>NC_077227.1:426097146-426438546 GCF_027887165.1 Monodelphis domestica | reverse complement strand
GGGAGAGAGACAGAAAGCAGACAAAGTAACAGGACCCTGGTAGTGGATTCTGAGCCAAGCCCTTCCTATTCTTGGTCCTGAGAACCATCCCCTCCAGAGAATTCTCTGAGACCTCACAGTGGGTGGGGAAAGGGAGGAGGACCTGTCCCAAGCAAAGCTTCCCAGGCTGTGACTCATTCTATAGCTCCCCCGGCCCCCAACTCTCACGGTTTCTGCAAGACACTACGGCGGCAATTTAGCTCTATTTTAGGCACCAAAGGAGGAGGGAGGGAGAAAACAATGTGACCTTTGTGCAGCCATGACCACAATTGGTGCCACCCTCCTGGAAACAAGAACACTCCAGCTGGCAGGAGCTACCCTAGTAGGGCAAGGGTTTGGAAGAAGGTTGGGGAGGGATGGGAAAGTGAGTTTCATTGAAGGAAAGCTCTGGCCTTGGCTTTGCCAACTTATTAACTGTATGACCTTAGGCAGGTCACTGGCAGCCCCTCTCTGAGCCTGTTTCCTAGTCAATAAAATGGACTAGATGAATTAACATCCCAAGATTCTTTCCAGTTCTGTACTTCTTAGTTCTATTGTCACATAAGAACCCTCCCAGTTCTGGCATTCTAGGATCTAAGCTCTAAAATCTCAAGATATGTTAACGTAAGTTCAAGTCTTAACTCTGACTCTTACTATATGTTCTTGGGTAGATCACTTCCCTTTCTTTTTTTTTAAGTTTATTTATTTGATTGATTTAGAATATTTCCCCATGGTTACATGATTCATGTTCTTTCCCTCTCCTCCTCCCATCCCCCTCTCAATAAAAGAAGGTTTATTTAGTTCTAGCAGGGCAAGACTCTCTAATAAGGATGTAGTTGCATTTAGCATCTGATAGATTCAGACCCCCTTTTCTCTACATAGAAATATATCTGGTCAGCAAGGAAGGGTATGGTGACATTCATGGTCTTCAGGCATCCACCAAGTCCATGTGGGTGGGGACTTTTTATGCCTTGAGATAATTAAGAAGGGAAATAGTGGCCAGTTGGGTCCCAGAAATAGCTTTGGGCAAATGGCAGGGGTGAGGGAAACCTTGGTCCTATCACAGAGAATTCTTGGAGTTATTTAGCCTCTGACCAACCAATTCTTCGCCCTTTTCCAGAGTTGGTCTAGTCCTAGAAAGTGTCAGGTAATACGGTGTTAAATTACTATAAAGATGCCTCTTTATCCTGAATCTTATTACAAAGTGCGAAAAATTTTCTTGGAACAGGTAGCTAGGTAGCACAGTGGATAGAGCACCAGACCTGGAGAGAGGGGTGGGTGGGTAATCTGGGTTCAAATCTGGCCTCAGATACTTTCTAGTTGTGTGACCCTGAGCTAGTCACTTAACCCCAATTGCCTAGCACTTGCTGCTCTTCCAACTCAGAATCTATACTAAGAAGGTAAAGGTTAAAAAAAATGTTCACCAGTTGGGGGCCATGGTTTAGATTTAAGGGTGAAGGTACCCTAGAACTTGTGAGAGTGGTGTTCATCCTTCGAGGCGGCAACCTAGGTAAGTTGCTACTGATGTCTTAGTGGACTATTTAAAAGAAAGTCCAGCCAAAAGCTAACTTCTCTCGTTAAAGGTCCACTAAATCTTCAGCATCTTTCATTTGGAAGCCAACAAGGGGATTCTCATCATCTCAGAAGACAAATCCTCTAGCTTTGAATCATTCCTTCTTGAAGTAGTCCCCAAACTCCCACATAGTGAACCATATTTAGGAAGAGATGCTCTGGAACCTTGTTACACTACACTTAAGTGCATATTACATTTAATGTAAATACTAGATCATCTTTGCTTGTCTTTCTGAATTTCCTTCTTCCTTCTATGTACTTAAAAAAACCCCAAAACCACATCTCTTACCTGATACCAAGTATTGGTTCCAAGACTGAAGAATGGTAAAGGGTAGGCATTTGCATTTAAGTGACTTGTCCAGGATCACACAGCTAGGAAGTGTCTGAGGCCAAAATGGAACCCTGGACCTCCCAACTCCAGGCCTGTCTCTCTATCACTAAGCCACCTAGCTGCTTCCCTTCTGTATACTTTTAAAAAATATTTCACGGGTGCTTTTTTCCTTTCTTTTCTTAGCATCAATATCACTACCCACCCATTCCCACTCACACCTCTGTTCCTTTCCAAATAAAAGTCCTTTCTTGTAGAAATCATTAAGCAAAACATATTCACACATTAGCAATGTCTGAAAATGTAGGGCTCATTCTGCCCTTCAACCCATCACCGCTGCCAAGAGATGGGGGAAGCGTGCTTTATTGTTAGTCTTCTGATAAAATTAATGGAGATTACTTCAATATTTTGAATTCCTCTTCTTGTCATTTCATTGATCAAGTTCTTAAGTCTTAAAATTGTTTTCTTTTATATTATTGTGGTCATTGAATAAGCTGTCCTACTGGTTTGGTATCACCTCAGTTCTTATAAGTCTCAAATGAATCTCTCCTTTTCATAATTCCTTCTGGCACAAGAATAGCCCATTACATTAAAATACCATACTTTGTTTGGCCATTCCTTAGTTGATGGACACCTACTTCATTTTCAGTTCTTTACTATAGACAGAAATGCTGCTATAAATATTTTCATGCATATTTTGCTTTTTTCTAGGGGCATACTGGTAAAAATTTAACAACTGGCTTTCTAGATTAAAAAAAAATGTCCAATAGCACATTAAAAAAATTCATTTTCCTAATGACATGTAATAACAATTTTCAACATGTGTTTTCTGAATGTATAAGATCCCAGTTATCTCCTTCCCTTCCTTCCCTTCCCCTTCCTGGAAATGATAAACACTTTATTGAGGTTATACATGGATTATCATGCAAAACTTACTTCCGGGGGGCAGCTGCGTAGCTCAGTGGATTGAGAGCCAGGCCTAGAGATGGGAGGTCCTGGGTTCAAATCTGACCTCAGACACTTCCCAGCTGTGTGACCCTGGGCAAGTCACTTGACCCCCATTGCCTAGCCCTTACCACTCTTCTGCCTTGGAACCAATACACAGCATTGACTCCAAGACAGAAGGTAAGGGTTTAAAAAAAAAAACAACTTACTTCCATATTGGTCATTGTTGTTAGAGAATACTCATAAAATCATATCCTCCAAAGGAAAACACAAATAAGCAAATGTGAAAAATCACATGCTTTCATCTGTGATTTGACTCCAACAATTCTTTCTGTGGAGGTGGATAGCATTCTTTGTTGTAAGCCTTTCAGATTTGTCCTGGATCATTGTGTTACAACATAGCATATTTTAAAATCTAATCTCCATTAGTCACCTTTTCTCCATCACTTTCTCAAGTCTAGACAATCAATGAAATAAAAAAAATCAATCCCCTATTTTTATAGCATTTGCTGATTTTTGAGGTGTAAATGCTCTCACTGACAATTTAACAATCTGGTTCTTTTTGGTATGAGCTGACTCCAGCACACTTTTGCTCCTTCCCCTCTGTATCATGGAGCAGTGGAAAGAATTCTGGTTTTCGAGACATCAGATGACTGGATTAAAATTCCAGCTCTGCCACTAACTACCCATGGGACTTTGGACAAGTTACTTATCCTTTTTATGCCTCAGTTTCTACAACTTTTATCTATCTATCTATCTATCTATCTATCTATCTATCTATCTATCTATCTATCTGTCTGTCTGTCTGTCTGTCTGTCTGTCTATCTATCTATCTATCTATCTATCTATCTATCTATCTATCTATCTATCTATCTATCTATCTATCTATCTATCATCTATCTATTCATCCCCTCACCTTCCTTCTTAGAATCAATACTGTGTATTGGTTCCAAGGCAGAAGAGTGGTAAGGGCTAGGCAATGGGGGCCAGGTGATTTGCTCAGGATCACCCAGCTGAGGCCAATTTTGAAACCAGGACCTCCAATCTCTAGGTCTGGCTTTCAATCCACTGAGCCACCTAGTTGCCCCCAGTTTCCATATCTTAAAGAAAACGAGCAGGTTTTACTAGATGATCTCTAAGGTCTCTCCCAAATCTTTGGCTCTGATCTTATATCTTTGAGGTATATATCTATATTGGGTCAAAGGATATGCACATGGTAGGACTAACTCACAACCTCACCACAGAACATTAGTATATCTGCTCTCTCACAGTCCTTCCAATAGTAATCTCTCTCTCACTCTCTGTCTCTTTCTCACTCTCTCTCTGTCTCTCTGTCTCTCTGTCTCTCAGTCTCTCTCTGTCTCTGTCTCTGTCTGTCTGGTAATTTTTGCTCATCTGATTGGCATGATGAGAAGCTCAGAGTTTTCTAATATCTATTCCTCTTAGTATCACTGATTTAAAATATTTTTCATGTGGTTGTTCATAGGTTGAATTTCCCCTTTTGAAAATTGCCTGTTCACAACTTGTGCCTATTTGATCTTTAGAGTGTGCCCAGTATCCTTTTTACCTGTTACCAGACTAATGAATAATGCCTTCAAGAGATCATAGCTCATAGGATGTAGGTCATAGATCATATGACTGAGACCATTCAGTCTAATGCTTAAATTTTACAAAGGAGGTCAATAGAAGAGAGTGACTTGCCTACTGTCACATAGCCAGTAAATAGGAGAACCAGGATTTGAGTTTGGATATTCCTGTCAAGTCAGATTTTTCTGGTATCTACTCTATTTTCTAGGAGATGAGGAATAGAGAAAAATATGGATGAATCTGTGAGTGGGGATTGTTCTTCCAGTTATAGACAGTATGCCAATAAAAGGAGCAACAAGATATACCCTTTATAATTCTAGGATTTACTCTCCCATAACTATGTTAAACACCAGTGCTGAGAAAAAATTAATGTTGAGTTGTTTCAGTTGTGTCTGACTCTTCCTGACCCCATTTAGGATTTTTGTGGCAAAGACACTGGAGTGGTTTGCCATTTCCGCAAACAGGGTTAAGTGACTTACCCAGAGTCATGAAGCTAGTAAGTCTGAGACCAGATTTGAATTCAGGGCTTCCTGACTCCAGAGGTGTCTCTTTATCCACTGTGCCCCCCGCATGGAGGGAATACACTTTGAGAACCACATGGGTAGAAGGCATGTATGGCCAGGGTGCACATGTCCAGGGCATCATATGTGGGGATCACATAAAACTCAGGACCACTCATGGAAGAACAACTCATATCTCTGGTCTGCTAGACTGGTCGTGGCTATATACTTCCTGTTGCGGTCTCTGCCAACTGATGCTTCATCAGACACTGCTGAACCAGATACCCATCATTACTAGGCTCTGAATTAGCTGAAACCTTTGGTCTTTTCTTTTCAAGTCAAGAGCAGAAGTTCCTATAGTCTAAAGACCATAGACTTTTAGAAAACATAGAAACCCTTGCACAGAAAACAGTAAAAATCATGAGTTCTTTAGAACTAAAGAAGACTAGGGCCCAGGCTCTTTAGAACAAAAATAAGGGTCTTGCCAGATAACTAATGCATTCAGATAGTATTTTCTTTGGACTCCTTCAAGGTGTTGGGTCCTTCTGTTAGAGACTTTACTCTATGTTTATGGTGAACATGAAATACACTTCCCAATTTTCAGTTTCTGAAGACTAGCTGAAAACAAAATAATATTGTTTGTCTAATAGCTACCAACTACCTTTGGAGTTCAAGATTCCCTAGTTTTTGAACCCTAAATATCTTCTATTCTCACGTGTCATAATTGGGTGGGGAAACAAATCACAGAGATAAATGTAATGTAGACTTCAGGCATGGAGAATTTTGCATAAGACTCTCCCCTATTGATGAAGAGAATAATGACTTGACATTGCATGCCTATGTGGGGAATAGATCTAGTTCAAGAGCTTTAGAGAGAAGACATTCTTCCTTTCTTCTTTGAGAGAGGACATATGCATTCCAGACTCCTTTCTGGACTGACTCTGGGGAAGAAGAGAAAAAAAAAATATTGGTAAGTGTTACATGTTAAGGAGTTGCTACCTCAACATGTCCCTGATTTTTAGCTTACCTCCCTAGAGACTTAGAAGAATTTCCCATTGGGTTAGATCAAGACGTTTCAGTTAAACCATTTTGTTTCTAGTGGGAGAGTTCATTCATTCTGGGCATCTTTTGTTCTGTTATGATCTATAGAACTCTGGTTTTTGTTGGCTATCTGCTTGGATAAATATGTCTACTCACTTTTAACTATTTGTGATGGTCTTTTGTGTAACTAGCATTCAGTGGGAAGGAGGTGATCCTGTGGGTGTAAGCTTGGGGTTATCCTTTCCCTTTTCCTCCTTGCATTGTATGAAAGGACCGGAGGTTAGCATTCCCCTTGATAAGGCTGAAAGAAGTCCTACTGGCCTTGATAAGGCTGAAAGAAGTCCTACTGGCCTTTACAACACATATACAGTTAAGGCATTGCCACCTATTCTGTGTCATCTAACTATGTTTAAGGGCAGCTAGGGAATATGGTGGATGGAGTTCCAGGCCTGGATTCAGAAAGATACATTCTTCTGAGTTCAAATGTGGCCTCAGATACTTACTAGTTAGGTGACCCTGGACAAATCACTTCATTCTGGGTGCCTCAGTTTTCTCATCTGTAAAATGAGCTGGAGAAGGAAATAGCAAGTCTTCCTTGAAGAAGGGTAAATAAGATTCCAGAGATATTTATCAATGCCTCTCTAAGAGCTGAATTTAAACAACCCTTGTGGACATGTGTAAAGTACATGAGCAACACACCCTACACCAATAAGCAAAGGTGGTAATGTTATCTTCTCTTCTGCATTCCTAATAACATTTCCAGATTTTTCATATGCAGATGTGTCTATCAATGGCTGGAAAAGGGCTTTGTCCCATGGTCTTACAAAACACATATTATTTTTCTCCAAACTAAGTTTCTTGAAGGAAGAAACTTTTTTTTAGTCTTTGTATCTCCATAATATAGCATAATGCACACAGAATAATTTTAATATATTCTTGTCGAACAAACAGATGAATGAATAATTTCAAATTGATATCTAAAGTGACCAAACTTCTCCATTTGAATGAAAGTTCCTTGCAAGTAGGAATTGTTTCATTCTTTGTATTTCTATTCCCATTACCTAGGGCAATGCCTGGTATGTAGTAGTCACTTAATAAGTGCTTGTTGATTGGCTGATTGATTGAATTCATTCCAACAGTATAGTAGTGTGGCCATCTTCCTACCACCTTTACAACATTGACCCTCCCTTTGCCAGTTTACAGGGTGAGATGAAAATGCCCTCATTTGACAAGAAACTGAAGTTCAAAAGGAAACAGATACAGAGAACTTAAATGACTCAGAGATCTAGGAAGTGGCAGATGGAAAGTGGTGGAAGTTATTCCCCTTTGGAATAGGTCTTTATGACATTGTAGGAGGTAGGCAGATTGCACTGCTCAGGAAAGAGAGAGGTTGGGGGAGAGGGAAAGTGAATTCAGAAGACCTCTTGCCAGATACCCTGGCAGAGAACTCTGACTGGACACATGATGAATGCTATTCTTTTTGGGGGTTGCTGGATCCCAAGGAATAATGATTTCTATGAAACAGGAACAGAAGTATCTTCCAAGAAACTGAAAAATGACTTGGCTTTCCCAATGGTTCATCCTTTTCCACTTGGTAAGTAGATTGTTCTTGCCTACCCTCCCTATCCCTCACCCACCAGTTCAGTATTGCCAGGGGGGATGATGGGTGACTAATGAGGCCCAACCCTATCTGATTTCTCTTTACATGCCAACTTTCTTTAATACTACCCATTCCTTCAGGGTTTGCTCTTGTATCTGGGGAGTTCGGTGCTGGTGGGAGTCCCAATAGGAGGGGCGTATAAGTTCATAGGACTTAACTAGAAGCAACCTTAAAGTTTATCAAGGCAAACTGTTCAATGCCAACTTTAAGGCATAATTTTGCTTGGGGGTTGGTGATGGTGGTGTTGAGAGGGATGGCTGAGATCATCCATTCTCCACCTATCTTCCATGAGCTGCTAGAGTAATTTTCCTAATTCCTTCCTCTGAATCACTATTTTAAAAAAGTCCAGGGTGCCCCCATACCTCCTAAATACAATTTAAATTATTGAATTTTTATTAGCCCCGTCACATATTCTGTGTTCCAGTCAAACTGTACTACTCTCTTCCCTTTGTCCTTCTCTCATCTCTGCCTCTTTGCACATGCTAACTGAGTCTGAAATGAATTTTCCATTACTCCCTTCCACTCCCATCTGTTTAAGTCCTTCCCTTCCTTCAAGGCTCCGTTCTGACACATGACTCCCTCTAACCTTCCATGAAACCTTTCTTATTTCTTTCCTTACCTCTAAAAATATCATTCCCTCCTTATATTTCTCATAGAACTTTTTCTGTACCTCTCCTTTGTCCTAGTCACACTCTACCTTGTATGCTACTCATCTGTAGAATATGCTACATTTTCCCTATAGACTGTGAGCTCCTTGAGGGCAGGAATGGTAGTGTTTTTCATCTTTGTATCCCTAATTTCCAGCATGTAGTCTGATTTATATGTATATATATATGTATATACACAAATATATACACACATTTATTTCTTATTATGTGTTTTTTCTTGAAAATTTTGTTAAATAATAATGACAAAGATTATTATTGTTCAAGGATCCCCTCTCATCTTTCAAGAAACTAGGAAGAAAACTCTAAGTTTAGGGTCCAGCCTAGAAGAGAAAGTAGTATTGGTGGAAAGCACTGATTAATTGGTGCTCCCTTGTTGACTAGTAGCTGAGGCATTTGAGTGGTGAAGTGGATAGAGAGTTAGGTGAGAATCAGGAAGATCTGAGTTCAAATCCAGACTCAGATACTTATTAATTGTGTAATCTGAGGCAAATTACTTAATCTCTGTTTGTCTCTGTTTCCTCATCTGCAAAATGGGGCTAATAGTAGCACATACCTTCTAAGGTTATTGTGTGAGTCATTTGAAATAATAATTGCAAAGTGCTTGGTACATAGAAGGAGCTATATAAACATTAGCTATTATTATTAGTTGTATAACCTTGGGTCAGCAACATTTACATTTAATGTTAGAGCTGGAAGAAGTCCTAAAACTGAGGTTCTTCATCTAGGGTCTGTGACCTTGAAACTTTGAATATCTCAATAACTAAATTTCATTATAATTGTTTTTCTTTGTAGTCTTTTGTGTTTTATTTTATGCATTTAATGATGTTATTCTGAGCTGAGGTCCATAGGCTTCACCAGACTTGCAAAAGGTTTCATGCTACATTAAAAAGGTAAAGAACTCCCGCTGTACAGTATTTAGGCTAGAAGATCTTGAAAGTTAAAATATAGGACATCAGATATACTGTAGAAGGGACTTTTGAACATAAAATTAAAAAAAAAAAAGAACTTAGAATGTAAGGCCCTAGAACATGGGATGTTAGAGCTGGAAGGGACCATTTGCAATCATCAGCCCCGATAATTTCACTTTATAAATTCTGAGATCTAGCTCTAAATCTGATGTAGATATAGATATTGATGCTTTCTTTTGTAGAATTGAGATCCAGAGAGTATTAATGACTTGCCCAAGGCCCCACAGTAAATTAATGGAAGAATTAGGACAAAGACTTTAGACCTTTAGGTAGTTAGGCGCTGTAATGGGTTCCATTGGACCTAAAGTCAGTGAGAGCCAACTTCAAAACCTACTTCAGACACTTACTAGCTGTGTGACTCTTGGCAAGTCACTTAACCTCTATCTCAGTTTCCTCAACTGTAAAATGGGGATAATAATGTCATCTTCTCCCAGGGTTATTATGAGGATCAAATATGATAATATTTGTAAAGTACTTAATACAGTTCCTGGCACATAGTAGGTGCTAAATAAGTATTAATTATTATTGTTGGTCAGTCATTTTCAGTCACATTTGACTCTCAGGAACCTCATTTGAGGTTTTCTTGGCAAAGACACTGGAGTGGTTTGTCATTTCCTTCTCCAGTGCATTTTACAGATTTGGAAACCGAGGGAAACAGGGTTAAATAACTTCCCCAGGATCACACAGCTAGTAAGAGTCCAAGTCCAGATTTGAATTTAGGAAGAGGAATCTTCCTGATTCCAGGAAGTGGATACATTGTTACCACTTAACTGCCCTATTCTTATTATGACCTTCCTATTATCATTATTATTATTATTGTTAATGAACTGGAGGAATTCCATGTGAACTGGAAAGACCTCCAGGAATTGATGCAGAGTGAAAGGAGCGGAACCAGGAGAACATTGTACACAGAGACGGGTACACTGTGGCACAATTGAACATAATGGACTTCTTCTCTACTAGCAGCAATGCAATGATCCAGGACAATTCTGAGGGACTTATGAGAAAGATTGCTATCTGCATCCAGAGAAAGAACCATGGGAGTAGAAACACAGAAGAAAAACAACTGCTTGATCACATGGATCGAGGGGACATGATTGGGGATGTAGACTCTAAAAGATCACCCTGGTGCAATTATCAATAATGCGGAAATAGATCTTGATCAATGACACATGTAAAATCCAGTGGAATTACATGTTGGCTATGGGGGGGAGGGAAAGAACACGAATCATATAACCATGGAAAATATTCTAAATTAATTAAATAAAAATTTCAATTAAAACATTATTATTATTATCTTCCCAACTCCCTGTCCAATGTCCTTTCCATTCTATCACATTTCCACTGTCCTGGTTTTAGCTTCTGAATCCTCTGCCTAGCAGCTGTCTCCATCTAGTCAGATGGGACATGATAGATCAAGTTTCAATAGGGAATGATAGTGCCAAGTGAGCAGGGGTGGGGGGATGTGCTCTGGGAGGGTGATAGGCGCCTTGGCACACCCTGAAGCCTCCCCTCCCTGCTCCCCTATCCCACCATCCCTTTAGCCTGTGACCTGACACTGCCACAGCTGTTCCCCTGCCTCCTACTCCTCAGCAGCACCTCCACTGGGCGCTAGTTATAAGACAAAAAGCCATTTGGAAAAGGAAGAACCAGTTCACCTCCATAGAAGAGCTGAGATTATTCGAGCATTGAGCTCAGGCAGAACTCCAACGTAGAGTTTACTCAATTTTAAATCGACTAAACATTCTTCAAAGTTCCTTCCAGCTCTGGCACCCTATGTTTTAAGGTTCCTGTTAGCTTTGGCACTATGTTCTGGCATTCCAGGTTCTAACAGTCTGTGTTCTCGTGGTGTAGCAGAAAGAAGGCTGGTTTTGGAGTTAGAAGATCTAGGTTTTTGTTCTGGCTTTACACATATCCACTGTGTGACTGGAGCATCACTAACCTCAGCTTTTTAATCTATGAAGTTATCATTATTATCCTTGTATTACCCAGTATTCTCTATTATAAAGCCCTTTCTGGTTGGAACATTCAATATTCTAAGGTCCTTTCCATCGCTAATGTCCTGTAAGTTCTTCTCAAAGAGGTGACTTGGGTACTTTGGGTCTCAATTGCAGAGACGTAGGAAATTAAAATTTGGATTCTTTGCAGCTAGAACTTAAGATGAATAATCATTGACTAAAAAGAAAACCCACCAAACTTCTTACTTTCTGTCTTAGAATCAATGCTAAGTATTGATTCCAAGGCAGAAGAGCACAATTGGGGTTAAGTGACTTGCCCAGAGTCACATAGTTAGGAAGTTTGAGGCCAGATTTGAACCTCCTGACTCCAGGCTTGGCACTCTATCTTTTGTGCTACCTAGATGCCCCTAAGAATCATTGACTTTTAATTTTTATTCTTATTAATTTTATTCTTATTATATTATTTATTAATATTAATGAATCATTTAAAAATTTTTATATTTATTTTATTCCAATAACAAATTTACACATAAGTTTCCCAAAGTTATAAGATTCATGTTGTCTCCCTTCCTTCTTCCCTACCCTTTCCAGAACTGACAAGCAATTCAATCTGAGTTATATGTGTACTATCACACAAAACATATTTCTATATTACTCATTTTTGTAAGAGAATAATCTAGTAAAACCCATATCATAAACCCAAATAAACAAGTGATAAATCATGTTTTCATCTGCGTTTCTACTCCAATAGTTATTTCTCTGGAGGTGGATGGCATTCTTTTTCATAAGTCCCTCAGAATTGCCCTGGACCATTGTATTGTTGTTAGTAGCAAAGCCCATCACATTTGATTGTCTCACAATATTTCAGTTACTGTGTACAAAATCATTGACTTTTTAAAGGCACTTTAAGGTTTGTAAATAATAATATATTTATTTTATAATATAATAAACAGTGTTAATAATATAAAATACTATATGGTTTAAGAATTTGTTAATAAAATGCATTCTAATTGAATTAATAATAATTATATTATTAATTATATTTAAACACCATAATCTAATTTGCTTCTCACATAGGCTTATTTATTTATTTATTTAATTTAGAGTATTTTTCCATGGTTACATGATTCATATTCTTTCCCTCCCTTCCTCCTGCCTCCTTCCATAGCCAACAAGCAATTCAACTTTACCATAGACTTTTGAGGAGGGTATTATTATTCTCATTTTACAGATTAGAAAACAGAGGCTAAATTAGCTAATTCATAAGCTATTGTCGGAGGCAGTATTTGAACTTGGACCTCTCCTGATATCCAGTTTGGTGCTCTTTCCACTGTATCAAGTAGCCTTTCCAGATCCAAGTCCTCTTGATTCTTAGGCTCTGACCTTTTCCACTGGCCTCTTACAGGGCTGTCTACAACCAAACCTACCCTTGCTTTTTCTTCCCTTCCCTTCCATGAAAAGGAAGCTCGTTATCACATGCCCTTTGCCAAGACTGTCAGATTCACAGGCTGAGTGGGAGAAGAGGGACCCCAGGGAGCTATCGGGTTCCTCCCTTGGCTCCAGCTCTGCCTTTAGCCCCCGTTGAGCTCAGCTACTGCCCCTTGAGATGCGGCTGGGAGCCGCCACCAGGCTGGTGCCTCCCGTCAGCCTCCTGTCATCAGCAGTGGCTCCAGCCAAGCTCACTGAGGGAGGAGCTGGCGTAGAAATTTAGGAGCAAAACCTTAATCAGGGAGGGTTCTTCTCCTGTCGAGCCCTGGGAAGATAAGAGGGATGGGTCTGCCAGATGCAGGCAGACCAGACAAACGTTTTCCTAGGTCACTGAAGATAACAGAAGACCGCCCTTGGTATTAGGAGTTTGATTTTATGTCCCTGGCTTACCATTTCACCTTCCCGAGCCTCAGTTTTTTCTTCTGTAAAATAATACGTGACTTGCTCACATCGTAGGGTTATTATAATAGTCCTTTGGCATCTGTAAAATGGGGAAAATAATTACTGCTCTCTCCCCCAGGATTATTGTGAGGATCAAATGAGATAATATATGTAATATGCTTAAACACAGTGCCTGGCCCATAGTAAGAACCATAAAGCTATTATTAAAGTTAATTATTAATATTAAATATTACATTATACATTAATCTAATATTGTATGATATTAGAATAATCCAGTATATTACAATACATTATATATCAAATGTTATGTTAAAATATAATTATATGGCATTTTAAGGCTTGCAAAACACTGTACATGCTACTTCGTTTATTGTTTTGTTGATTAACTAGATTTAAGGAAGTGATGGAGAAAATGTGAATGAGGGGGAAGAAAGGGAACATACAGCACCTACTATGTGCACATAGTCTTTAAAGCAATATAAAAGGTGATACAGAAGCATTGGCAATATGCAACTTGTATCATATAAAAAAGACAAACAAGTAAGTGTAACTTCTTATTCAAGTCCTTTACTTATCCACTGCTGAGGGGAGCTGGTGGAAATCTCATAACTAAGCCTGCTAGGGCCACTACAAATGGATACTGTCTAATCTCAACTGGACCCTCACTCTTCTGCCCTCTATGTGCACAGAGCAGGTACCGTATAAATGTTTATTCCTTTTCTTTCTCTTCTCATTCACATCCATCCATTTATCCACCACTTCCTTAAGTCTAGTTAATCAACAAAACATTAAATGAAGTAGCATGTAAGCCTTAAAATGCTATATAATAACAAGTATTAGTAATAATAGTAATAATAGCTTTATATAGTTCTTACTATGGACCAGGCATTGTGCTACTAAGCATTTTACATATATTATCTCATCTGATCCTCAATAATCCTGGGGGAGGAGGCTGAAACCACAAAATTGTTTTAACTTGCATTTCTCTTAATATTAATGAATTGAAGCAAGATGTTAAATGGCCATTTGTATTTTGCAGTTCTTTTGGGAACTTTTTATTTAAGTTGTTTGATGTCAAACTATTATAACCCCTCGCATAATAAAATATATTTTGAAATATTTGCTTTTCATATAATCTTCTTTCTCCCCCCCCTTTTATTTGGAATATTTTCCCCTGGTTAAATGATTCATGATTTTCCCACCCCTTTTCTCTTTTTTTTCTTTTTTCTCCCAGAACTGACGAACCATCCCACTGGGTAATACATGTACCATTGTTCAAAACCTATTTCCATGTTATTCATATTTGCAATAGGGTGATTCTTTAACATCAAAAGCCTAATCATATCCCCATTGAGCCACATGATCGATCATATGTTTTTCTTCTGCATATAATTTTCTTTCTGAATACATCTCTCTGACTCCCCTGCCCAACAAGCCATTCTTTAACAAAAGCATGAGAGAAAACCAAAGGTTTGGCAAGTCTTACAGTATATGTAAGGTTCCACCCTGATAGGCACTCATTTTGGTCAAGAAGACAGGAAGGAAGGTATGTTTTCTGAGCATTTTTCCAGGCCCAAACTTGTTCTCGTTATGGTTAAGTAGTATTCATTTTTGCTTTTTTTGTTCTTTCTGTTTACGTTGTTTTAGTCTGTGTGTGTTTCTGATTTGTTTTATTTTATTTTGCATTAGTTCATTAGAATTGTTAGAATCCTTCACATTCCTCGTGTTTTAGAGCACAATAATATTCTATTCTATTCCAGAAGCATTGTGGTCTAGTGAATAGAGTAATGGACTTGGAGTCCATCAGAACTGGGGTTATATACTGCCTCAAACCCTAGCTGTGTGACCCCGTGCAAGCCACTCACACCTGTTTGCCTCAGTTTTCTCATCTGTAAAATGAACTAGAGAAGGAAATGGCAAACAACTCCAGTATCTTTGCCAAGAAAACCCTAAATGGGATCATGAAAAGTTGGACATAACTGAAACAACTGAGCAATAACAGCTTCATGACCTCTAAGGTCCTTTCCAGCTTTAAATTTGTGATCCTCTGATCTTGCATGTACCATGTTTCATTTGGTATTGTCCTATTCTGATGAATATCTATTTTGCTTTCAGGTCTTTGCTACCACAAAAATGCTTTGATGTGAATATTTTGGTGTTTCTATCTTCAATGGAACAAATAAAGACATTTTAGTCACTTTCTTAGCATTATTTCAAACTACTTTTCAAAATGGTTGAACCATTTCATAGCTCTAATGAATTAATGTTTCTGTCTCCACAATCCCTTCTACACTGTTTCCATATTTTGTCATCTTTTCCAATTAGCAGGATGTAAGAATTATTTTGACTTATAGTTCTCTTTTTCTTCTTTTTTTTACCCTTCCTTCTATCTTGGAATTAATACTGTGAATTGGTTCTAAGGCAGAAGAGTGGTAAGGCCTAGGCAATGGGGGTTAAGTGACTTGCCCAGGCTCACACAGCTAGGAAGTGTCTGAGGCCAGATTTGAACCCAGGAGCTCCGGTCTCTAGTCTTGGTTCTCAATCTCCTGAGCAACCCAGCTCCCCCCTATTTCTCTTCTTAATAGCAATTTGAAGCAATTTTTATGTGTTTTTATTACGTACATATTTTTCAGAATTGTCTGTCCCTACCTTTTGACTGTTTATCTACTTGTGAATAGATCTTGGTCCGATATGTTTGGGTTAGTTGCTTATATATTTTGGATTTCAAGGATATTTGATAGAGAGATCTTTCCTGCAATCATCGACTTCCTTTCTCATTCTAGCTTCCTCGATTTTGTTCAAACAAAAACTTTTATATTTCATTTAATCAAAATTATCTAATAAGTTTTGTGATCATTTACATGCGAGAGAATGATGTGTTAAGTCTTCAGTGTGAGCATTTTCATCATAGAAATCAACAAATGCTATAAATCAGGGTGTAACTTATAATTTTTATTATTTAATATTATATTTATATTATATATTAATATAATATTAAATATATGCAATAATATAATATAATATTATTATTCTCACTTTCCAGATGAGTCTTAGCTTCAAGGCTAGGAGAAATTAAATGACTTACCCAGGGTCACACAACTATTATGTTTGAAGCAAGATTTGAACTAAAGTCTTCCTGACTCCAAGTCCAAGGAGCTACCAACTGTGCCTCCTAACTGCTAATCAAAATGCCAGATATTAGTCATTTGAAGATGTTCCATTCTTTTTACTAGATTGTCTGAGCTTTGAAGGCAAGGATGGTGCTTTATTTGCCTTTTGCATTCCCATCTTCAAAAGGAGGGTTAAATTTATAAAAATTTGGTAGACACATAACATTTCAGGAAAACACCTATTGGTTAAAACAGGGAGCCACCTCCAATAAGAGCCGGAAATATCATCCTACATCTGCTACCATAATGACCTTGGACAGTCACTTTCTTTTTCTCAGTGTCAGTTCTATAAATAATTCTATAATTCTTGGTATTGCAATTCACCAGTGGATCTCTTTTCAGCAGACCCAGCTCCTTCACTCTGGTATGGGGATTGTTGAGACTGAACATGCAGTAATGCTGATTCTGCGGGGAAGAAAAATAGGAAAGCCTGCATTTCCATAGTGCTTTCAGATTGGCAAAACACTTGCCTCATAATATCCCTAAGAATTCATTAATGCCAAGGTTGATATTTCCATTTTATAGATGAGAAATCTGCTTCAGAGAGGGGAAATCACTTATAGTATTATAGGATTTAAACTAGATTGGACAATAGCATAAAAGAAGCAGGCAATAAGTGTTTATTAAGTGATTACCATGTGCTAAACTGTGTACAAAGTGCTGGGAATACAAATAAAAATAGGGGCATCTGGGTGGCCCAGTGGATTGAGAGCCAGGTCTAGAGACAGGAGGTCCTGGGTTCAAACACGACCTCAGTTGTGTGACCCTGGGCAAGTCACTTAACCCCCATTGCCTAGCCCTTACTGCTCTTCTGTCTTGAGAACAATATATAGTATTGTTTCTAAGAAAAAAAGAAAGCCCTTGCCCTCAAGGAGCTTACACTCTAATGGGTGAAGCTATTGTTCATTCATTTCAGTTATGTTTGACTCTTATGATCCCATTTGTGGTTTTCCTGGCACAAAGGTTCTAGAGTGGTTTTCCATTTCCTTCTTCAGCTCATTGTACAGATGAGGAAACCGAGGTGAATTGGGTTAAGTGATTTGCCCAAGGTCACATGATTAGTAAGTGTCTGAGGCCAGATTTGAACTCAGGAAGATGGTTCTTCCTGATTCCAGACCTGGTACTCTATCCACTTTGCCACCTAGCTGCTTTCTAATGGGGGAAGACAACAAATAAAAGAGAGGTGAAAAGCAAGGGGGGGTATGGTTTGGGGCAAGATTTGAACTCGGGTCTTCCTGATTCCAAGTCAAATAAGTGAGGCTCAGTCAGATAGCTTTTGTTATTTTTGTAACTTGGAGACAAAGTTAAGAATTATATACTTCATATAAGGATAATAGTGTTAGTTTATTATAGAATAGTGAAAATTTGGGTAGGTTGATCAGGAAGGATCAATGTAGCCTGTGGAAACAAGAGAAGCATTTCCTTGTGGAACCAGGGAGTTTTATTTGAGTAGAGTTAGAATCCCTTTGAGTTAGAAATCCTTTTTTATCCTTATATTTTCATTAAATAGTTTATTTTTATATCACCTGGTCCTGAAGAGATGTTCACTTACGTACTTCACTTCACTGATATAAACTGAAGATACTTTGTAAGCACAGCAAGCAGAGTATCTAAATCAGTTTTTAATCCATAATCAATTCATTGCTTATTATTTTTACACTGTTAATCCAAATGTCAGATATTAAAGTCACTTGATGCCCCATTCTTCTAACTAGATTCTCTGATCTTTGAGGACATAGTGGGGAGCTGAATGAAGGCTGGTTCACCTGGGCTTATCTTCCAAATGGAAACCTTGGCAGGAACTCCTAACTGGGAGAAGGGGGCTGGCATGGACGAGAGCTGTTTCAGGGTGAAATGAGAATTAGGAGGGAAATGAGAATGGCTGACCTGGGCCCATCCTCAAAATGGAGATTCTAGAAGAAATCTGCCAATGGGAGAGCTGAACCAAATAGCTTAGCCCTCTTGTTTTATGGATGAGGAAATAAGACTCATTCTGATTTTTGCTCAAGGTACACAGCTGTTAATTATCAACTGAGGCCTCATAGCTATATGGACTATTAGAGCTGGAAAACACCTTTGGAGAACCTCTAGTTTAATTATGTCATTTTAAAGATGAAGAAAGTGAGCCTTGGAGAGCTTAAGTGATTTATCCAAAGTCATACTCAGATCTTCATCTCATCAGTCCATTGTTTTCTAACCTGGCTATGGAGGGAGGAATGGATGCAGCTGGAAGGGTATCACCCAACATCTCTGGGGAAGAAGATCTGTCTCCTTCCCTCCCATGACTGTTTGGATACCTGGCTTTCTACACAGTGCCTCTTTGAGATAAATAAGGATTGTACCTGACTTCCCAAGTCTACAAAGGAAAGAAGGAACTCCTGGGGGGTAGATTTCTTTTATCTGCTTTTGCTAGTATGTGATAGAGCTCTGGTTTTGGACGTAGAAGATCTGGGTTTGAATCCTGCTTCTATCACTTCCTAACAGTGTGACTTTGGGCAAGAAAAGACCTCTCTATGCCTCTGTTTCTTCATCTCTAAAATGGGAATGATAAATCTTTAACTACTAATCACACCAGGTTGTGTGAGGATCAAATCAGATAATGTATGTGTAATGGGAGTAATGAAAGGAACCTCCTTCATCATCTTTAGATTGGGACATTTCTCATGGAGATGAGTCTGTGGCCTGGCCTCTTCTGGTGGGCTCTATGCTCGAGCCATTTCTTATGACATATGCATTCTATCTTTCTACTAAAAGCAATAGAGGGGGCAGCTGGGTGGCTCAGTGGATTAAGAGCCAGGCCTAGAGACTGGAGATCCTGGGTTCCAATCTGGCCTCAGATACTTCCTAGCTGTGTGACCCTGGGCAAGTCATTTAACCCCCATTGTCTAGCCCTTACCACTCTTCTGCTGTGGAACCAAATACCCAGTATTGATTACAAGATGGAAGGTAAGGGTTTAAAAAAATAAAATAAAAGCAACATACATTCAGAGGCTCTTGAGTGGTCACTTGGTCCTCGTATTGGAGGGCTGGGGAGGCTGTGCCAATGAGTATTGGTGATTAAGCCTCCCCTCTCCTCTCCTTCCCTTCAAGCAGCTACAAAAGCTATATGCATATGGCAATAAGAGCATGTGCTTGTGTGGGCGAACACATTCATTGAAAAAAATTAAATTTTATTTAAAACATTTTAAAATATGTGTTTGTTTCCATAAGAGACTTTGGGACATCTAATTTGAGAACATAGAATGTTAGAAGTGGAAGAAGAAGAGGAATATTTAATAAAGGATTTTAGTTAAGTTCACAAAACATTTTATTCACAACAGTCCTGTGAATTAGGTAGGAGACAGGAAGGCAGCCATTTTACATATGGGGAAACTGAGGCACCAAGATTAAATGACTGTCCCAAAGTCAATTTTAAGTATTGGAGCTCGAATTTGAAGCCAGAATTTCTTATTTCAGTTCCTTAATTTGTTCTATTAAGCCACATTGAAAAGAACCTAAAAAGTCTTCTAAATATGCTTCCCTTCATTTTAAAGAGAGAGAGAAAACAAAGACTCTTGGTTCTGTTGCTTTAAGATGGGACCTTGGAATAGCCATGAAAACTGCCTGCCAACATTATTACCAGTCATTCCTAGATCAACCTTGCCTGACTAGGCTTGTTCAGAGCCTGTGAAATTAGGCAACTGCTGCCTGCCTCTTAATGGCCCTGGAGCTTGCAGCTGGCCCCAAATAAGACCACAGCTCTCTATGCTCCTGCTCATCTGAGTTGATACTGAATAGGCAGCAGCTGTTGGAAATTTCATGGCAGCTCATGATGGAATGTTATGACCCAAGCATGAGAACTCTAGACCCAACCAGTAGCTGGAATCCACAGTCCCTACTTTGTTTCCAGATCTACCCCCTGGCTGGCCTGCTCCCTAGTATTTGAGCCCCATCCCAACCCACCCTCTAGGAGCTACTTGTCAGATGTGGGGATACAAATAATGCCACCATGAGATGCTAAAGCTCTCTGCATCCCATACGCTTTCTTAAGTAGGTCAACGACTTGGCTGGGAACCTATTTTCTAGATAGACCAGATCAGGAGGCTGGGGAGCCGCCCAGCTTGAATTGGGTAGATACCTCTCTGCACTTAGCTCACAAGATGGCATAACTGGAAGGAACCTTTGATTTTATAGAGAAACAAACTGAGGACCAGGGAAGGGAAATAACTTACCCAAGGTCACATAGTCCACTACCAAATGAGCTCTACTATGTAACAAAGAAGAAAACAGATAAGCAAAATCAAGGGACCCAGTGATTGCATCTGATTGTATTTATGACATTCTCAGCCACACTTTTTTCTTTCTCTTTCTCTTTATTTTTAATTGTTTTTTTTATTATGAATGTAACAAACAACAAATATGGTAAGTATTTCCATATACAAAGAAGAAAAGAAAAAAGAAGATGCACAAGAAGCTGTGAATCTGTATTACAGCCAGCTTGCTTTTCTTAAGTATGTAATAAATTTAACATGTTGTTTTCAAATCTGAACACAAATGCCTGCTTCCTCCTGACTTTCCTTCTGTTTCCTTCTATGCATTTTTAGAAATATTAATGACCCTCTTTCCTCATTTTTCTTTTTTCTTTTTTTCTCTTCTTGTCTTTTACTTGTCTTTTCTTTCTTTTCCCCTTCCCTTCCCTTCCCTTCCCTTCCTTTCCCTTTCCTCTTTGCCATTCCCTTCCCTTCTATTTCTTTCCTTTCTCTTCCTTTCTCCCCTCCTCCAATTTTGGTAACTTCTGCCTTAGCCCCTTCCCTACTCTCCCTACAATTACAATAAAGAAAGAAAACTCTCTCATCTTAAACATATTTATAACAGGGGAATGGCAAATGGGGCCCTGACTTTAGGACAGGTGCGGTGTTCACCTGCTGTCAGTCCCCAGCAGGGCTTGGTGAACTTGTTTTTGCAAATGATGCATTATGGAGGGACTTTGATTCAGAGCGTGAGCAGGTATTCTGTGACCATTTCCTGTTGACTTACTGAATGGTGAAGAAAAAGCCTGAGTATAAACAAGGAACAAACCATGTGAATCCTACTGTCCCTTTCTTGGTGATTGTGGAAAAAAAATGCTAGAATCCTCAGGAGGAGGAGAAAAGCCTCAGGCCCTTGCCTCTCCACCTGGCTTCCCGACAGTCCGTGCATGCATGACTTCTGGCCTTGCAGTATTTATTCTTAACTTGACATTAGATGGAGAAATATTGGAGGCAGAATGATCAGGATGCGGCTTTATAAGCTTTGCTAGGTCAGAAGAGCCATCAAAGGTACAGCTGCCAATCTCTAGAGAGGCAGCCCTGAAGCATGACCTGCTGACCCCTACTCACCATGTTGACTGAGACTCTGAGCTCTGCAACCAAGGGAATGACTGGCCAATCAGGGATGCCACTCCTGAAAGTGAATTTAGTGGTGGGAAGAATATTGGGATGTTCACTTTAAGTGGAACTCGACCGTCCCCAGGGATCAAAGTAGTAGATGGAAGAACACGACCCCATTTTGGGGGGGGATGTGTTTGTACTTCTATTTTTCTATCTTCTCAGCCAACACCCCTTTGCAAGAGCTAGTTGATATTACTTGGTAATCAATGATATCAAGGAAATATCAATAGGCAATTGATACCAGGGCACTAGCCAATGGTTGAATGATGTGGGGGATGCTGCTAATTGACTCACTGATATGGGGGAATTCCCTAGAGGGGGGCTCAGAGCAATAATATTAGCAGAAGAATTACCCCAATTCCTTAGAGGGACCACTAGAACCCAGAGGGGCTGATATTGAGGAGCTAGTAACTGGTTAAATGATATCAAGGAAATACTAACTAGCATTGGTAAACGCTATTAGAGCAGCTATCACTGACAACTGACACTGAAAAAGAGCAGAGCACTCCAGAATGGAGGCTCGAGCTCATAGAATTAGAAAGATAGCCTAACCCTACAGGGATAACCCTAAAACTCTGAGGCAGTGACACAGTTGCTCTCTGGGGACAAAATCACCAAATGGGAATGGGAACTGGCATAAAGATGCTCAGAATGTCTAAGTATTACATATACAGGGTGTCCCAAAAGTCTTGGTGGAGTCTTAAGTTATTAGAGTTATTGAGTTTTTTTTTAAACATTTTCTTCTGCCTTTGAATCAATGTGAAGAATTGATTCCAAGGCACCAGGGATAAGGGCTAGGCAATTGCAGCTAAGTGACTGGCCTACAGTTAGAAAGCTAGGAAGCTATCTAATGCCAGTTTTAAACCTAGTACCTCCCATCTCTAAGCCTGACTCTTTTCATTAAGGGATCTAGCTGCCCCCTCTTAAGTGTTTAAAACTCCAGAAAGACTTTTGGGACATTACATATTCAAATCAAACAAATCCCCTCATAGATCATTCCCAAACATTTATGTCTCATTCTGTACCTTGAGTTCCATCCCTCTGTCAGCAGATGAAAAGCATGTTTTATCACCCCTTCTCTTGAATTGTGGTTGGTCATCGCACTAATCAGAATTCTTAAATCTTAAGTATTTTTCCTTTACAGTATTCTCTTTATAAATCGTTCTCTTGGTTCTGCTCCTTTTACCCAGCATCAGTTCATCCAAGGAGACTCTGGAATCGTCTCTTTCATCATTTCCTTCAGTGCAATGATATTTCGTGATATTCACAAACCATACTTTTGTTGGGTCATTCTTCAAATGATGGGCATCCTTTGTTTTCAGTTTGCAATGTACTTTATGTATGTTATCTTTAAACTTCTCAAGGATGGGGGAAGCTTTATTTTTGTCTCTGAATTCTAAGCACTTAGTACAGTGCCTGGTATATAAGAGGCACTTAATAAATGAATGCTAATTGATTGATTTTATTTAAACCTCTTAACAACTCTGTGAAGAAAACACTGCAGGAATTTTATCCCTATATATTTTTTAAACCCTTACCTTCCATCTTGGAGTCAATACTGTGTATTGGCTCCAAGGCAGAAGAATGGTAAGGGCTAGGCAATGGGGGTTAAGTGACTTGCCCAGGGTCACACAGCTGGGAAGTGTCTGAGTTCAGATTTGAACCCAAGACCTCCCGTCTCTAGGCCTTACTTTCAATCCACTGAGCCACCCAGCTGCCCCTTTTATCCCTATTTTTATGAAAGAGTAAAGTCCAGTGCCTTGCTCTTTGCCCCTGCCACCCAGCTGGGAAATATCAGATCACATAGTTTTTAAATACCAGAGCTGGGATTCAAACCCTCATCTTGATCCAAATCATAATTCACATTTTTATAGCACTTAATGCTTTCCAAAAAGCTTTCCTCACAGCAATAATATGAGCATGGACATTCATAGGGCATGCCCTTGGGTTAACATTACCACTGAACCTTTTCCCAAGGCCAGATTTGAACCTAGGACCTCCCGTCTCTTTGTCTGACTGTCCACTAAATCTTTCTATGCCTTTTTGTTTTAAACCTTCTTTCTATCATGGACCCTCTCAATTGTCTACTATAATGGTTTTTAATGCATAAAATAAAATAAAAGGACTATAAAGAAAACCAAAGGTGAATGAAAATAAAGATGTAAATTTTCCCCCATCCAAGTTACCAAGCTCCTGAAATTCATCCACAGAATATTTAGAGTTCATAGACTCTGGGATCTCTGCCCTAAGATGGTGTTTTGAGTCCCAAGGTAATATTCCAGTGGTCAGTGGTAATACTCACCTTCCAATATATTGACAGGCATGAGGACTTCTGCCCCAGTTCTATGAACACTTAAGCTTTTAATATTTTTAATTCTAAATTTAAATAACAACAAAAACTATTTCCATGTGCATAGCAGAACACCAAACTAGGATTCTATATGAAGCTGTGAATCTCCATTTCATATTGCTTGCTTTTTAAAAAATAAATCTACATGTTATTTTTAAGACTGTCTATGCTTCCCTCTCAATTTCTTTTTGTTCTCTTCTGTACATATAAAAATGTTACAATGTCCTTTTTGGTGCATCATTATCACTTACTTCCCTCATCCCTAATTAAAACCAATAGAAGAAAGGAAAAAAATAACCTTTGTAACAACTAAATATAAAGGGATGAGCCAAAATGAAACTGTACAATAATAATGTCTAAAAATATATGTTTCATGTCCAAAAATATAACTCTCTTTCTACACCTGTGTCCAAGAGAGTTCTCCTTCCTTCCTTCCTCTTTCCTTTTTCCTCCTTCCTTCCTCCCCTCCCTCCCTCCCTCTCCCTCTCCCTCTCCCTCCCCCTCCCCCTCCCCCTCCCCCTCTCTTTCTCTCTCTCTCTCTCTCTCTCTCTCTCTTTCTTTCTTTCTTTCTTTCTTTCTTTCTTTCTTTCTTTCTTTCTTTCTTTCTTTCTTTCTTTCTTTCTTTCTTTCTTTCTACCTTTCTTCCTTTCTTCCTTTTTTTCTTCCTTTCTTCCTTTCTCTCCCTTACCTTCCACCTACGAAGCAATTTTATGTTTGGTTTTAAGACATAAGAGCAATAAAGGCTAGACAATTGGGTGTTAAGTGATTTGCCCGAGTCGCATAACTAGGAAGTGTCTGAGGTCAAATTTGAACCCAGGAAGTCCTGTGTCCATGACTGGTTCTCTCTCTACTGAGCCATTTAGTTGTTCACAAAGTAGCTTTTCTTTAAAATGCTGATGTCCTTATGTAATGATGTCCTGTTCATTTCACTCTGTGCCAGTTCCTACTATCCATGATTCCCTGAAATCATCTTTGACATTTCTTTTAATTTATTTTTAAACCTTTACCTTCTATCTTAGAATCAATACTGTGTATTGGTTCTAAGGTCCCATTATTTATATAGTTTGTTCTGTTATCCCCTAATTGAGAGAAAATCAAAGGTTGTCCCTTAAATGTCTAACTCATTTTTCCTCTCCTTTCCCTTACTTTCTTCTCCTCTCCTCTCTTTTCAATCTTTCCTTCCCTTTTCTTCTCTCTTTCAGATTCAGAAATTTTTTTTGCTTGTAACTTTTCATTACAAATAGTATCCTCCTTTTTAACCCTACCTATGCATTTGTGTAGGTGGTATCTGATTTTGCACCTGAAGAAACAGACTCAGAAATAAGTAACTTACCCAGTTAAGAGTGAATGCCAAGATTCAGTTCCAGTTCTTATGACTTCTAGATTCTAGCATTCTATCTACTGTTCCATGTTCCCTTTTGACTATCTTTTGTACTCTTCTCCTAGTAAATTCTTTCATAAACTCAGGCTTGTTGGGGTGTGGTAAAGGAAGGAGGTACTTTTGGTGACTCAGGTTTGGTAAGAAAGCATCACCAAGCAATTCTTGGACAAACAAATGCCCTACTGCTCAGCATGCTCTTTTTGCATCTCCCAAGGATCCTTGAACCTTACATCACAAATCTGTGATATTCCTTTTGTGCCCCATGGCATTTGGTACCCTTTTCCCCCATATGCTGAAAACTGACTATAGTAGAAGTAGTATCTCTTAGACCACTACTCCTATTTTGTCCAGATTAGCTTTTCTTTACAAAGATATTGATCCAATCTGGCCTTAGACACTTCCTGGCTTACCACTCTTCTGCCTTGGAACCAATACATAGTATAGATTTTAAGACAGAAGGTTAAGGGTTAAAAAATTAAAACCATTCTTGAGATTTAACTGATTTAGGAGACTAAAGCTTGAACCACTGGTATAGCTTCCTGGTGTCCTGAGTACAAAAAGCCAAGGTATGAGGTATCAGAAGCTCCTCCTTTTGGGCTTCTCACCAGTAGACATGCTTGGCTGACATAGAATTCAGGAAAGCTACACATATAACTCAATGCTGCATCTTTGCTGAATGTTCTTTGCCACTTATAGCTAAGTAAATAAAGCTCCTTTTGTTAATTTCTGTGTGGACTACGAATGTTTAATTTTGTTCCAATTCTAAACCTGAGGCACCAGATCAACCTGAGTTAGGCTCACACTCTAGGGCACTGAAAAAGGACCTTAATATGGACTTGATAACTCCTAACTCTGCTTCCTTTTTAAAGTATCTTCCACAGGTTGTCCCCATCACATTGCTTTTGTAAGTGACATAGGCCCACTGGAACCTGGATTCAAGGAACCCTTTCTAGTCCCCCATCCTTCTGGCAGCATTTGGAAATGGGGATGCCCAATAGAATGCTAGAGTTGCAAGGGATCTTAGAATAGAGAGAGTGTCAAAACCAACAAAGCTTAGAACAAAGAATGTTAAACTATCGGATAGAGGAGGATGAGAAGACAATAATTTGTCTCTTCCCACTTTGGGAGTTATAGCCAGTAGGCCAACTGAAAGGTCTTTTCTCTGACATAGTGCCAAGAACAAAGTCCCAAAGAGAAAATGATTTTTTTCTACATCTTACCATATATGGGCTGAGTGTACTGTTTCCATCAAGAATGACCATTAACCTGTGACCTTCTGGTCACTGCTAGGTCAATAATGAAATAACTTAGTGGGAACTAAAGGAAAAAAGAATGGAGTTCAGTCTCCTAATTCCTCCCCAAAATCTCTTGGGAAAGGAAATTGAGGTAGCTCAAGAAACAATGTGGAGTGAAGTAAAGAACCCTAATTCACGAGTCAGGCAATATGAAGTTGTCTTTCTTCTGCCACCAACTTTCTCTCTGTTTTTGGACAAGTCATTTCATTTTTCAGGGTCTCAACTGTTCTCTTAAAATGTTTTTATGATGAACTTAAACATAAAAAATAAAAAATGCAGAAAAGTATTAGATATATGTATAGATAGCTATATAAAACATGAAGCTCTAATATATACAGTTCGCTTTAAAAAAGTGTATTAAGTTTAACACAATAGTGTCAACCCTGCCCTGTTTGTCTTTGTTCCTCTATGAATTTCCTTTTGCTCTCTTCTATGTATTTTTAAAATGTTTCATTGACAATCTCTCCTCCTCCTCCTCCTCCTCCTCCTCCTCCTCCTCCTCCTCCTCCTCCTCCTCCTCCTCCTCCTCCTCCTCCTCCTCTCTCTTCTTCTTCTTCTTCTTCTTCTTCTTCTTCTTCTTCTTCTTCTTCTTCTTCTTCTTCTTCTTCTTCTTCTTCTTCTTCTTCTTCTTCTTCTTCTTCTTCTTCTTCTTCTTCTTCTTCTTCTTCTTCTTCTTCTTCTTCTTCTTCTTCTTCTTCTTCTTCTTCTTCTTCTTCTTCTTCTTCCCCTTCTCCTTCTCCTTCTCCTTCTCCCCCTTCCCCCTCCCCTTCTCCCTCTCCTCTTTCTCCTCCACTTCCTCCTCCCCCTCCTTCTCCTTTTGCTCTTCCTCCTCCTCCCCACTCCTCCCTTCCAGTAACCTCCACAACTCAATTTCCTCCTTACCAGATAAAAATTTTAACCTTGTAACAAATAGTTCTGGTCAAGTAAAACAAAGGACCACTCTAATTATCTAAAAGTGCATGCAAGCCTCATTCTGCACCCCTAGTCCATCACTTCTCCGCCAAGAGACAAAGAAGCATGCTTCATTTCCTGTCTCCTGGAAGGGTGATTGGTTGCTGATTAGTTGAGTTGAGTTCTGCTCTAGATTTGCTCTTTTCTCCATTATTCTTTATTTCTTCTAGAGGAAAGTATGATTGCTGTAAAAATCTGACACTCATCCTGGGTACTTGTAATATTTTTTTTCAGTTTTAATCTATGAACCAAACCACAGCCTGGCCAGGCGGCAAGGTAGGGGAACAGCTAAATGGTATGGTGGATAGAGCCCTGGGCTTGTAGTCAGGAAGATCTGAGTTCAAAGGCCCTTTTCAGTTCTAATCTTCTGTTTCTAAGGGATATTCTAAGGGCAGCATACTTTGATCTAAGGACTATTCTAGCTCTAACATTTGATGTTCTAAACTTTACATTTTGTGTTCTTAGATGGGTTCTAGACCTAACATTCAATGTCTCTAGTCGGGCATCCATGTTGGAAGATCCATCTTAGGTTTAGTGTTCTATGATTATATGATTCTCAACAGCATTTGAGGCCAGCTGGTGTCCAGATTATCACAGGCTCCCAATTAGTGGGACCCCCGATGAATAGGTTTTACTGTGTTGTGACTTTTCCCAATATATTCACTTGACAGACTCCAGCTGGGACAGCTGCCTTGGAGGGCATGAAAGGACACTCTGTGGGTGGTGGTGAATGGCTGCTCTTTGTTCACTCAGGAATTCATTCAGCCCATATGTATTATGCCCCCCACCCCAACCCCTCATCGCATGCCCAGTTCTGTGTTGGGCATTAGAGAAAGGGTAGAATGAGAAGGGAAAATCACGATCTCTGCCCTTGAAGGGCTTATAGTCTGGTGGGGGGAGAGCAGAAGTCAGATAGTCACCCCCTCCCAGACGTTTTGGGTAGAATCAAAAATCAATATGAAAGAAAGTTTCTCTACTGCTTTAAGGTACATTTATCTACTCTATCTACTCTACCATCAGCTGACTAATAATCAAAGATTAAATTCAAAAGTGTGTCATGGGTAAATTTTTTCTGGCAAGCTTCTTGTTAAATGTACACCAACATACCATTGCCTTACCTGCAATGACTTCTTCCTTTGATAAGTTAGCAATTTCCAGAACCACCATTTTTAAGAAAAGGGCCCAGGGCTGGTCCCATTTATTCCTTTATTCCTTTCTAGATGGCACTTGACTCTTTGGCCTGTTTTATCCACCATGTTTTCTTTCCTTTTCCTTTTTTCAATCCTTTGCTTCTGCCTTAGAATTGACACTAACTATTGGTTTCAAGGGAGACGAGTGGTAAGGGCCAGATGATTGGGATTAAGTGACCTGCTGAGGGATCACACAGTGAGGAAGTGTCGGAGGCTAGATTTGAACCCAGGATCTCTTGTCTCCAGGCCTGGTGTTCCATCCACTGTGCCACTTAGCTGCCCTACCATGATGCTTTTCTTCTCCTCTCTCCAAATTCTCCCTTCTCCAACTTCCTTTTATATATTATCTTCCTCCATTAGAATTTAATTCCTTATGAGCTGGGGCTATATTTCTTTTTGCTTGCTCCCAGAGAAAACCTTCATAAAAGTTTGTTGTTCACATAATGCTGACATGCTTTTTCAGGGAGGAAGGGCAAGAATTATATTACCATTTTATAATTGGGGCTCGATATTTTAATTGACTTTCCGGAGGTAATTAGGGATGGATTTAGTACTTAAGTGCTTCCTCAGTCAATCGATCAATAAACATTTACTAAGTGCCTGCTAGATGCAGCTAGGTGGCAGAGTGGATAGAATGCCAGTCTTGAAGTCAGGAAGACTCATCTTTCTGAGTTCAGTTCTGGCCTCAGACATTAGCTGTATGATTCTGGGCAAGTCACTTAACTCTGCCTCGATTTCTTTATTTGTAAAATGAACTGAAGAAGTAAATGGCAAACCATTCCAGTATCTTTGCCAAGAAAATCCCATGGACAAAGTCCACGTGTTCATGTTCATGTCTGACACAACTGAATGTGTCAACAACAACAACAACAACACACTCCTTTACCCCTTGTAGAAAGCCTCCCACAAGTCTCCCTCAATTAGCATCACCTTCCCACTCTTTCCTCCAACATCAATAAGGCAGGTGGGAGATGTCATGAGTCTTAGTTGAGTGCTCTTTGGAGAACACCTGGATACTCTCAAAGGGGATGTTATTAAGGGGGCTCCTGCCCAGAGTGGCAGCCTAGACTAGCTACCCTTTGTGTTCTGGGGGTTCCTCCCAGGTAGAATTCAACAGATTTGTCTTAACAAAGTTTGAGTACTTATTGCAGGCCAGGGGGTGGTGTTGGGCACTGAGGATACATGCATAAAACTAAAACTGTCCCTTGTCTCAAGGAACTTCCATTTCCCTGCCCAAGGGGCAAGGGATACAAGAAATCCATGGAGACATAAATATAGAAGAGGATAAGAGAGGACCTGGGGTTTTCTGGCTATAAAGAACTTCTTCTCTTTTTTTTTAAACCCTTACCTTCTGTCTTAAATCTATACTATGTATTGGTTCCAAGGCAGATGACTGAAAAGGGCTAGGCAATGCAGGTAAAATGACTTGCCCAGGGTCACACAGCTAGGAGGTGTCTGAAGTCAAATTTGAACCCAGGACCTTCCATCTCTAGACCTGGCTCTCCATCCACTGAGCCACTCAACTGCCCCCTACAAGGAACTTCTGAGTGGAGAAATCTTAGCATCTCTCTGTACCTTCTAGTGTTTGAGTCTCCTAAATCACTGAAAGGTTATGTCATTCTCTCAGGGTAGTCCAGCCAGTATGTGTCAGAGCTAGAACATGAACATAGGTCTTCTTGCCTTCTCGGCCAGTTCTATTTATGCCACGCTGCCTCCACACACAAACATATGTAATTCTGTACATAAAATCACACATGTATGTATATGAAATTAATACATACATATCTATATGTATCAGCACATATGATATAAGTGTAGATGTGCACAGGGATAAGTTACAATGTCAGATTTGTGTGTCTCTGATCTCTAAAGCCTCTGAAAAAATGTGGCTATTGGTTAGCCCAGTCAACAATATAGCTAAAAGAATGGGGAATCTGGGTGGCTCGGTGGATTGAGAGCCAGGCCTACAGATGGGAGGTCCTGGATTCAAATGTGACTTCAGACATTTCCTAGCTGTGTGACCCTGGGCAAGTCACTTAACTACCATTGTCTAGTCCTTGCCACTCCTCTGCCTTGAAACTGTAATAATTAAAATAATATTTCTACTCAGATATATATTTTATAAAGTTTATGGGAAGGGTAGACAAACGTTCCTATAAGTAACCTGACCACGTGGTGCCTTGCCTGCCAGTCTCTTCCTCATTCCCCCTCACCTGTCTACTCTGTTCCCTTCTTGGTTCTCCCAATTCCTCCGAGGTTCACCCGATTGTGCCCCAAACCTTAACTTTTATTGACCGTACAGAACGTACACTGACGCAACCCTGGCGCAACTGTGGTATGTCAGGAATGTTTGATAGACAGGTAAAGTTACTCAGGAGGGGGAGGGGATGAGCTTCCTTGACACAAAACCAATACATACTCTTGATATTAAGACAGAAGGTAAGGGTTTAAAAAAATCCACAAAAACAATAGAGGTAAGATGAGGTAAGAATGACAATGACCATTAGATTGGGTGAGGTGACTTTTGCTACCCTACAGACAAATGTCTCTGCCCACAGTTCTGATGAGGTCAGGGAGAAGGCTTCTTTTTGGGGTGAACATTAATTAATTAATCTTATTATTAATCAATCATTATAAATCATTAAATTTATTAATTAATAAATTAAATGGATACATTTTATTATTAATTACTCTTATGCTTTAATCAGTCAGTGTGAACAGGAATTACCCTTCCTCTTGATCTTAAGACCATGGACACAATATTCATAGAAACTCTCACCTCAATTTCCATATTAAGAGGTTTGCATTTCATTACCAAATTTAGAATTGAATTATGTCTTTTTCCAGCATATCATCCTTATTCTCATCTTCAGTCTTTCCCAATCTATGGACTTCTTCCCCACTTCTTAAAATTATCCCCATGTGCAGACTCTAAATGATTACCCTAGTGCCAATATCAATAATATGGAAATAGGTCTGGATCAATGATACATGTAAAACCCAGTGGAATTGCTCGTTGGCTATGGGAGTGGGGTAGGAGGAGGGGAGGGAAAGAACATGAATCACATAACCATGGAAAAATATTCTAAATTATTTAATTCAATAAATACATTTAAAAAATAAAAATATCCCCATGTTTCTCTGTCCAACACACACACACACACACACACACACACACACACACACACACACACATACACACATACCCTCACTTGAATCAAATATCTCTATTTCCTTTGGTTATTGCCCCCCACCCTTTTTTCTTCTTTCAGGCTAAACCTGGGAAAGATCTCTACTAAATGACTTTATACCTTCTTTTCTCATTGTCTTCAAAATCCTCTGAAATCTGGCTTCTGACCTCATGGATTCAACTGAATCCACTGTCACTTCTATAGAGTGACCAAAGATCTTTTAACTCTCAGGTTGAATAGCCTTTTCTCGAACCCAGTCTTTCTTGACTGGGTTTCTTGGCTTCTTGAGGGTGTTCAGGAACACTCTCTGCTTCTGGGGGAGCACAAGGAATTAATGCAGGGAAAGTAGCACCATCCTTTCCCTCTACAATTTCTGCCCATTTCTCTGCCACTGTTTAATCTAGAATCAGATAACATTTACTAGCAGCTGCTAACTCTGTTTCATGTTTGATGTCAGCCACACGACTAGAGATTGGGGTCACACAGACTGGAGAAACCGAAAGTCCCATCTAGTGCCCGCTATGAAATTGGAGAATCACAAGACGGCCAAGAATTTGGCTTTTCCCCATTAAATCACAAACAGTTTGGATTTGCTCGAGGCAGTTTTTGATGATAAGCAGGAGGGATAAAAGACAGAGTGTGAGAGAAATTTATAATCTAAGCCCTAATTCTCTTAAACTCCACAAATATGTGTAAATACTAAGTATATGTGTGTATACACCCACTTATAGCTTTTTATTTCTCTATCCATCATTCTTTCTAGCCATCTTTCTCCCTTCATCCCCAGCCCTTCTCTCTCTCTCTCTCTCTCTCTCTCTCTCTCTCTCTCTCTCTCTCTCTCTCTCTCTCTCTCTCTCTCTCTCTCTCTCTCTCTCCCTCTCTCTCTCTCTCCCAAAACCAAGTATAAAAGGGAGATAGAGGAAAGGGATTCTGCCATTTGGGTTTTCCTGGATTCCTCTACCCTCAGCACTGGAGTCTATGCTACTTGTGAAAATTTAAACCATCACAGTGGCAAGAGCGTTATAAATGTTACATAATGCACACACACATCCAACAAAACAAAACAATGTCAGGAGGGAGAGAGAAGGATGGAGAGGAGAGAAGGATGAGGCTTTGTGGGGGAGGTAACAGCTTCTGAGAAGGAAGCCAGCCATTCTAAGAGGCAGAGGTGAGGGTGCAGTGATTTCCAGACATGGGGGAATAGGTAAAAAAGAAGAAGACAATGCCATATTTGGGGAACAGCTCGCAGGTCAGTTTGACCAAGACAAACAACTTTTAATGTGGAAGGATAGTATCTAAGACCAGAAAGGAGCTATGTTGTAGGGAGCTTTAGTTGTCTGGCCAAAAATTCTCTGCAGCTCATGCCTGGAATCAGGAAAACCTGAGTTTAAATCAAGCCTCAGATGCTTACGAGCCTGGGCAAATCACTTAACTCTGTTTGCCTCAGTTTCCTCATTGTAAAATCTAACTGGAGGAGGAAATGGCAGACCACTCCACAGTATCTTTGCCAAGAAAACACCAAATGAGGCCACAAAGAGTTGGACACCACTGAACAACAACAAAGATTTTTTTTTTTAATTTAACCTAGAGGCAATAGGAAGCTATCAAAGATTTTTGAGCAATAGAATAACATGACAGACTTGAAGGTTCTTTCATGATTCTATTATAAATAGAACATTTGTACTCTTAGTAATACTGGATTTTGATAATTTTATCCTTATAAAATATAATATGTAATCAAAATCTCTTTCAAATCTGTTCACTTAAACATTAGCTAAATAAAGAAAAATCTGGGTTTTTAAAGTGCTCTTTTAATAAAAACAACAACTTGAGCTATAACCAGGAATTTGTCCAGCTAGGACAAAGCAATTAAAGGGGGATGGCAGAAGCACAGAGGATAGGCTAGGGGGTGGAGGTGGCACAGAGGTTGATTTGACATAGTTCGCTACAGTTCCATAAGGAGAATGGGTAAGGCTCTGGCTCAGAGAATCCAGCTCTTACTACATGAGACTGGAGGGAAGCCTGGGTCCCTGAAGAAGGGTGGGCAGCCTTGGACTGGGAATGGAGGAGAGTTGTGTCATGTGACATGGGCTAACAGAGGACAGGGAAGCTTGATGCATGGTGACAAGGGTCTTTGGATCACTTTAGCTGTAACTGATGACCTCACAGGGGTTGGACAAAGGGAAATTGAGCATCCCTGAACTATGCAATAAAGTTATATCCTTCTGACTAGGAACACCATCTCCCATATAGCTTCAGCTCCTAATGAGTTAAGCTTCTCCTTGTCTTCAGTCCTATCATAATAACAATTACAATCGTTCCTGTTCTCATATGGGCAGTTGGTGGCACAGCTAGGCCTGGAGACAGGAAGACCTGAGTTCCTTTTCAGCCCCAGACTATCTGTGTGACCTTCAACAAACCACTTGACTTCTTTTTGCCTCAGTTTCCTCAACTGTAAAAAAGGGGATGAAATAGCATCTTTTCAGAATGAGGATCAAATGGGATAAATATTTATAACAATATTATTTTTTGTTATTATATATAAGTATGATTTTTAAAAAGTTATTTTGCCTAGGACCCTGACTGGCATATATATAAAGAGATATATCAAAATATATATTTTTAAATTCTCATATAGTTTTATATAGCATATATACATATTTCTAACTCCCATAGAGTTTTTTTTTACCTTTACCTTTCATCTTAGAATTAATACTGTGTATTGGTTCTGAGGCAAAAGAGTAGTAAGAGCTAAGCAAAGCCCTATATAAAAGCTCATTCCCACCCCTCTATCCCATAACACTTTAACTTTTACTCAGCATTACAGTATTGTAGGTTTTAGAGTTGGAAGGACCCTCAGTGACCATCTCCTTCAACACAATACCAGAAAATAATCTGCACTATTACAGACCTGGCACATGGTTATCTAGCTTCTACATGAAGACGTCTAGTGAGGGACAGCTCTAAATATTAGGCATTTTTTTCCTGACATCAAACTTAAGATTGGTCTCTTTGAAACTACAATTCATTGCTCCCTAGTTCTGCTTTCTAGGGCCATATAAAGCAACTTGAATCTTTCTTCCACATGATGGCCCTTCAAACATTTGATTTCAGTGATCAAACCCTTTCAGAGGGTCTGCTAGGTTGCTCAGAAGGTAGATTGATTCTGGGCATGGAGTAACTCATCTTTCCGACTCTAATCCAGCCTCTGACACTTGTTAGTTGTGGGATCCTGGGCAAACCATTTAACCTTGTTTGCCTCAGTTTCCTCATCTCTAAAATGAGCTGGAGGAAATGATAAACCACTCCAGTGTCTTTGCTAAGAAAAACTCAAATGGGGTCATGAAGAGTTGGATACAACTCAATGACAACCACATCTCTCTATCTTTCCCACAAGAATAGTATGAGCTCTTTTATCAAAAGCTTTGCTCATTCCCAGGTAAGCTACAATTACAACATTCCCTTATTTAACTTAAAAATGAATTTATAGTTTAATAACCATCAGAAAAGTAAATAAGGGAGAAAAGGAAACAAGTTTAGTTTGCTGTGGCTAACCTGGTCTTGAAGCCAGGCTGATTCTTTCTTGTTACCATTTCCCTTTCTAGGTGTTCATCAACTGTTTCTTTAGTGAGAAGTTATAGAATTTTTCAAGGAATTGAAGTCAAGAATCCTGTGTGATAGTCTGCAAACTCTGCTCACCATCCTTTTTTGGAAATTGGTCCATTGACTTTTCTCTAGTCCTGTGATACTTTTGTTTGTCTTAGTCTGTTTTTCCCCATGGTTACATGATTCTTGTCATCTCCTTCCTCTCTTCTCTCTCTCCTCCCAGAGATGACAGGTAATTTCACTGTATTATACACATATTGTCATTCAAATCCTATTTTCATATTATTCATTTTATAATAATCTTTTAAAACCAAAACCCCAAATCATGTACCCATATAAACAAGTAACAAATCACGTTTTTCTCTGGATTTCTACTCCCACATTTCTTTCTCTAGATGTGGATAGCATTAATTTTCATAAGTTCCACAGAACTGTCCTGGATCATTGCATTGCTTTTAATAGCAAAGTCAATTGCATTTGATTGTCCCACAATGTTTCAGTTACTGTGTACAATGTTTCCTGGTTCTGCTCATTTCACTCTGCCTCAGTTCATGGAAGTCTTTCCAGTTCATATAGAAATCAAACAGTTCATCATTCTTTATAGCACAATAGTATTCCATTAATATCATACCACAATTTGTTCAGTCATTCCCCAATAGAGGAACACCCTCTCATTTTCCAATTTTTTGACACCACAAAAAGTGCAGCTATAAATATTTTTGTTCAAACAGAACCTTTCCCATTTTAAAATTTTCTTTGGGATACAAACCCAGTAGTGGTATTGCTGGAAAAAAGGTATGCATTCTTTTAAAACCCTTTGGTTGCCACAGTCTTTTATATGACCCTGATTACTGCTAGACCACCATGTCCATTCATTCTTTTAGAATGCATGGATGTAGTTTCATCTGGGCTGAGTGACTTAAATTTATCAAAGGAAACTTATTTGTCCTTTTGCTTTTCTTGGGAATCAACTCGTTGATAGCCATTTAAGTTCCAAACAATTCCACTTTAAAGATCATTTTCCTCTGCTGACAAATCCAACAAAATCAAAATAAGCATCTCTGTCTTCTCTCTGTACTGTCATTTTCTCCTAATCCACACCAAGAAGGAGGCTGGTCCCTTTTCTTTGGAGCTTCCTTTGTCTCCCCCTCCTTCTCATATAGCTTTTTAGAAACTTTTATCTTCCATCTTAGAATCAGTACTATATTTGTTCCAAAGCAAAAGAGTCACTCAGCTAAGACATGTCTGTAGTCAGATTTGAATGCAGGATTCTCAATCTATTGAGCTGCCTAGCTGTTCCACACCGATAGCTTTTAAAAATGCAGCATTTTCATTGTTTTTGCCTTTCCTCAGTAGTTTCAGCTAATCCTGACCTTTTGTACTCCTGACTATTTTTATAGGACTTTGCCATGATCTTATTGTTAGATTTTGTTATCTACCTGTGAGGCAAGTAATGCAAAGATTATTATTTCCAATTTTATAGATAAGTAAATTGAGGCTCAAAAAGGATAAATGACTTATCTATAATAACACAGTTAGTAGGCAGAGTGAGGATTTAAATTTGGGTCTTCTGACTTTAAATCATAGAACTGGAAGGAGGCCTGTGCACCTTCTAGTCTAAATCTCCCATTTTGCAGATGGGGAAATTGAGGACTAGCTAATTTGCAATATATCTGAGACCAGAAACCTGGTCTCCTGATTCTCAGAGCAGTGCTTTATCTACTTATACAAAGTGGTCTCTATGATCTTTGGGACTGTTAAAGAGAAACAGCCAAAGCAGAGGGGCCAAAGATGTGTCTTCAGAGTAAAACAAGGTAGAGAAGGAATGGCAGCAATAACTTCATGCTTAGGACAGAGAATCAAGTCCATTCAAGGAGCATTTAATTTGTTTTTCAGTTATTTCAGTCATGTCTGATTCTCCGGGACCCCATTTGGGATTTTCTTGGCAAAGATACTAGCGTGATTTGCCATTTCCTTCTTAAGAAGCTCATTTGGGGGCAGCTGGGTAGCTCAATGGATTGAGAGCCAGGCCTAGATATGGGAGGTCCTGGGTTCAAATCTGGTCTCAGACATTTCTCAGCTGTGTGATCCTGGGCAAGTCACTTGACCCCCATTGCCTAACCCTTCTCACTTTTCTGCCTTGGAACCAATACCAGTATCAATACCCATTCCAAGATGGAAGGTAAGGGTTTTATTTTTTTTTTAAAGAAGCTCACTTGATGAGGAAACTGAGGCAAATAGGATTAAGTGACTCACCCAGGGTCATTTAACTAGTATGTATCCAAGGATAGATTTGAACTCAGGTTTTTCTGACTCTAGGCCAGGTGCTCTATCCATGGTACCATCTGGCTACCCAATTTATTATGTACCTACTTATTAGATATTGATTAGTATAATGTCACTTACTGGCTTAGAACTGGAAAGAGAAGGAGGAAAAAGAGAAATGAAAAGAAGAAGTGGCTTGTTGAATGGAAACTATATCCCACATGAGACAGGCAGTCATTAAGGAAACTCACCCCTTCTGGGCCCCATCACCACAAAACCTCAACTGAGGAAGAAACTCAGTGGAGTGGTTGGGGATCAGAAGAGGAAAAGTGGCCCAATTGTTTTTACTAAGTTGTCTGGAAAGGAGACTGTCTCTTGTTGTGATTCCCAAGGAATCTGTTGTGACTCCTAGGCAAGAGTTGAACGCATGACCACTAAACTCTGCCAGGGTGACCTGCTGGCCACTGGACCCAGACTGGACTGAACCAGTCTTTGAGAGCACAGGACTTCACAGAATGTTAGCACTAGAAGGGACCTTTGGACACAGAATGTTAGAACATAGAACACAGAATGGTAGAGCTGGGAGGGACCACAAAACATAGAATGTTGGAATGTAGAACATAGAATGTTAGAGTTGGAAGAGATCTTAAAACATAGAATGTTAGAATATAGAACCCATAATGTTAGAGTTGGGAGGGATCTTAGAACATAGAATAGGGAACACAAAATGCTAATGATAGAGGGGACCTTAGAACATAGAATTTTAGAACATAGAACACATAATATTAGAGTTGGGAGGGATCTTAGAATACAGAAATTTGGACTATGACACAATGTTAGAACTGAGAGGGGTCTTGGAATATAGGGTATTGGACTATAGAACACAGAATGTTAGAGATAGAGGGGACCTTGAAACATAGAATATTGGAATGTAGCACACAGAATGTTAGAGTTGGAAGGGACCTTAGAACATAGAATTTTAGACTATAGAACACAATATTAGAGCTGGGAGTGATCTAAGAACATAGAATGTTAGACTATAGGACTCAGAATGTTAGAACTGACTTAGAATATAGAGTATTGGTAGGAGGCAGCTGGGTGGCTCAGTGGATTGAGAGCCAGGCCCAGAGATGGGAGATCTTGGGTTCAAATCCGGCCTCAGATATTTCCTACCTGTGTGACCCTGGGTAAGTCACTTGACCCCCATTGCCTAGCCCTTACCACTCTTCTGCCTTAGAACCAATACACAGTATTGATTCCAAGACAGAAGGTAAGGGTTTTTAAAAAAAGAATATAGAATATTGGAATATAAAACTCAGAATGTTAGAGAGGGCTTAGAACATAGAACATTGGAATATAGAACACAGAATATTGGATCTAGGAGGGTCCTGAGAAGACAGAATATCAGAATCTAGAACATAATTTTAGATCTGGGAGGGATCTTAGAATACAAAGTATTAGAATATAGAGCCACAGTTAGAGTTGGAAGGTACCTAAAACATAGAAGTAGGAGGGACCTTAGAACAAAGAATGTTAAAATATGGATTATACAATGTTAGTGCTAGGAGAGACCTTAGAACATAGAATATTAGTATATAGGACACAGAATGTTAAGGCTAGAGAGGATCTTAGTACAGAGAATTTTGGAATACAGAATGCAGAACATTACAGATGGGAGGGACCTTAGGATGTAGAAGCTAGAATGTTACAGCAAAAGGAGAACTTTGAGGTCACTTAACCCAGACTCTTCATTTTATAGCTAAGGAAATTGAGAATCTGAGAAAGGAAATGACTTTCTCCAGATCAAATAGCTGGCAAATGGCAGAACCTGGATTTGAATCCAGATCTGATGCCAAGTCCAATGCTCTTGCCAATATACTTGAAGAATCCCAGAATCTCAGAGCTGGAAAGGTCCTTAGGGTGCTTCTCAACTGCCCTACATGCAGAGTGTTATATGAGGCTCAAATGAGATAAAGGATACAAAACATTTTGCAAACCTTAAAGTACTATATAAATGCCAGTTATTATTGTTTCTATTATTAGTCTCCAGTCACCAGGCCTCCAGTCTGAGGATGACTTGAACCTTCTACTGTGCTCCTGCTGAGCTCAAGCAGCATTTAGAGATCACCCAATGATGGGCTGGAAAATGTTTAAAAACCAAACTTCTAGAGGGGGTGGGGAGTGACTTGAAGGTAGGGATGGGTGTATACACACATACTTTAAAGTTTAATCTATATTATAAACCCTTTCTTAAGTCTAAACAGTCAATAAAACAATACATCAAGCCCTGATTTTCTGCCTTTCCTGATTTCTGAGATGTAAATGATCACGGGGAAATTTACTGATGGTCCACAAATCAGTTAGAACTGGCTTCAGCCCACCCCTGTCCATGTTTTAGCAGGAATCTAGAACCTCTAGAACCTCTCTAGAAGGTAATCCTGAAACCTTTGCTTAGAGGTTTCCAGGGAGAGAGAACTCTCTACTTCTGAAGTCATTCATTCTGATTTTGGACAGTTTCTGTCAGGAATTGTTTGAAAGGAACAATTTCCTTCTATCAAGCTGGAATCTCATTTGCTTTAACTTTTCCCTGTTGCTCTCATTTGTCTTCTGGAGCCAAGCAGAACAAGTCTAATTCCTTGTTCCATCATGGTCCTTTGAATACCAAATGGCAGCTACAATGTACCCCTAAGTCTTCTCTTCAGACTAAACATCCATAGTTCCTTCAAGCAATCTGTTTATCATATTGCCTGCCAGGTACTGATGAAAAGGAAATAATCATTCTCTCTAGCACTTTCAGCTTTCTGGAATGTTTCCTTTTATGGCAGCCCTACGAGGCCCACTCTGCAGATGATTATTTTGCCACTTTATAGAGGAGAACACTGAGGCTCAGAGAGATGATCTAGCTAATTTTGCCTAGGGTCACACAGGTGATTTGGACAGGGCCAAGATTCAAACCCAGGACTTTTGACTCTTAGCCAGTGATCTTTGCATGATACAAAGCATTTTTCTACCCAGAGCCCAGCCAGGCTAAATTCATGGAATGGCTCCAGTAGGTCATGACTTCAAACCATAGAAAGAAAATAAACAGACTCTTCTCTCCCTCAAGGCTTCCCAGCAGGGTCTCTTCCCCATGAGTCAAAGATTCTGGCCAGCTCATACAGCTATGAAGAGCAAGAATTGCTGAAGGAGTTGTTTTGGAATTAACTTGGGATTTAGAGTTGGAGGGAATCTTAGAGGTCTAGACTTCTCACTTTACAAATAAAGAAACTGAGGCTCAGAGGAGAACTTGCCTAAAACCACCCTCGTAGCAAGTAGAAGAGCTATGATTTGAAGCCAGGCGGATCTCACTCCCTTTTTTTCTTACCAATTAAGTGCTTTAACCTTTGCTAATATTATCGCCTTTGAGGCAATCCTGGGAGGTTGGTTTTAGGTGGCTCTGTGGTTAGAGCTCTGGACCAGAAGTGAGGAAGACCTGAGTTTGAATCTCTCCTCAGGCATGTGACCCTAGGTTTTCCATCTTGGTGTCCTCTTCTATAAAATGAGACCAACATCAGCTCCTCTTTGATAAAACTGTTGTGAATGGGGACTGAAGGAGATAATTTAAGTGACTTTACTAGGCTATAATGAGCTCCGTTTTACAGATGAAGAAACTAAGGTCTAGAGGGTTGCTCATGACGGTATAGCTAAGCAATGTCAAAGTGAAGATTGAAGATTCAGGTTCTTCAGACACCAAGTCCAGCACTCTTTCTTTCCATGGTATCTCTAAAGGGTGGATAGGATTTCAATAGGGGAAGATATGAAATTGCGTGAGGGTTTCAAATGAAGGGAACAGTGTCAAGAGCAGGTTACTGAGCTAACTGGAAAGTTAGCTGGATGTAGTTTTTGCCTCCTACAGCTCAGACCCAGAGGCAGAGAAGAGCCAGAGACATGAATGAATATGACAGCCAATGAAATATGAGAAAGACCAGAGAAGTGTGGACAAGCCTCACACAATGGCGGCCACCCTTGGAGAATGCCTACTTAGGGTTGAGAGGAAAAAGAGGAGGCAGAAAGATTGAGCAACATGGTAGAAGAAGAATTTGATAATAATCACAGAAATGAACAGGAAAATGAAATTCCCTGGAGGGTATAGTCAGAGATGCCAGAGGGTACAGAGAAATGTTAGAAATGAAAATCAGGTCTTTCAACTTCCTGTGTCCAGTAAGACCATAATTATAAAGGGGAAATTTTATACAAAACAAATAAAAATGTGAAGTGGTTTAAAAAATAATAGATATGTCCAACTATAAAAATCAAGTTTGTGTAACTCATATCTTTTAAATTCTAATCAAATGAAGTTTGTAGTGGAGATAAATTCTATGGTCCTCAAATGTTAGACTTGGAAGGTGATATTAATTAAAAAATTACACTTTCATCCTACTTTAACATTTATAATGAATCTTTCTCACAACAGTGCCATAATGTAGTACAAGAATTTTTATTCCCATTTTACAGATGAGGAAACTGAACCTCAAAGAAGGGAAATGATTCATCCCTGCCTGGCCACACATCTTGGAAGGAGCAGACAGAGAAAGACTGAAACCCAAGACATCTGAACACGCAATCCAGCATGACTTCCACCTACACCACAGAATGTTGAAATGAATGGATCTTATAAGACACAATGAATATCACTGAAGACAAATGGGATATTTGGCCTGAAAGGGACCATAGAAAAGAGAATGTTAGAGTGAAAAGTAATTTTAGGACATCAAATGATAGGACTTGAAAGGACAAGGATGATTTCCAATCACTACAAAATCCCAATTGAGAAAGCCACAGATTGGAGAGGAGAAGAATGAGAAGGGAGTGAGCCTATTTTGCCCAACTGCGCTGGAGCTTGGGGAATGGGTCCTGTGTTGGCACCCCCAGAGAAATGTGGAAGAAATGAATTGGGTTGTGCCAGTTGACTCTGGGCTCAGGTTGGGCTTGGGCCACTGCTGGAGAAGGACAGGCCTTTGAGGAATTACAGAATTCCACAGATAAAAGGCACCCTAGAAATCACCTACAACTTTCCACATCTTGGGGGTTAGGGGTCCAGTGTCCCTGCAATTTGGAAAATCTGTATAAAATTTGTTGGCCCTTCATACTAGAGAAGAAGTCTGAAAATTTTCTTATTTTATGGGATGTTTACCATAAAAGAAATTGGGTATGTTTATGGGATCAAAAGAAAAAATATATTAATATTACATACTGTATATATAATCTATTCTAGGCATTTCCGAGTTTCTGAACTTTTTCTGTGCTATCTGCTGGTCTTTGGGTGTGGTCTGTGGCTTCTGCAAAACTGCCCCCAAATTCCCATTTAATTTCTCATACTGATCCCTGATATATCAGAACCACTGGGGGAAAGTCACTATGTGGAAGGGATACATGTAGTCCAACTCTTTCATCTTATAGATGAGGTCATTGAAGATGTGAACGGGGAAGTGACTTTTCCAAAGTCACATAACTAAGTGACATAGCCAGGACTTCATAACTTGGTCTTCTGACTAGGATGTTAGGAAATAAGGGGCACTCAAATTCATTTAGTAAATTTGGACTTCTGTATATAATTTTTTAAAGTAGGGGTTCACTATTATTCTAAGCATTTTGGCAAATTAAGAGCAATTATGTTAATTAATAATACAATTAATAACTAATAAATTAATAGCAAATTCTATTACTTTATTTGCTAATTCATTTTAAAAGAGAGATTCAGGATCTTGGGAAAAAAATGCCTTAAGTGCTTCCCCATCCCTCAGTCAAGGCCAGGCAAATGTCCAGAAAAAATCTCTTTGGCCAGTTACATAGAAGCTCCAACCCTCTGGGTATTTGCTCTTCCTAGGCTCCCCACTGCTCATGGGAGGAAGTCCAAATTCCTCAGCCCTTCACTTTAGACCCTCAACAATCTGACTCCAGCCTCTACCTCCTACTGATCCATATCACACTCACGATCCCCTTCAGCCAAACAGGAAGGCTCCCCATTCCCCAAACAGTCCTCAGACATTCCTGTATCTGTTAACATTGTTCAGGTCACCATCTCCTTCTCCTAGAAGAGCACAGCTCCATGTAATTCCCCTTCCCTATCCTTTGGGGCCCAGTTTGGATACTATGTCCCACAAGAGGCTTTCCAGATTGCTCTTCAATTGAGACTGTGAATTCTTAGAGTTCTCACAATCTATACCATCCATGAGATAATCTCTTATACAAAACTGATAGGCACCGAGTCAGTATTGAACAGTGGAAAGAGCTCTGGATTTAGAGAATAGCCGGGTTCAGATAACAGCGTTAGCATTTATCTATTTGACTGAATGAATTATTGCCCCTAAGCCAGGGGCAGTGAGGTAGCACAGTGGACCGAGCTCCAGGTCTAGAGTCAGGAAGACTCATCTTCCTGAGTTCAAATCTGGCCTCAGATGTTTAGGAATTGTGACCCTGAACAAGCCGCTTAAGCTTATTTGCCTCAGTTTCTTCATCTGTAAAATGATCTGGAAAAGGAAATGGAAAACCACTCTAGTATCTTTGCCAGGAAAACCACAAATGGACTTATGGCTAAAATTACTGAGCAAAAAACAGGTGTGGTTTCTCACTTTCAAATGTAAGCTCCTAGAGGGCAAGGTCTGTGTCACTTTGTATTTTCACTCTTCATTTTTGGAATTTCTCCTCATTAGCTGCCCCTTTCACCCTCAACAGATGTCTGGTGTGAGGCCCCTCTTCCCTGACTGGTAACTACTGGCCCAGATCTCTTGGTCAAGAGGGGTCCTAACCAAGCTTCTCTTTGCTCTCAGTGGCCCTCTGGACTCCTCCTCTTCCTCCTTCCTCCTCCTCCTCTCCTTGTCCTATAATCAATCTTCCTTTCCAGCTTCCTTGAATCGGCTGTCTTTTCCCTCCTTCCTATTCAACTGTACTCCTTCTTGAGGGTAGGCACTGGCTTGCTTGCTTGTATTTGCACTTAACACAGTGCTTGTGCTAAGCTCATGTTGTTGTCCAATCGTGTCTGACTCTCCCTGACTGCATGGACTGCAGCATGTTGATGCTGTCCTCAGGGTTTTCTCATCAAAAATAATGGGATGGTTTGCCATTTCCTTCTTCAATGCATTAAGGCAAACAGAGGTTAAGTGACTTACCCAGGTCACTCATCTAGTAAGAGTCTGAGGTCTTCCTGACTTCTGACCCAGTGCTTTATCCTTTAAGTTACCTAGTTACTAACCCCATACTAAGGGACAATGTTTAATAAATTCTCTCTGTTCTATCAGTCTCTTTCTCTCACCTTCCCCCCTCTCTCTCTTTCCCTCTCTCCCACTCTCTTTCTCTCCTTCTTTCTTTTTCCCTCCTTCCTCTTCCTCTCTCTCTCTCCCCCTCTCTCCCTCCCTTCTTCTCTCGTTCCCTCTCTCTGTCTCTGTATGTCTCTTTCTTTCTCTCAATCTCACTCTCTTTTCTCTACTTTGTAGGTGCTTAATAAATGCTTTTCCATTCATTAGTTCATTACAGACCCAATATTCCATTTACCTAGGTCCTTTCCTTGATTCTATAATCTGATAGTCTATGTTCCAAGGTCTCTCTTAAACTCTGACATTCTATTTATATAACCCCTTCTAATGGTAAGATAATATAATTTAATCATTCAGTCATTCTGTTGAAAAACATTTATCAAGATCTTAATTTGGGGGCTTAGTGGATAAGAGCCAGGCGTAGAGATGGAAAGTCCTGGGTTCAAATCTAGCCTCAAACACTTCCTAGCTGTGTGACCCTGGGCAAGTCACTTAATTCCAGTTACCTACCCTTCAATGCTCTTCTGCCTTGGACAGAAGGTAAGGGTTTTAATTAAAAAAAAAAGAGCTTACTATGTGCTAAACACTGTGCTAAACCTTAGGGATACAAAGAAAGAGAAACGCTGTCTCTCCCCTTTCACTTGTCACAGACTGGAAGGAGAGTCAGGACAGGAGAGACAAGGGGCTGTATGGATGTATAGTGAGTGTCTCAATTTGCCCTCCCCTCCCCATTCTAGGGTGGGGGTTAGGGAAGAGGGCTGGGACTATGGAAGCTGGCCCAGGAAGCTGTCCACAGGGTATTACCTAAGTGTGAAATGACGTCCAGATGGGAGGAGGAGAGACTTCAGGCCGAAACAGACTGACAGCAAAAATGTGTCCAGGGAAACACAGGCTGGAAGAGCCTGTCTATCCTTCTAGGAAAATAAGCCGGATAAGCCAAACCAGCTGAGAGGCACCCTCAGGTCCAGCTGGGACGAGATAGAGAAGGTTGGGAGGGGGGCAAAGGAATAAGAATGAGCCAAAATAGTTCTGTGGAAGGAAAGAGAAAGCAGAGCTGCCATCTAAAGCATCCCCTTGCCTCCAAAAACTTTACCTTAAGAAAGTCCATTGTCTAGACTGGGAGTCACTAACTAGCTGTGTGACCTTAAGCAAGTCACAAATTTGCTGCTATTTTGGCCTCAAACTAGTCCAGGCTTCCCGTCCCTCCCAACCATCCATCCTGGTCATTTTGCCATCTGCCTTGCCATTGAATCATTTCCTCCCACCTAGAATAGCATCATCCATACCAGACAGCTGCCCTTCAGCATCATCCCTTTTCCCCAAACCCATGTTTTCTATTCTTTTTCTCCTTTTTCCATCCCCAGTTTTCTATCCCTTACCATGGGCCCAGAAACAAAACCATTACGGCCATTGCTTCTGGAATCTAGATTGTGGATAAGCTCACCATCCCCAGGCCTCTCTAAGCCAAAGAACTATTCTGGCCTCCACACCCCAAAGGAGAATGCGAGCTCAGGGGACAGCGACCCTCTCACTTTGTATCTGTCCCCCACACTTAGCACAACTCCCAGCATGAACTGAGTGATTAATAAATGCTTTCTTGCTCATTAATTCACTGTTCCCACGTCAGTAGGATGAGATTTGATTCTGATCTCCAAATCCCTTTCAATGCTAACATTTTACGCAACATAGTGCTGAAGCATTCTCTGATGGTCAAATGTTCAGTCTCAACATTTATATTTTGAAAATAGACAAATGCTACAAGTCTATGCTTGGCTTATTGTGTTTTGGTCTAGATTTAAGAAAACAAAGGAGGAAATGTTAATCATTCAGGTTAAACTTAAAAGGGGTTTCTAGTTTGCTCCCCCATCCACCCCCCATTGTTAAAGCATTTACCAGCACACTCCTGGGTTTGACATTCTATATTGGAATGTTCTATGAAGAGTTAGACTTGGAGTCAAGGAGACCCAATCTTGAGTCAGATACCCAACTACGAGTTCCTAGGTGAGTTATATCATATCTTTGAATTATAAAATAGGGATAATAATAGCATCTACCTCACAGGTATAGAGCAAGGGTCAAAAGAGATAATGAATGTAATGTGCTTTGCAAACATTTAGGCAGTCAAGATGACCCAGGGGATAAGAGCTCAGGGCCTGGAGTCAGGAGAAGCGGAGTTAAAATCTGACCTGTGACACTCACTATCTGTGTGACCCTGGACAAGCCACTAAATGTTGTTTTCCTCAGTTTCCTCATCAGTAAAATGAGCTGGAGAAGGAAACGACAAACTGGTCTAATATCTTTGCCAAGAAAATCCCAGTCATGAAGAATTGGACATGATAGAAACAACCAAATCACAAAAAGAAAACATTACAGGGCCATATAGCCATCCTATATGATGATGGTGATGAGGTTGATGGGATCCCTGGGAGGGTCTAAGGTTCTCCCAGCCTTTATCTGCTATATGTGATAAAGGATGAAAAGGCTTGCATTTTCAAAAACTGTTGCAAAACTGAGAGAGGCAAACCTTAGGGAATGACTGACAGTAGCATGTGACCAAGGGTCACATGGGAGTCTGAGCCTTGGGATCTGGCAAAATTCTATGCTCAATGGGTTGCTTCTTCTCAGAGTTTTCTCTCCTGTAAGGACCTAAGGCTTGAAGAGGATTTTCCCTGTGATCAACAGAGGAAGGAGGTTTTCTGGATCTGGCTGCTGGCAGCATCAGTGAGAAGATCTCCGGACCTACTTGGACATCTACTAACTTAAGATCCTGGTCCTATTTGATTTAGACTCCTGATGTGAGATTGGGATATTTGGAAGTTAATGTTTTACCTTAGTAATATAGTTTAGTTAATTATAGTTATCTTTTAAATTAAGTATAAGTTTTTTCCTAAACCCTTATTCCTTTCTACCTTTCCCAAACAATAAAATCAGAATTTATTTATATGTTTTCCTCTTGTTCTTTCCTCACCCCAAAACCTACCATAACATATAGTATTGTGCATTTATGGTGCAATAGCAAAGTGAACAGTGGGAAAAGCCAATAACTCCGTGTAATAGAAAGGACCCAGACCCTGAACCCAGAAGACCAGATTGAAGGATGGCCCCATGACCTCACAGGACTTCAGTTTCTTCCTCTCTCCAGTGTGGATGATAATAACCCTTGTCCTACCTACCTCCTAGAATTCTTTTGCAGAAAAAGTCCTGGGGACTTTCCAGAGCCCTGTGGAAATCAGTTATTCTTAGAACATGAGGGGGCAGTTAGAGGCCCCCTTTCAGTCTGGCATTTGGGGGTCTTGGCCTTGGGGCCAGGGCTGAGACAGCCCCCTTTGTCCCTCTGAGACATTTGAGTTGGGAAAATAGAGCAGGCTGGCGCTACAGAATGAATGACTTTCTTCATTCACCAAGCAATGCCCCTATTTCCTTCCTTCCTTTGCTCCTGCAGGATCTACCCAGACAGTGTCACCTTCTGTGTATCCACATAGAACTGCTTGTCTTCTTAGAGCTGGATGGGGGCCAGGGAGGGGGCAGAAGATGATTCCTGGGCCCCCAGGACACAGACCCGCACCACTCATAGGGCATCCTGGTAAAGCAACCAGACTTTTATAGCCTCATTGATCCAGAACTAGAAGGCACCACAGAGAAGACTAGACCACAGTTTAGTCTAGCTATCTTATCCTAGAGCTCAAGCGACTTGCCTAAGGTCAGATAAGTTGTAACTTGTCCAGGACCAGAGAGCTAGATGTCCAGAATCAGATCAGAACTCAGGTGTTCTTGGCTCCAAAACTAGCAAGCACTCTATTGTAATAAAAATGGTGATCTGTGTGACACTATTTCTTGTGTAACTGATGTACTCTAGCAGACTAGATAGCTGCTGCTAGAATGGGGACACACCTGAGGATTTCTTAGTTACAATGGGGATAGAAGTACCTTGAGAGACACTGAGAGATACTGAGAGATAGAGGGATGCTGCTGCAGAGTTAGAGAAATGCTGAGAGATGCTGCTACAGATAGAGGGATGCTGCCACAGGGGAATGCTCTGGGGTCTGCCTACTGATCTCTATTGATGGCTAGTAGATCAATATATTTCCTAACCTCCTCCTCCTTCCCTCCCTCCCTTAACCACTCACTTCTTGAAGCCTTTGGCTTCCTCCTTCTCCCCTGAGTGGACTATCAAGATACTCTTTTTTCTTTCTCAGGTAAGGGGTTTATTGGGAAACCACAGGATGGGAAAGAGGGATGAGGGTTTCCCTAATCTATAAAGAGAATTTGAGGGTTTGGGAAATCAGTCCAGTCACAACTGTGACAGAGGGATAGTCAGAGAGATGGAGGACAACTGTTTAAAATCTTCTTTTCTTCTTTCAATTCACAAAAGCCACCAAGGTCTCTCAGCTTAACTCCAGAAGCCTCCTCCCCCCACCCCCCAAGGATCTTTCAGCCTGGGGCAAAAGCTAACAAGATCAGTTCAGGGCTTCTTCCCCCTTAGCCAGCCACCAAGAAAGTCTCTCCTTCAGCCTGGCTTTCCTCCAACTGTCTTTTCCTCCTGGGAACATTCCATTTGGAACCTTCTCCTTGATTTTGCAGATCAGGTCCCCAGCTTGTTTCTTGCATGCTTGGCTTGCAAGTCCTCTCTCTCTCCATGCCTCTACCACAATCCCCCCTTTTATTCCACAAAAAAATGCAACTTGCATTTTTTAATGATACTTACTTGTATAATAATTCTATCTATCTATTTTTTTAACCCTGTGCTATCTGAAATATTCTCTTACCCCCCCAAATAACAAAATCCCAACTCATCTTAGCTATTCTATCTAAATGCTAAGCTAAGAGTGGTTATAGAAAAATGGTTTAGGAAAGGGAATTCACATGAACATATTTTTGTACAAAACAAATCATACAACAATTTTCAAATAATCCCAACAATTCCACTAGCATTAAGAATATGCAAATGTCCTATTTCCTAATGTCTATACCTTCACTAAGAAAAATTTCCTATCACTAACAAATGCTAACCTACAATCATAATGCAATCTAACTTCTATACTTCAGAACTTCTATGTCTCTAGTTTCTTAAGCCTTAAACAAATTCACTAGGCTATTACTATTGTTAGTGGTTAGACTATTAATAAATTACTCTAATATAGTTAGCAAGTTAGTTAATTAGAAAAACTTGTGTACATAGGATCCATGCAAATTTACATATTTACATCATTCTAAATTTCTGTGCAAACTCATGCAGAAAAGAAATATCTTTATTTGTTTGAATTTTCCACAGAAATTTCCATCAGTGTGTCTTTTGTTATGCAACTATGCACGTTGTATACTTACCTAATCCATGAAATATCTTCCTTTGCTATGTAGGATGTGCATGCATATATATGTGATGTTCACACGTACCACGCATCCTTACATAGCCTCACGATCAAAAGTTCCAAAATTTCAAAGTTCCAAAGTCCTTCCATGTCCATTCATGTTGCTTGTTGAAACTCTTTCTTCCTTTCTGGTCATTCATCTGGTCTGCATGCCATTCGCCATCGTCCAGTCTTGATTGAAGACGTGTTCTTCCAATCAGGATCCACTGGAACAATCAGTCAGGAACCCGGAACACACGAACAATGTATGTGTGTGAGATTTTTACATGTGTGTGTAAGAGTGAAAATTTACTTTTGCATGGAAGTAAGATGGAATCTTTGTGAATGCAGAATTTATCAATCTTTCTTCATGTCTGCATGTAAGGATTACATGCGTTTTCATCGTGCATGAGGGTAAGATCTTGCATAGGTTCTCAAGATTTTGTTGAGAATGATGATTTCAAGTCTGGTAATTTTTATTGTTTCACCTTTCACTAGAAGATTTATCTTATGGTTACTTTAGTTCTGTATCTTGGAGATAGAATCTAGAGAATTATGTGTTCATTTATAACAACATTGTTTCAGTCTGTAACTATGGTTGGCCGGCAGAGACTTAGTATATAATATCATATAGAGGCTTTTGTCTTATGGCTGCTGATGTTTTCCTTTTGGCTGTAACTGGCTGCATCTCTTCAGGGGTGCTATTCCTTCGTCGTATCAACATATACAGTGCTCTCTTTTCAGTAGTTTTGTGGCAAGTATTCTTATGTGCTTTCAGTAGGCTTTCATTCACAAGGACTGATATTACTTTCTTCTTGGGCTATTCATGTTGCAGTTCATGACTAGGACTTTTTTTTTCCCAGATGTCATCTGTATATGTATCGTCACTGATGACATGTGAGGTATCTGAAATTATGAGATAATATCTTCATGGCATACCCTCTCTCTCTTCCTTCCCCCAGTAGAGACTGTTTTAGGATGAAGGTTGGGAGATATGGATAGCCTTTTTTAGTTCAGATCTCAACTACAACTTGATGTTAAAGTCTTTGATAACAAATTCAACCAATGTGAATCTATGTTACCATAAGCATTCCAGATGTTCTTGTCTGTCCTAGTTATGTAGTTGAAGCTCTATGCTATAAGTTTAGCTTCTTTTGCTGAAACAACTCATTTTCTATGTTACCCCCAAACTAGTCTTCATTCACATAAGGATTAGTGTAGCATGTTGCCCTACGGAATTCCAACAAATCTTGGTGTCACTGTTACAGCATGAATAGTACTTGTCATGTTTTTGAAGTTAGAGAATAGAAGTGAAACTGTGTATCTATATCTCCTCCTCCAGTTCTCAATATGTTTCTTGATATTATCCTTCCCATTCAGAATCTGTATCTGCCTAAGCCATGTAATTCAACTTATCTATAAAATCATCTTCATTATCAACCCCTAAGCTTGCAAAAATTTCTTCTAATGGTATACAACTCGTTCTGTGCCCAAAGAATAATTGTTGTGGTATGAGTTTGTTTGCACTGGTTCCAGGCACTCTGTCTTTTCATTAGTGTCCCACACATTCCCTTCTTCATCTACCTCTTCATAAAGCTTATAAAACTGATAAGGCATTTGTTTTACATCATCTTTATTCATTATTATCACACCTTCTGGTATTCCTTCTGAATCAGAATCACTGAATCCAATCACTATGTTATTTGGATTTTGCTCAATGCCATGTAAACTTTTGTCAGATGTTGGTAACTCTGGCTTTGTGTTTTGATCTAAGCCTGTGTCACCAGCTTCTGTGTTACTCAAATCAGTTTCAGGTTGTTTTTCACTACTAAGCTTTAGAATTTCATTTTGAATCGGTAAACTTGATGGTACGGGGTTAACTACTTCTTGCAGATCTTCTGTAATGTTAATAATCACAGATCCTACTCTGCCACCAGTCTGAGGTTTATGTTTATCTTCATTCTCATTTGACTGTGTAAAGATAGGAATCTTTCCCTCTAATTCATTAGTTTCTTTTGGGAATAATTTTGGTACATCTACATTTCCCCTGCACCATCAGGATGTGTTACTTCATGTTGTCCCCCACTACATCTATCTGTCTCTGGCTTTGTAGCTAAGGTGTTCATAACCATTGAATCAATGTCCATTTCTTTGCTACTCTCTGCCAGTTGCATATGTAACTCAGTTAATTCTTTTTGATTTAATTCATTCCCACTGAAGTCTACAATGGAACATGAACCTAAAACACAGCAGTTGCTTTGGCTAGATTCCCCTTTGCCCCTTAGAACGTTGGATTCAAGCCTGTCTTTTGAATCCATGGCGGTTTTTCCAGTTGGTAAGAATTCCATTCCATCCTGCTTTTCAAATTTAACTGAAATGTCACCTCTAATTCTTTGAATATGATAATTGTGTTCAAAAGTAATGTCAGCTTCATTTTCAGTTAATATTTCCTTATCTATATCACTCATTGCTGGATGGAAAGTATCAGCTTCTGGATTCAAACTAGATATCATTTCTAAGGGTACCTTTGCCATAAAGCTCTTGGGAGAATTAACTAAGTTTGGTGGGATGCCATCTGTGAATGTTTTTAGAGCCTTGTCATCTTTATCAACAGTAACCTCCATGCCTCTACCACACTATATAGAATATCACAGCAAAAATGCCAGACCCAAGGATGTACTGGTAAATGTTTTAACAACCTACTTTCTAAGCAGGGGAAATGAACTTGACACATTTAAAATTTTAATTTGCATTATTGATGCTTTTTTCCTTTCATTCTCTTTCTTTCTCTCTCTCTCTTCCTTCCTTCCTTCCTTTCCTTCTTCCTTTCTTCCTTCTTTCTTTCTCTTTCTTTCATTCATTCTTTCTTTCTTTCTCTCTTACTTTCTTTCTTTCTCTCTTTCTCTCTTCCTCTCTCTCTTTCTCTCTCTTCCTTCCTTCCTTCCTTCTTCCTTCCTTCCTTCCTTCCTTCCTTCCTTCCTTCCTTCCTTCCTTCCTTCCTTCCTTCCTTCCTTTCTTTCTTTCTTTCTTTCTTTCTTTCTTTCTTTCTTTCTTTCTTTCTTTCTTTCTTTCTTTCTTTCTTTCTTTCTTTCTTTCTTTCTTTCTTTCTTTCTTTCTTTCTTTCTTTCTTTCTTTCTTTCTTCCTTTCTTTCTTCCTTCCTTCCTTCCTTCCTTCCTTCCTTCCTTCCTTCCTTCCTTCCTTCCTTCCTTTCTTTCTTTCTTTCTTTCTTTCTTTCTTTCTTTCTTTCTTTCTTTCTTTCTTTCTTTCTTTCTTTCTTTCTTTCTTTCTTTCTTTCTTTCTTTCTTTCTTTCTTTCTTTCTTTCTTCCTTCTCTTTCTTCCTTCCTTCCTTCCTTCCTTCCTTCCTTCCTTCCTTCCTTCCTTCCTTCCTTTCTTTCTTTCTTTCTTTCTTTCTTTCTTTCTTTCTTTCTTTCTTTCTTTCTTTCTTTCTTTCTTTCTTTCTTTCTTTCTTTCTTTCTTTCTTTCTTTCTTTCTTTCTTTCTTTCTTTCTTTCTTTCTTTCTTTCTTTCTTTCTTTCTTTCTTTCTTTCTTTCTTTCTTCCTTCCTTCCTTCCTTCCTTCCTTCCTTCCTTTCTTCCTTCCTTCCTTCCTTTCTTTCTTTCTTTCTTTCTTTCTTTCTTTCTTTCTTCCTTTTTTCTCCCTTACCTTCTGTCATAGAATCAATACTGTGTATTGGTTCTAAGGCAAAGGAGTGGTAAAGGCTAGGCAATGGGAGTTAGGTGACTTGTCCAGGGTCACACAACTAGGAAGCGTCTGAGGTCAGATTTGGACCCAGGACCTCCCATCTCTTGGCCTGGTTCTTGACCCATTGAGCCACCTAACTGCTCCCCTTTCCTTCACTTTCTTAAAAGTAGAACTGGAAAGGATGGCTAGGTGCTTCAGTAGATAGAGAACCAGGCCTAGAGTTAAGAGACCCTGGGTCCAAATCTGACCTCAGAAGCTTCCTAGCTGTGTGATCCTGGGCAAGTCACTTCATCCCCATTGCTTAGCCCTTACCACTCTTTTGCCTTGTAACCAGCAATTAGTATTGATTCTAGAATAGAAGATAAGAATTAAAAAAAGTAGAGCCAAGATTAGAATTCAAGAATTGGGATCATAGACTTTGAATTGTAAAGTGACCTGATGAGAAAAGTGTGAAGCTAAGTGAAATAGCTAATGGGAGAGGCAGAATTTGGACTAAACAAATAAACAAGTGGTCACATCTGACAATATATGCTTTATTCCACTATTTTGCTGAAAGGAAGAATGAACTAGAGGAATTCCATGTGAACTGGAACGACCTCCAGGAAGTGAAGCAGAGTGAAAGGAGCAGAACCAGCAGAACATTGTACACAGAGACTGATACACTGTGGCACAATCAAATGTAATGGACTTCTCTACTAGCAACAATGCAATGATCCAGAACAATTAGGAGAGACTTATGAGAAAGAACTCTATCCACATCCAGAGAAAGAATTGTGGGAGTAGCAACGCAGAAGAAAAACAACTGCTTGATCACATGGGTTGATGGGGATATGATTAGGAATGTAGACTCTAAAAGATCACTCTAGTGCAAATATCAATAATATGGAAATAGGTCCTGATCAATGATACATGTAAAACCCAGTGAAATTGCTCACTGGCCACGGGAGGGGGTAGGAGGGAGGGGAGGGAAAGAACATGAATAATCTAACCATGGAAAAATATTCTAAATTAATTAATTAAATAAAAATTTTCAAATTTAAAAAACATGCTTTATTCCACATCCATGGTTCACTGCCTCTCTGAAGAGAAAAGGGTGGCACAATTTGTCGTTCGTCCTCTGAACTCCCAATTGGTTTCTGAGCGCTCTTTCCACCGCATCAAGGTGCCTGAAAGATGATAACCAGTCCATCGAGGAGTTGACCCGGGCAGAAGCCCCAAAGCTCAGCTGGGGAGTGGGGAAGAATGTGTTTTCCCCTAGAAAGGAATGTCAGCAATCTTTTAGAAGTCTCTCATTTCAGTCCAATCCAGCTGGAGCCACCAAAGGCCCACTCCTGCTCCCTGACAAAGACGAGGGATTACAGTTGGGTTGGCAGTTTGTTCCTGGGCAGAGGAAAAGACTCAAAAGTATGTGTATCTTAGACAGGCCTTTGTTGGGGATATTTAGATAAAGCTGTGGCACAGGTCCAAGCTGAAAAGCCACAAGTCGCCCACACAAAGGCTCCAAACCACCTTCTTCCTCCAGACTTCTTCTAAAGGCTGGGATGCTGTTACTTAAGGTCATTGCTTGGGGAACAAGAAAAGACTTGAAGGATGTCTCATCAACCCCCTTGTTTTACAGAAGAGGAAACTGAGGCCCAGAGAGGGAAAATGACCTGCTCAAAGTCAGATAGGTGACAGAACCAGGACCCAAAGCTGATGATCTTAGTATCATAGATTTAGAGCTAAAAGGGACCTTTGAAGATCATTTGATCCAAACCTCTCATTTTCACAGATGAGGAAACTAAGTCAGAGAGAGAGCTTAAAGTCATTTTCCAAGATAGTAAGCAGCAGAATTAGGATCTGAACCTAAGTTCAATGCAACATTATGGAAAACTGTCCTCTGATGTCCTATAGCAATGGACAGGACAGCACATTTGCAGAATCTTAGGATCCTGCAGTTTTTTAGTGGGCCAAAGTGTAGGGTGGGGTAGGGCACAACTCAAGATATATGGCCCCTTTTTTGGTTCAGTACACAGATCCCTGGCAAAGTATCTAACCTCGACTGTGTCAGAAGTCTCATCCTTGGGGCAGCTGGGTACTCAGTGGATAGAGATCCCGGCCTGGAGACAGGAGGTCCTGGATTCAAATCTGGCCTCAGATACTTCCTGGCGAGGTGACCCTGGGCAAGTCACTTAGTCCCCAACTGCCTAGTCCTTACTGTTTTTCTACTTTGTAGCCAATGCAAAGTATTGATTCTAAGACAGAAGGAAAGAGAAGAAAAGTCTCACCCCCTTTCTACTGCAATAATTCTTCAGAAGGAAAAAGAAAGAAGGAGAAGGAGGGAGGTTAAGAATTCCGAGTTTCCATAAATCTTGACCACTGGAGCTTCATTAACTAACACAGGAATAATGTCTATGACAGTTCCTAGGGCCAAAGATGGGGTAGACTTCCAGTCCCTGAAAAGGGTATTTATTTGTTTTATATCTGATTCTTCCATTTAATTCAATTTGATATACATATTTGGTGTCTACTCTATGCAGGGCACAATACTGAGTCCTGGGGACAGAAAGATGAAAAAGTATAGTTCCTAATTTCAAGGAGTTTACAAACTACTAAGAAAACTAAAGCATGTGCAAAAATATCTCTGTTACATGGAAGAATGTGCTAAAGGTTTCATGGAGGAGAGACGCTGGAAAGGTGAAGCTGTAGATGAAAATGTGTTAGAGAGAGAGCAGGATGTGGCTTAGAGACGAGCTTGATTCCCAGCCTTGCCAGATACTAGGTGGGATCTTGGGCAATTAATTTCTCTTCTCTAGGTCTCAGGTTCCTCAATGTTTCCGAAGGTTCAAAATCACAGAATTTCATCTTTGTAAGTGATAGTGGTGGCCATTAAGGCTCCTTAAAGTCTGGGATCCACCTTCCTAAATCATCATCTTCATTTTGTGTTGATATCTGTTTGAGTGTGTATAGTATATGTATATATTTATATTTGTGTTTATATACATCATGCTTATATATGTGTATTTATATGTGTGTATACATGTAAGCTTATATGTGTATGTATACAGGCAAACACAATGCATACATATGTGTGTGTGTATATATATATATGCATATATATATATATATATAATGTTAATTTCCCCAGTAGAATGCAACCTTCTTGAAGGCTGGGATTATTTCCCTTTTGTCTTTGTATCTTGAGCTCTTAGTGAAATGCCTGAACATTGTAGGTGTTTAATATAGCTAGGTTCCTATTAGTGTGAATAATAAATATTATAAAGTAGTAGCATAGGGTTTGTACCCCAAAGAGATAATAAGGGAAAAGGCTTGTACAAGAATATTCATAGCTGCGCTCTTTGTGGTGGCCCAAAACTGGAAAATGAGAGAATGCCCTTCAATTGGGGAATGGCTGAACAAATTGTGGTATATGTTGGTGATGGAATACTATTGTGCTAAAAGGAATAATAAAGTGGAGGAGTTCCATGGAGACTGGAACAACCTCCAGGAAGTGATGCAGAGTGAAAGGAGCAGAACCAGGAAAACATTGTACACAGAGACTGAGACACTGTGGTACAATTGAACGTAATGGACTTCTCCATTAGTGGCAATGCAGTGATCCAGAACAACCCGGAGGGATACAGGAGAAAGAACACTATCCACATTCAGAGGAAAAACTGTGGGAGTAGAAACACAGAAGAAAAACAACTGCTTGATCACATGGGTTGATGGGATATGATTGGGGATGTAGACTCTCAATGATCACCCTAGTACAAATATCAATAATATAGAAATAGGTCTTGAACATTGACACATGTGAAACCCAGTGGAATTGCTCATTGGCTATGGGAGGGGCATGGGAGGAAGGGAGGGAAAGAACATGAATCATGGAACCATGGAAAATATTCTAAATTAACTAATTAAATATAATTTCCCAAAAATAAAATGGCAGCATATATTTGAATTTGTGTTATTCAAAGTTACAATTATGTAAAACATAGTAATGGATTCCAGTCCAATGGAAATGTGAAAAGTTTGAATCCAAATAATTAGACTTCTATAAGGGAATCAGTATTTGTACTAGTCAGGACTTAGTTATAAATATCTGTTGATTGGGTGATTGATAATACAAGTTATTACCCTTCACTACCAAGGAATCCTTATTTTATTTTATTTTTTTAAACCCTTACCTTCCATCTTGGAATCAATACTGTGTATTGGTTCCAAGGCAGAAGAGTGGTCAGGGTTAGGCAATGGGGGTTAAGTGACTTGCCCAGGGTCACAAGGCTAGAAAATATCTGAGGTCAAATTTGAACCCAGGACCTCCTGACTCTAGGCCTTGCTCTCAATCCACTGAGCTACCCAGATGCCCCCAAGGAATCCTTATTATAACATTCTACCACTGATCATACAGCCTTTGCTTGAAGATCTCTGATAAGGAACAATATGCCATCACCTGTGACATCCTGTTCTACTTTTTAATACCTTTAATTGTTAGGAAGGGCAGCTAGATGGCATAGTGAATAGAAAACCAGGCTCGGAGTCAGGAAGACCTGAGTTCAAATCTGACCTCAGACACTTACTAGCCTTGTGGGCCTTAGTTTCCTTATTTGTAAAATGAGCTGGAGAAGGAAATGGCAAACCCCTCCACTATTTTTGCTAAGAAAATCCTAAATGGGGTTTCGAACAGTCAGACATGACTGAAAATGACTGAACAACGAAAGTAATATTGTCTTTTGCTTTCAGGGCCTGTTCTTTGCTTTTGGGCTTCCCTTCACCCCCATAAAAAAATTAAATCACTGCAGGGGCTCCTTGGGCAGTAGCCACAAGCCTGGCTTTCTACCAATAGTTGGTCTTTTGCTTTAATAGCTTCCCTTCTTCCTAGGGCTGTTGCTAGGAGACACAAACAAACCATTTTTCACACCCTTGCTTGGCACATATGTGTCTGTGGGGACACCCAGATTGTGAGAGATTCAAGGCTTCTGGGAGATTTCAGAGGGGATTCATAAAACAAACTAACCTTTTCCCTGAGCTTTGTGTTGACAAGAGTGAAGATTTAGTTCTATTTTCCCTTCAACCATCTCGTGGAAGGTGCTACCTTTTCTGAGCAAGTATATGGGGACACAGCCTGTTAGAATTTAGAGAACACAGTCTGAAGTCAAAAGACCTAAGAGGCACCCTGGCATAACGCATAGAGTGTTAGACTCAGTCATGAAGACCTGGGTTCAAATTCTACCTCAGATACTTAATGCTTGGGTAACTCTGGGCAAATCACCTAACCTTTCCCATTTTCAATGTTTTCAGAGGAGGGTGGACTAAATGGCCTTAATGTATCTAATGGTTCTTCCAACTTGAAATCTACGATTCAATGACCAAGTTTCAAACTCCAGATGGAGGGGTTGGACATGTTGACTTTTTAAAGTCCATTTCCAGTTCCACCATCACTCTAAAGTCTCTGTGAGCTCTAAATCCTGTGGTTTTATGAGTGTTGCAATTTGGGATTAGGAGAAATTATGCAAAACCCTATCAATGTTCTTGGGTCCAACCCATGGAAATATAATCTTCTTTGCCTGACATGCAAGACCCCTGATCCTATCTTTCCTATCCCATTTCTTTCTACCTTTCAGGCAAACTGCTCTATTCACTCATTATTTTCAGATCTTGCCCAACATAATGAACCTCTGGGTCAGCGAGGTGGCTGAATAAAGTGCCAGCTTTGGAGTCAGGAGGACCTGAGTTCAAATGTGGCCTCTGACATTTACTAGCTGTGGAAGTCTGGACAAGTCACTTAACCCTGTTTGCCTCAGTTTCCTCATCTATAAAATGAGCCAGAGAAGGAAATGACAAACCATTCCAGTATCTTTGCCAGGAAAACTCCAAATGGGATCATGAAGAATCAGTCACAACTGAAAAAAGAATGAATAACAATGAAAACCTAGGCAATATAAATTTCTGGTGCTAGTTTTCAAATCCCTCCACAATCTGGCTCCTGTTGACTTTTCTAGTTTTATCTAATAATGCTTCTCTCCATGATTCCTATGTTCCAGCTAATGTAGATGGTTTTCCATTCCACCCTTCCTGGCTTCTCCTGCCCACTCCTTTCTCACACCATCTTCTATGGATATATACTCTCCCCATCACTTATTTGCCTGTTGAAAGTCTTCTTTTTCTTCCAGGTCTAACTCTAGAGTAATTGTGCAGATGAAAAATTTGCAACACTTGAGCTACATTCCCAGCATCCTTTTAAGTTACATCCTCATTTTATGTAAGGATGCTTAGGAGATAAATTTGGCTGAGACACACACTGCAGGGCTCTTTTTTCGGAGCTTGTGCTTTTGGTAAAGTGCTGCAGGGGTGAGTCTCTGTCTCTCTTTGCTCTACTCACTTGTCTGAAAGAACCTTTTTTCTTTTCCCTCTCTTTTGATTTAGTATTAAAAATCCTATATATTTTTAAATACTAGAAGTATTTATTCATTTTTACTCCTACATTATGAAAGTGACAAAGAAAAGATTAAGACATAATATAGATGCACTTCAAGTATGTTGCGCTGACATTTTTGTTTTGTTTTGTTTTGTTTTGTTTTTGAAAACTGATAGTTAAATATCTACCAGTATAACCTTTAACTGAACCCAGGTTCCTGCCACCTTTGCCATTGACCTTCTCTTACTTCCTTAGGTGGATTCTCCTCAAGTTTCTCATTTTAGTTTGTCTAGATTTTTCCTTTTTTATGTATATGTCCCAATTATCATCCCAATTTCTTTTTTAAAATTTCATTTATTTATTTAGAATATTTTTCCATGGTTACATGATTCATATGGTTTCCTTCCCTTCTTCCCTCCCCCCCTCAGAGCTGACAAACAATTCCACTGGGTTATACATGTATCGTTGTTCAAAACCTATTTACATATTATTAATATTTGCAATAAGGTGATCTTTTAACACCAAAACCCCAATCATATCCCCAGTGAACCACGTGATCAATCATGTGGTTTTCTTCTGTGTTTCTGCTCCCACAGTTCTTCCTTTGGATGTGGATAGAGTTCTTTCTCATAAGTCCCTCAGGATTGTCCTGGATCATTGCATTGCTGCTAGTAGAGAAGTCCATTACGTTCGATTGTACCACAGTGTACCCGTCTCTGTGTGCATTGTTTTCCTGCTTCTGCTCCTTTCACTCTGCATCACTTCCTGGAGGTTGTTCCAGTCTCCATGGAATTCCTCCACTTTATTATTCCTTTTAGCACAGTAGTATTCCATCACCAACATATACCACAATTTGTTCAGCCATTCCCCAATTGGAGGGCATCTTCTCATTTTCCAATTTTTGGCCACCACAAAGAGCGCAGCTATGAATATTCTTGTACAGGTCTTTTTCCTTATTATCTCTTTGGTGTACAAATCCAACAGTCAACCCTATTTCTGTATTTGTCTTTTCTCCTGTAAGAGAGGTAACATGCAGTGGACCTGGAACCAAACCGATGAACCAGGGTGCAATGAAAGGTTTTGATGGTAACTCTCTATTAGCTTTCCAAAAAATACCAATACCACTTAACACACTTAAGAATTTAAGATTAACAAGCATTAATATTTTCTGTCACTTTCCTAGATCTAAGATAATCAACAAAATAAGTAAAGCCCAGATTTGTAACATTTGTAGATTTCTGAGGTATAAATGTTCATACTGAAAATATAACAATTGACCCTTCCTGGCTGCTGGCCCCAGCACACCTTTGGCTCAGATCTTGCCTCTGACACTTATTCACTTTGTGACTGTAATGAAATCCCTTAAGTTCACTAAGCACCAACTTCCTGTCCTGTAAAATGGGGGTAACAATATCTGAACCTATAGTACCTGCCTCACAGGGTTGTCCTGAGACTTAAATGAGATGTATATAAAGTGCTTTGCAAGTTTTAAAACACTGTATAAATGTCCATTATTATTATTATTATTGTGTTAAATCTCCTTGAGGGTGGGCTAATGACATATTTATATTATTTGCCGAATTCATTCATTAGTTTGATAAATATTTCTTAATTCTAATATGTGCAGGACCTTCTGCCTGGGTTATATGGGGGTTAATAAAAGATGAATAAGACTCAGTCCTTGCCCTCATGGAGCTCACAGTCTAACAATGGTTTGAATCACTGTAAGAACTATATTATAACTAGATAGCAGCATAGATTATAAGAGCAGAAATGTAGCATAAAGAACTTTTTGAGATCTGAGACTTGGAAGGCTTCCTGGAGGAGGTAGTCTTTAAGTCTGGCATTAAAGGATATGCAGAAATCCAACAGGAGGAGCAGTGGAGTTCCAAGAGATAGGGCAAGGCATGCCAAATATTGTGACCAGTCACAGAATTCTCAGAGGCAAGATAGCATGGGGCACATCAGAGGGTAAAGAGCTCATGGAGGAGAAAAGTCTTAGGCTGGAAAGGTAGGCTAGAATCATGATGTGAAGGACCTTGAATGCCAGGCTTAGGAGTATGGACTTTATCCTGTAAACAGTAGGTCTGCTAAAGAAGGGTTGGTTTTAAGGAAGGAAATGATGAAGGAGTCTGAAGTCTAGAAAGAAGATTATGCTGTTAACATGTGAAGGAATAATTGGAGAAGTGAGAGAGTGGAGGCAGACTCATTAGGAGGCTATTTCAATAGTCCAGGAAAACATATAATAAATATTGAATGAATGATGTGGAAGAAAGAGCAGGTCAGCTGTCAGAAGACCCGTTTTCAAATTCTAGCTCTGCTCATTATAATTATTTGTGTGAATTTAGGCAAGTAGCTTCTTCATTCTGAGTCTCGGTTTCTTCCTCTGTAAAATGGGCAGAGGAGGCAGGGTTGGACTAGATTCTCTTCAGTTTTCTGGTCCTAACTTTCAATAGTCCAGTGAGCTTATGTTTATGGATCTGAATTGCTATCGTTGAGTCTGGTGTCTCACCAGGGCAGATACAACCTCTCAGTTCTTCTCTTGCCTCACTCCAAACATGCACCCCACTGCCTCCTTCCACCCCATGCCTCCTGTACTTTGGCTGCCCTTCTTGCCTGGCATCAGCCACCTGTGGGTCTTGCTCATGTCCTCTCCCCTCCCTCCTGCCCCCACCTTCCCTGAGTAACCTGACAGGAGACCATGTGGAGGCAGATCATGGAAGGGAGTTTGTCGTTACAAGGGAACAATTTAGTACGAATGATGGCTAAATCTCCCTTGGTACTATTTTGGCACAAGATTAGTCTGCACAGTGCTGTGAAAGATAATCCTAGTTGACAGCTTTGCTAAACTGTATGCAGGCATCTATTTGAACTTTAAAAGCTCCATCTGGCTTGTTAAATTAATTGCTGGAAAATGGTGAGTGGGTCTCTTAATTGATTTCCTACTCATTTGTCTGTGGGCGGAAAGCTCATTGCTGAGTCGAGTTTCAGTGTGCCCACTCCATCTCTATTTCCAATGACTCTGCCCCTAGAACCATGCGATCACAGAGTATCAGAGCTGGAAGGGATCTTTGAATACAGAATGGTAGCACACAATAATAATTCGCATTTACATGGAACCATGAGCTTTGTAAAGTGCTTTTCTCCCAGCCCTGTGAGGCAAGTAGTAGGGCCGGAGTGGATGAAAGAATCTTGGATAGCACCTAATCGGACCTCCTAATTCAACAACAGAGAAAACTCAAGTCCAGAGAGCTGATTCATTCAAGATTCTCCAGGGAGTCCATGGCAGAACCAGGACTAGAACACCAGTTTCTTGACCACCAATCTTTTTTTTCTTTTTCTTATTTTTTTAATATATATATTTTTTATTTTTTATTTAATTAGATGATTTGGAATATTTTTCCATGGTTACAAGACTCGTGTTCTTTCCCTCCCCTCCCCCCACCCTTTCCCATATCTGACGCACAATTCCACTGGGTTTAACATGTGTCATTGATCTTAACCACCAATCTTGAGTTCTCCCCATCATGATCAGCTGGATCTTCTCAAAGCTTTTTGTCAAAACATCAATGGAAAGAAGGGAGCCAGGAGCCAGGACCTCCCATTGATTCAACCAATAATAACCAATAAACTATGTGGCAAGCTAGGTGATGTAGTGAATAGAATGCCAACCCTAGAGTCAGAAAATCCCAAGTTCAAATGTAGCCTCAGCCAATTACTAACTATGTGACCCTGGGAAAACCATTTAATTCTGTTTGCCTCCGTTTCTTCATCTGTCAAATGAGCTGGAGAAGAAAATAGCAAACCACTCCAGTATCTTTGCCAAGAAAACCCCCAAATAGCGACACAAAGAGTCAAACATGACTGAAATGACTGAACATGTGCCAAGCACTGTGCTAAGCCCCAGGATTACAAAAAGAGGTAATAGATGATCACTGCCCTCAAGGAGCTTACAATCTAATGAGGAAGGGGAACTACATACAAATAAATATATACAGAGCATGCCATATACAGAATAAAGAGGCACTAATAAAGGGAAGGTACTAGAATTATGAGGGGTTGGTTGGGGAAGGCTTCCAGTTAAAGAAAGGATTCATTGTGGAAACTGGAGCATGTGATTTAAAAGATTTTATTTGTTTTGTATATCACCTTTGTTTCTAAATTGTCTCCCTTCTTTCTCTCCTACCCATCAGAACATATCTTGTAACAAAGATTTAAAAGAAAAGAAAAAAAAGAAAAGAAAAAGGTAGTTCAGCAACACCAACATGTCATCCAGGTCTGACAGTTCGTACAATGTTCCACACCTACAATTTTCTGCCCATGCAAAGAAGGGAGGTTGGCAGAGAAAGGGGAATGCACATAATTTTTTAAAATATCTTTTTACCTTAGCATTTGAGAGAGTGTGATATGGAAAATTCAGATTGAAGAGAGTAGCAAAACTATAGTTATAGAGTTAAAATAGGAGGCACTTCATTTTTCCATGCCTTCTGTCCTGATTCAAAACATCATCATCATCATCATCATCATCATCATCATCACCATAACTAGAATTCTTTAGCACTTACTATGTGCCAAGCACTTTAAAACATATCATCTCATTTGATGTTCATAACAGCTTTGCAAGGGAGGTGCTCTTATTTTCCTTACTTTACAATTGAGGAAACTGAGGTAGAGAGGTTTAAGTGATTTTCTCAGGATCACAAAACTAGTAAATATCTGAAGTCAAATTTGAACTCAGGTCTTCTTGACTCCAAGTCTAGTGTTCTTGCTATCATGTCATCTAGCTGCCTTACTAAGTCCTTGCAGGGTCAGTCACATGTTAAAAAGATGATAAAGACATTTTAAGACTATCTTGCAGATAAATTAAATAATCTACCAGCCAGCTCTAAACTAACTTTCTCTCAAAATAAGAAAAGCAGCAATAACATATAGATGCTGAATCCAATAAGATCTTTATTTGGAATAATTATACCATAAGGTTGGCCATAGAAGTGGTTCAAGAGTTTTTGTATTTCACAAAAGTTGCTATTTGGTTGTATCTGACTCTTTGTGATCCCATTTGGGGTTTTCTTGGCAGAGATACGAGAGCCGTGATGGCAAAGCTTTTAGAGCCCAAGAGCCCAAACTGCAACCCTAACATCGTATATGAGCCCCTCACGGCAGAAGGGTGGGTGATGTGAAAAAATATCCTCAAGCATCCTCAAGCAAAAAATATCCTCAAGGTGGAGAGGGGGAAGGGATCAGCTCCTTCCAGCATGAGTGCCATAGGTTCACCAACTCAGTACTAGAGTAATTTACCATTTCCTTCTCCAGCTCATTTTACAGATGAGGAAATCATTAAGTGACTTACCCAGGGACACTCAGCTGTTAAATATTTGAGGCCAAGTTTGAACTCAGAAAGACAAGTCTTCTGACTCCAGATCTGGCACTTTATCCACTGAGCCATCTTGCTGCCCCTGACAATGGTTAATAATGGAGAAGATTCATGAGAACATAGACCCAACATTAGATGGTAATTAGCTGAGCAATACCAATACACTAGATTAATTTTCCAACATCTTTTGTTATTACAATTGTACTTTCTTTTTTTTTCCTTTTAAACCTTTACCTTCTGCTGCTTTGAATTGATTCTAAGTATCAGTTCCAAGGCAGAAAAATAGTAAAGGCTAGGTAATTATGGTCATTTGACTTGTTCAGGGTCACACAGTTAGGAAGTTTCTGAGCCTAGGTTGTTATGACTCTAGGTCTGACTCTCTATCCTCTGCTCCATCCAGCTGTCCCAAACTTTCTATATTTTAAGGCACCTTCCAACATTAAAATTCTATTTCTAGGTCTAGAGTTGTGTTTGCTTTTAAGTTAATATTTCAGGTGTGAGATAACACTCCTTAGGAAATCTTGGAATTTTGGTGTGGCCTCTTTGGGCTCTCTGTTATATATTGATGACTAGAGAGGATTGGAGGGGTGCTGGTCTAAGCTGGTCTAGAAGCCACTGTTGAGAACTGACCTGGACTAGTTTGATTAGATTTGGGCCTAACCATTGTGACAGTTAAAATAATGGAGTAATAAACTGTTACAGATAAAAGAGTGGTTGGCTTAAATCGTGACCGCAGAAATATGGTTTCAAGACAGTGTCTTGTTTTAAAATCAAAATATAAAGTGGTCACCAGGGAATAATTCCCAAATATGAAATATATCCAAGTCAGCTGAGTTTTATAGAGATTTTAATTAATACAAATGAGGAATTAAAGAAAGGGAGAGAGAGAGAAAAAGGAAATAATGAGAAAAGGGCTAGACCATCCTAGGCCAGCCTAGGCCAGTCTAGGCTGAAAGCCCTAAGAGAGAGATCAGTCAGTCTTTTATCAACTCACCATAAGATCTGTCCAAAGCAAGATTTTAGTGTTCAGAGAGACACCAGTTCAGCTTCAGCTAGCTCAAACAAGTTCAGCCACCAAGCCCTTCAAGGCAGCATTGGCCAGCTGCCTTCTCCAATTCAGCTTTTCCCAGCTGAATCTCCAGCTGCTTCTCAGCTGAATGAACCAGAGCCCTTTCTGAGCTCTTTTTTAAAGCGAATTTTCTCCTATGTCACCTCCCCTAAGTACTTACATCTACTAATCACAGTAGACATTTTCCAAAGGACAGACCATTCTTAATTCACACCTGAGTAGACTAAACTTTTGAGTAATTCATACCTGAGTAGACTAAAAACCTCTGAGTAAGTTCTCACCTCTTTGCCACTTGTAAGTTTACAAGTTGCCTGACCTTTATAGGTACTTAGCACCCTTTTGTATTAGATCTAAAAATAGACCCAGCTTAAGGGTTTTTTGCCTTATTATAAGTATGGGTTAAGGACCTTTCATTGTTCAGCAAGGAGTTTACAACTTTATCTTCCCCTAAGGCATGTTTAAGTATGGGTGAAGTAGAGTTCCCACATTCCTGATCAAGTACCTTCATTGTTTAAATGGGGAATGGTCTTAACCAAGTGTTCTGAAGTAGGGTCTGAGAATTTTTAAGATTCACAATCCCCCCTGATGATCATTGGGAGACTAGTCTCCCCATTGATCATTTAACATAATCATCTTGTAGTCCTAAACGCACTTCTAACTACACATGCATACAATATTCAATTTTCTAAGAGGAAATTAGAGTAGTGATGGAGGAATAGAAAAGAAAGAAAGCAAAACCAATGTTTTGCTAGGCGCATTGACAGAAAGCCAAATTAGGGGCAGTCCCCTTTGGCATAAATGTATATATTTACAATAGATGTTCAATCAAACTTCAGTTCAATCAACCATATCCAAAATTCATTCTTGATCTTTTTGATGTAGTGTGGGTTTTCTGGCATCTTTCTGCAACAGTTCATTCTTTGGATTTAGGAGTTAGCAAGGTTCTTCCTTGAAGATCTTTTCTTGAACAAAATCAAAATCTTGGATTTTTTATAAAAATACAATCTCAAATAAAAAATCAAAATTCTTGGATTTTGAATTAAAATGCAATCCCCCCTGAAGTAAGTGTTAAAAAACATCCAGTTCAGCTCAATGTTGAGTTATGGGGGTGTATGAGTCAATTATCAAAAGAAGAGAAAAACACAACCAAAAACATAAGGAAAAAAAATTCAAAATGGGCCCTTGTACAGGTCCAATTTAAAGTAATTTCTATCCCACAAGTCTTTAGGCCATAATGCAGTAATATTTCACTTACCCATTTGCAGCCAAGACTACAGGAAGTTGCCATAATATAAGAAGAAAAAGAATTAAAATTCTATTTTGATAGGGAAATATCATTTCCTCATCTGATTTTTGTCATTCTCAGGGATATAAGGAGCAAGCATGACAGTCAAATTTTGTACTTGTCTGAGTACTTCACAAAAAGTGTAAATACAAGGAAGTCCTACAATTTAACATATGTCAAGCGTCACAACCTTGAGTCCACATTAGTAATTTCCTGTGTGCTCTTTTTGGCACTTTTCAGGTTAAGTCTGTGCTCCTTGCTTTTTATCCCTTTTCCTGGAATCAGGTACAAACATTAATCATAGTCCCAAAATATTTTATCAATAAATGGCAGGTTCCCATAGTTTAAAGCTTTTGGGTATGCATTGATACTATAGTAAGAATATGTATATTAAGCTTCTATTACTGCAAAAGAAAATATTAATTGATTGTATGTACCTTTAGTACAAAAAATGAGAAAAAATCAAATGTTCTGATAAAAATAAAAGAAAAGCAATAAAAAATAAGGGGGGAAAATCAGGTATTCAATGTGTTCTCGAAAAAATGGCATTCATTTGTCAATTGATTATTATCTTCAATGCATATGATAGGATAGAGTCAATCAGTCTCAACAGAAGATGCTTTCTTCACATGTGAGCAATAAATCCAAGAGTCCTTTTCTCCAACCTTTATAGATGTTGGAGTAGTTAACAATATTTGAAATGGTCTTTCCCACGAAGGCTGAGTTGCTCCAGTATGCTTGAAATTCTTAATATATACTTTATCTCCTGGGTTCAAGTCATGAAGAGAAAAATCTAGTGGTCCAGATTGTACTGCAGCTCCGGATTCATGGAATTCACGCAGTTTGTGCTGTAATTCCTGTATATAGGAAGCAATAGTAGTATCTCCCCCTAATAGTGAGGTATATGCAGGGGAAAAAGGTTTAGCCTGTATAGGCGGATGTCCAAAAAGCATCTCAAATAGTGAGATATGTAAGTCTCCTCTAGGCCTGCTTCTAAGATAAGGTCAGAGGGAGAATTTCAGGCCATTTTAAGTGTGTCTCAGTGCATAATTTTCTAATCATAGTTTTAAGTTTTTTGTTCATCCTTTCAACTTGGCCTGAGCTCTGGGGATGATATGGAACATGGAATTTGGGAGTTATCCCCAAGCAAGAATATATTTGGTTTAAGACAGAATCAGTAAAATAACTTCCTCTATCTGAATTAATATGTGCTGGCAGGCCAAAGCGAGGAATAATTTCTTTTAAAAGCACCTTAGCAACAAAAGCCACTGTGGCTTGGGTCGCAGGAATTGCTTCCGGCCATTTGGTCAGTTGATCTACTATGACTAGACAAAATTTATAATGTCCGGCCTTTGGCATTGTTATGAAATCTATCTGTAGATGTTCAAAAGGTGTGTAAGCCAGAGGACGTCCACCAAAGGCTTTTCCACGAAATGCATGCTGGTTATATGCTTGACACGTAGAGCAGGCTGAACACACTTGAGAGGCTATAGTAGTTATACCACGGGCTATCCATACTCTCTTGACAGAGTCCAAAGTGACCATTTTTATGAATAGATTGGCAAATTTGGTGATAGAAACTTCTAGGGAGCAGGGGTTTTCCTTCAGATGACACCCATACTCCATTAATCTGTTTTGCTTTGAATTTTTGTTTCCATTTTTCCACTTCCTTTTCATTATAGGAAAGTGATAAATTTATATCATCAGTGGTTGTTAATGTTAAAATTAATTCAGGTCCTTCTATGGCTACTAGCTTTGCAGTGGAATCTTCTCGATCATTTCCTCTAGAGACAGAGTCAGTGCCACCTGTATGGGCAGAGCAATGAACTACAGCTAGGGCTTCAGGAAGCTGGAGAGCAGAAAGAACTTCATTAATAATTTCTGTATTAGCTATAGATTTTCCAGCTGAGGTTAAAAATCCTCTTTGGAGCCATAGCATCCCGACTGAGTGACAAATGCCAAAAGCATATCTAGAATCCGTATAAATTGTTGCCTTTTTATCCTTGGCAATTATACAAGTATACTTCAGAGGTATGAGTTCTTCTACTCCTTGAGCACTAATGTTAGAGGGTAGTGAAGCTGACCACTCAGTGGCAAATTCTGAGACTACAGCAGCTCCAGTGTAGCGTATGCCATCCCTCATAAAAGAGGAACCATCAGTAAATAAGATCAGATCTGCATTGTCTAAGGGAGTGTCCAAGAGATTATCTCGAGGCTTTTCTGCCATGGACACTAATGTTTCACAATTGTGTAATGGTTCTCCTGAAGTAGGTAAATCTGGAAGTAAGGTGGCAGGGTTAAGGGTTGTACAATGTTTCAAGGTAATGTTTTCGCTATTTAACAAGGTTATTTCATACCTTGTAATTCTCTGATCTGAGAATGCTTGTGTTCTATGCTTTAGCAACAATGCTTCTACCTCATGTGGGCACATAATTGTTAATGGTCATCCCAATACTAGATCAACAGTTTTTGTCACTAGTAAGGCTATAGCAGCTACTCCTCTAAGACAGCAGGAGGTGCTCCTGCTGCTACTGGATCCAGTTGGGCAGAATAGTAAGCAATTAGGCGCTGAGGAGGTCCCAAAGTCTGAGTTAAAACACCAGAAGCTACTCCTCTTTGCTCATGCACATACAAAGTAAATGGCTTGTTGTAATCTGGGATGCCTAGAGCAGGGGCAGACATGATAGCCTTTTCTTAGCTCTGATAGGGCTGACAAGTGTTCAGGCTCTAATTTGAGGGGTTCAGGGACCGAATCTTTTGTTAGTGGTATAAGGGGCTTAGTAATTTCCCCATAGCAAGGAATCCATTGTCTGAAAAACCCTGTTGCTCCTAAAATTGCTCTCAACTGTTTCTTAGTAGTAGGAGTGCTTAAATTTTGAATATTCTCAATATATTTTGGAGAAATATAGCGAGCTCCAGCAATCAGGACGAATCCCAAATATTCTACTTTAGGGAGACACCACTGAACTTTATCCTTAGAGATTTTATGTCCTCTTTTGTGCAATTCCAAAAGAAGGTGTTTACTATCTTCCTGACATGTTTTTGCATTTGTTGAAGCCAAGAGTAGATCATCTACATATTTGATTAATTTATTATTTTTAAATGTTATATTATCTGTGTCTTGGCTCTAAATTTGCTCAAATAAACTCGGACTTTCCACATAACCCTGTGGCAAATGACTCCATTTATATTTTGAGCCCTTCCAGGTAAAAGCAAAAATATGCCTGGAGTTCTCATGTATAGGTATGGAAAAGAAAGCTGAGCACAAGTCTACTACTGTAAAGTATGTAGCTGTGCTAGGAATAGAGGAAATAATAGTATTTATGTTGGAAAATATGGAGTGTCTTTTTATAACGTGGTTATTCACCCTCCTCAGATCCTGTACGAATCTATAGAGGTGCTTGCCATCGGGCCCTCTTTTTGGTTTCTTAACTGGCAGGATGGGCGTGTTGTATTCAGATTTGCAAGGGATTATTATTCCCTGATCTATTAATGAGTTAATAACTGGTGTAATACCCTCAATTGCCTCTTTTGAGACAGGATACTGAGGAATGGAAGGAGGTGGGCTAGATTTAGTTTTTTACTGCACAGGAACAGCAGATTTAAGTAAGCCTACATCAGAAGAAGATGTGGCCCAAAGAGACTCGGGTATATCCGTAGGTATTTCAAAAGTGGGGGGCTCTTTTGCCTCCTGGTTCTCTGAGAGAAGTACAGGGAGTAAATTTAAAGATTCCTCTGGTGCTTCCAATGTTAAGGAGCCATCTGGGGAGCAAGTTATTGTGGCTCTGAGTTTGCATAGAAGATCCCTCCCCAGAAAATTTAAAGGGGAGTCAGGCATCAAAAGAAAGGAATGTGTACCTCTAGGGGTTCTACAGACACCATTCTAGGGGCAAGTTTTTTAACTCTTTGGGGTATTCCTGATACTCCCACTACACTTTGTGAGTCAACAGAATAACAATTTAAATCAGGTACATTCTTTAATACAGACCTGGTAGCTCCAGTGTCTAAGAGACAAACATAATAGGTGTTACCCACCTTTAAAGTAACATGGAGTTCATTAGTATGGGAAGGGCAGTGGATAGGGACAACGGGTAGTAGGACATCAGGGTCTGGGAAATCAAAGGTTGTATCCTCTGATTCCTGTGCCCCAGCCCCGCCCCCAGATACCTTCATTGTGTTTGGGATGTTCCTGTGTTGATAAAACAAGCCTGCTCCCCACTCCCAGCTCCCTGGATTGTCTTATATAGAAAGAAAGAAAGAAAGAAAGAAAGAAAGAAAGAAAGAAAGAAAGAAAGAAAGAAAGAAAGGAAGGAAGGAAGGAAGGAAGGAAGGAAGGAAGGAAGGAAGGAAGGAAGGAAGGAAGGAAGGAAGGAAGGAAGGGAGGAAAGGAGGGAGGGAGGGAGGGAGGGAGAAAGGGAGGGAGGGAGGAAGGGAGGGAGGGAGGGAGAGAAAGAAACTGGGAGAGTGGGCAAACAAACGTGGCTTCCTTCAGGGTGGATTTAAGTATAAGAAAGCTAGACCAGCCTATGGGAATGCCAATCCTTGAAGCATGTACAGATTTTTTCTGCTAAAGAGTCTAAGTGATCCCGTGGAACTTGGAGAGAGTCTATTTCTGGTTGACTACAACTGTGGGGCTTATACTCTGTGATGACAAAAAGTCTTCTAATTGACTTCAGAGCCAGAATAATGAATTGCACAGAGTTTACTGTGTAGGGAAGCAACAGGGGCCTCTCACCCTTCTGTCACTCTCTTTTATTTGTGGCTATCAGGAGGCAGGAATATTTTGAGCTGTCTCTGAAAGTAGAAAGCAGGTGGAGAAAGAGCATCTGCCTTCGCTTCCACCTCGCCACAGAGGCTGCAAGTACACGGTCTATACTGCTTCCCATGTTTGTTCTTTGTTGTTCTTAGATGAATAAGTATTCTGAGGTAGAAATGTCCAAATAGCAACTTTGGGGATTTTGGAGATCTAAAAAGTCCCACCAGCAATTGGTGGCAGTGGTTACAGCCACCTGAATGGCAGTGGCGGGCCAACAGTAGAATCAACAGCAGAAAGATGTGGAGAGGCAATCCTGCCTATGTAGGATAGCAGCAGATACAAGAAACACGATCCCTTCCACCAGAAAAGAATACTGGATATGGGCTCTAGAAAGGCATTGCCTTTCAAACTCCTTTCAGACTTCAGACTTTAGACAGCTCTTAAAGGAAACTCTAGGAGCACTCTTCTACAAAGGCAGAAATGGAGTTCCAGCTAAGCAGTTGCGAATTATCCCTTTGCCACATACAGTCTTATATCTTGTGCCTCATTTTCCTTGTTCTTGAAACTAAAGCTTAATTACCCACTAGATTTTGTCTATTTGTCAGAAAAGGTGTTTGGGAGAATGTTTTCTACCAACGTTTCTTATTTTCCCTTTTTAATAAATCCCTTTTCTGGGAAAAGGACCTACTTGTACAAAAATATTTATAGCAGCTCTTTTTGTGGTGGCAAAGAATTAGAAATTGAACGGATGTCCATCAATTAGGGAATGGCTGAACAAGTTATGGTTCATGTTGGTGATGGAATACTGTTGTGCTATAAGAAATAAGCAAGATGTTTCAGAAAAATCTGGAAAGATCTGAAAAAACTATTGTAGAGTGAAATAAGCTGAATTGGGAGAACACTGTACATAATAACAGCAACATTATACGATGGTCGTCTATGAAAACTTGGCTACCTTCAGTAATGCGATGATCTGGGACAGTCCTGAAAGACATGATAAAGAACGCTATCTGCCTCCAGAGAAAGAACTGTTGGAGTCATCTTTCACATCAGCATATTTATGGTTTTATTTTGGGGTTTTGGATATTTATGAGTGTGCTCTTATACCAATGACCAATTAGAAGTATGTTTTGCATGATAAAAATAAAACTAAAAATAAATAAATCCCTTTCCTAAAATCTAATATGTTAACTTAGTCCCTCAGGCTTATTCTTCTATCCTGGGAGAGAGAGGGAAGGAGGGAGGGAAATAGAGAGACAGAGAGAGAGACAGAGAGACAGAGAGAGACAGAGAGACAGAGAGACAGACAGAGACAGAGAAAGACAGAGAGAGACAGAAAGAGAAAGAGAGAATAATAATTACTCACTGGAACTCCAATTTTAGGAAAGATACTGGGGAGTTTTTCATGCTATTGAACTATTTGGACTCACTGCCTTAATTTATCATTTGACACTCATTACTTAACCCTTTGTAATTTGGCTTCCAATTTCATCATTACTTTCCCCAGGATTGCAAATATTTCATTAATTGCCAGATCTGATGGCCTTTTCTCAATACTCATTTTTCTTGACCTCTGCAATATCTGGCAGTTTTGTTCTTTCCTTCATCCTTAATACTCTTTCTTCCTTGGATTTTTATAATATTGTTTTGATCTGGGTGTCCTACCTGTCTGACCTCTCTTTGCTATATCATTGTCTTCTTCATTCTTCACCTCCTGTGAATATTGTAGACTCTCTTCCCTTCTCTCTTTCTCTCTCTCTCTCTCTCTCTCTCTCTCTCTCTCTCTCTCTCTCTCTCTCTCTCTCTCTCTCTCTCTCTCTCTCCCTCTCTCTCTCTCTCACTCTCTTTCTCATTCTCTCTCTCTTCCTCTCTTTTATTCTCTTTCTCTCTCTCTCTCTCTCTCCCTTATCTTCTGTCTGAGAATCAATACCTTGTATTGGTTCCAAGGCAGAAGAGTGGTAAAGGCTAGGCAATGGGGGTTAAATGACTTGCCCAGGATCACACAACTAAGAAATTTCCGAGGCCACATTTGAACCCAGGACCTCCATCTCTATGCCTGGCTCTCAATCCACTGAGCAGCTGGGTAGCTGCTCCCCCTTTCTCTCTTTATACTCTCTTTACTGGTGATTTCATAAGCTCCCAGGAATCTATCACCTCTATGTAGATGACTTCCTGATTTATATATTGTGAACTTCAGATTACTCCACCCTACTTAGTCTAAAAAAAAAACAGTAATGTCTACACCCATACTTAAGGATTAAGTATTCAGGAGGATGGCCCATGACAGACATGTGCTAGTAAATGACAAACCAGAAACAACTGACAGACCCCTGGGCTGTTTTAAGTCAAGCTTAAGCTACCATTGGTACCTGTGAGACGCAGGAAAGTGATGTAAAAAATGTCTATATATTTCGTATCACGTCCTCTCTCTGATCTCTTTTGGCGGAGAGGTGGCTCTGGTGGCGGCTTGCTGAGCATTTCGGCATCTTGGCATGGTGGCAGCTATTGTCCAGTTTGGGCTGTGAGTTTTCCTTGATACTATACTGGGAGAAGCTGAGTAGCCTAGTTCAGGTGAGGCATCTCCACTGAACTCTCTCGGAGTTTAGACTGATTCTTTTCTCCTTTACCTTCCAAACACTATCCTCTTAGAAAAGCCTCTAATCTTCTTCAAAGATTGGCAGAGGTCTTTGAACTCCATCTGGCACAGGCCAGGTGGGAGAAATCCTATACCCTCTTCTCTCTCTTCTCCTTAATTCCTTCCCTCTATATAATTAAAATCACCATAAATTTCCAAACTGACTTGGGTATTTTATTTGGGACTTTCTCTGGCAACCAAATTAATTTAGATTAGGTCACAATGCTAAAATTATCCTTACAGTCTCCAGTCTTAATCTATAGCTTGTACTTTGTGTCCATATTACCAAATTCCTAGTGGACCATCTAAAACTGGATGTCCTTTAGGTGTTTCAAAGACAACATGTTCAAAACAGAAGTCATTATCTTTCCCCTAAAATAATCCTTTCTTCCCAATTTCCCAATTTTTTTTTATATAAGGCGATACCAATTCCAGTCACCCAAGGTTCACAATTTAGTCATCCTCAGTTCTTCTCTCTCCCTATCCCCTCAATCCAATCAGTTACTAAATCTTGTCAACTCAACTTCCACAATATATCTTACACCTGCTTCCTTCTTTTTTCTACTCCAGTCATTATACTCATTCACCCTTTAATCACCTCTCACCAAGGCTATTGAAATAGCCTCCTGATTGTTCTCCCAATTCTCCTTCTCTTCCTTTTCCAATCCATCCTCTGCACAGCTAAGAAATGGATAATACTGAAGTATAGAAATGACCATGTCCCTTCCCTAGCTGTGTGATCTTAGGTAAATCTCTGAAGCTCAGTTTTCCCATCTGTAAAAAGAAGGGTTGAGCTCTGAAATCCTTCCATTTCTAAGTCTGTGACTCATGATTCCTTAAACTCTAATGGTTCCCTCTTACTCTTAAAATCAAATGTATTTATTTGTCTTTTAAAGCTTGTCACCATCTGGCTCCAGTCTATCTTTCCAGGCTTAATGAAGATTACTTTCCTTTACACAGTTGATACAATATAAAGGCAGCTAAGTAGCCCAGCGAATAGAGCTCTGGACCTCCATTCACAAAGACCTGAGTTCAAATCCTGCCTCAGACTCTAATTGTATAATTCTGAACAAAAGACTTAACCTCTCTCTGCTTCAGTTTCCTTAGCTGTAAAATGGGGGTGATAATCCCAAGGTTATTGTGAGGATCAAATGAAATAATATTTATGAAGTGCTGATTTGACACATGTAGACACTAAATTCTTTCTTATATAGACTGTCCTCCATGCTTATGCCTGGAGTTTTCTCTTTCCTTACTTCTATCACTTAGAATTCCTAGGTTCTTTCAAAACTCAGATTAAGTGCCACCTTCTATAGGAAGTCTCCTCTAATCCCCTGAGTTGTTCAGCCCTCCCCACAGGAAATTACTTAGTATATGCATTTCATTTTCAATCAACATGGTCCCTCTCCTCTCCTAATAGAATGTGAACCCTCCACACAGGGACAATTTCATTTTTTCTTTGCTTCTTCAGTACCCAGCCTGGTGCCTGGCACATACGAGGCACTTAATAATGACTTGTTGGACAAATGATTAAATGCATATTGATGAATGGAGTGTTGAAAATGCTTTTAGTGTTTTGGCCTCACATGTCCACAGGGAACAGAGAGAATGAATTGGCCTGAGAACAACCAATCAAAAGCCACCACTCAGTGAGTAGCCAGGAGATGGTTACCTGTCCTTGGTCTGACCATTCTATGTCTTTACACCCTTCCAGAAGAGGTTCCTCAGGTGCCCAACATAGATTGGTAGCAGGCAGAGCCTTGAGTGCCCACTCTTCACTCGGGGTCCTCACTGACCAGTCTTCCTTTATGGACTTGTTTCTTCCAGCCTGAATTATCTCTTCACTTCTATTAATTGCTCCTCGTTCTTCCCTCTGGTACCAAACAAAACAAGTCTAATCTCTTTTCCAACAACCCTTCAAATACCCAAAGACAACTACTGTGCTGTATCTACCACTTACAAGCTGTGTGGTCTAGCTCTCAGACTGTCAGTTTCCACATCTGTAAAACAGGGCAGTGGGGTACAGTAGAAAGCACACTTGATTTGAAATCAGAGAAATTGGGCTCACATTCCAGGTTAGCTGTATGATTGTAATTGAATACAATATATTTATTAAATATTTGCCATATTCCAGGCATTGAAGATAGGAAACTTGAGTGAAGCATCACCCCTCCTTGCCCCACCCCTCCCATACTGTTTTTGCCCCAGGTAAAAATATTCCTTGTTGCTACCCAGCCAGAGAGAGAGAGAGACCCTGATCCTGTTTCTGCCTGGCCTTCCTTGGTAACACGGAATGTCTTACTCTCAGCATTATTTCATTGAGTCATAAAACACCCTGATGATGATGATGGAGGAAACACTCATTCTGAGGAAGGATCGCTAGTTAAATTTTCAAGCAGATGGCAATGACACATGTTCTGTGACAGGAATGGCATCCATAGGGAAACACCCTAGCAGTTCAGAGCTGCCTCCTTAGGGGCTGCAGGGCTGGGCTTGGGCATTGTATGGGTGGGTACTTTCTGAGAATAAAAAACAAAGCTTTGTTTTCCTAGTCCTCTCCCTTCTAAGAACCACTACCCCTCAGAGTTCTGACATTCAATGCTCCAGTGTTTGAAGGCCCCTTCCAGACTAAACATACTGTTTTTTGATAGACCAACATTCTATGTTCTAAGTTTATTCCCAACTCTAACATTCTATATAACCCAGGCTCCTAGCCAGCCTTAACATTCTATGGTTCCCTGAGTTGGTCATATAGTCATTTGGGGTCATATAGTCATAATACTCCAAAATAGTCTCGTAATAAAATTCTTCCATAAAATTCCTACTCCAAAGCTTCACTCTGAGTTCTTAAAGATTGTGCCAACAGAGCATGAGCTCTGGCAGATTCTGTTGAGTTAAAAAGACTTCAACAACTGTCCTGGCAACAGACTGTGTTTACTAAGGTCCAGTTTAGTCAAGTACTTAGAGACTTATCACCAATGGGTGGGACACTAGTTGATGAATGACATTGACCAATGAAATCAAGAAAAACACAGAGTGATGCTGGGTCCTTGTGGGGCTATCATCTATTTCTGCAGTAATCGCAGTAGAATATTAGGGAAAGGGGGCAGGAGGTGTTAAGAATCACACAGTTTTTAAGATGTCTATAAATAGTAATTTAACTGTTAGTACTCTAAATGTGAAATCTTTGTCCAGTGACTATGGAACTGTCACTTACTGGACTCCCTTAGTATGTGGCACATAATAAGTGCCTAATAAATGTTTTGTTATTCATAATTATACTATATGGAGCAACCGAGTCACATAAATATCGATAGAAGCCAGAAAACAAAAAGAAATTGTGGCTAAATTGAAAGATGGCTCACAGGTTTTCTTTGGAGAGCTGAATAAAGGGATTGGTGGAATTGGCTTCATAGGTTCCCTGGGGCATGAGTCATTTCATGGAACCCTTGGTCATCTTGCTTAGCAGTGCTCATGATGGGTGTAAGCAAAAGGACCACCTTGAAGATAATTGTAGTTCAACATTAATTGTAACTGAGGGTGAAAAAGTAGAGAAATTCTATGAAAAATTTGAAAGGATCTTTAAAAATCACTTCAACCAATCCTCAATCATTTAATATTTATTAAAAAGTCTACTATGTTCCCAGCATTTTGCTAGATTCTGGGGATGCAAAAATAAAAAGGAAATATTCCCTGACTCTGAGGAGCTTTCATTTCGCAAGTTAACAGGAAAGCAAATGTAGTATATGCCAAATAAGTAGGATGATTAGAATGGAACTCATTAACAACTAGGGAAATCAGAAAAGGCCTCTTGAAGGAGGAAGCATGTGAGCTGAGCCTTAAAATGGAGCCAAGAGTTCTAAGAGGCAGAGGTGAGAGAAGAATATCCCAAATATGGGAGACAGATGCCCTGGATTTCTGGTCATCTGAGGGCATAAAAAGTCCTAGTCATAGGAAGCCTACCATGATGATCAGATGAGTTTCCATATGGAGATGAGGGGGACCACATCCATAGAGTTTTGTGCCACTGGATCCTTGTTGCATATCCTTGCTGTCTTAAAGCAAAGTAAACAATTTAGTTATTTACTTTTTTATTTTACTTTTTATTCAAAGATATTTTATTTTCTCAGTTACGTGTAAAAACAATTTCCAATATACATTTTATGAAATTTAAGATCCAAAAACATTGTTTGTTTCCCTCCTTTCCCTCCCCTGTCTCTGAGATGGCAAACAATTTGATCTGGATTATACATGTATCATCACACAAAACACACTTCCATATTGGTCATTGTTTTAAAAGAATATTCATATAAAACCAGAATCCCAAAATAAGACTCTAAATAAACAAATGTGAAAAATAGTGTATGCTTTGATCTGTATCTGACTTCACCAGTTTTTCTCTGGAGGTGGATCACATTCTTTGTCATAAGTCCTTCAGAATTGTCTCTGATCATTATATTGCTGAGAGTAGCTAAGCCTTTCACAGTTGATCATTGTATAATACTGCTGTTACTTTGTGCAATAAAATAAACCTTTTAAAAACCATTCAATGACTTGAAAGTGCCTCATTTCATCCCAGTTATCAAACTTGGACTAAGAAAATAATACACCTAGAGTGGTATCTCTGAAGCTTGGTGAAATCTCATGCTGGAATGTTATGAATACTTTTTAAAAGAATTTTAAAGAATTGATTGGGTATGGTAGTGTAGAGAGGTGGCTCCGTGGATTGAGAAGCAGACCTAGAGACAAGAGGTCCTGGATTTGAATCTAGCCTAGATACTTCCAAGCTATGTGACTCTGGGCAAGTCACTTAACTGTCATTGCCCAGCCTTTACTGCTCTTCTGCTTTAGAAGCAATACTCATCACTGATTCTGAGATGGAAGATGAAAAAAAAGGAGTGGAAGATTCTGGATATGAAGAGTACTAAGCAAAATCACCGAAAATGATTAGAACAAAGGTTAAATTCAACACAAAATTAAAAGGATAAAGAGAAGAGACTGTGAGCAATCACCATAGTTCTAGCCTGAACAAAATGCAGATAAACTATTAATTTGCAAAATGAGAAATGAATAAAAGAAAAGATAATAGTGCCAATGACCACAATTTCATTGAATAATGGATCTCATTGAATTATAGTAACTCCACAAAAAAACCCAATTCAAATCCATATTCAAGAATAAAAAATAATAATTCATGAAACCATTAACTTCCATTTAAACAACACCCCACTATGTAGCACCTACTATGGGGCTCACTTTTCCAATTGGAACTATACTGTCAAATTAGGTTCCTACAAGGGAGAAATCTCCTCCCCTCCAGGTTCCTAGGGATAAGAACGCTGAGGGGTTGTGGCTTCTAAAACTCATGATTCCCTATCTATGGTACTCTCCAATATTGATAACCAGTTGACATCAGTTAGTTTTTACAAAAAGGATTTTTACTGAGAAGATATAACAAGGGCGGAAGTTACCACCCCCCCAAATTCCCTAAACCAGATGTTCACTGTTCTCTTCAACACGCAAAGTCCCTTTGGAGAGTGGATTGCAACTTAAAGAACAAAGTTGGTGAGGCACACAGGTAGGGAACTTATGGGGATGAGGAGATGGAGACTCCCGGACCTCAGCATCCATAGGTTCACTTTGGGGCATGGCATCAGCAATGAATGAGTCTCTTTTGTTCAGCTGAGCTGGTTCCCCTTAGAATGTGGTGTCTCAACTGATAGAGTAATCCTTTGTTGAGCTGGGTTAAGCAGTTCATTCAGATGTTACGATGACTTCTCAGTGGAGTTAGCTCTACCAACTCTACTGGACTCTACCAGTGGAGCCTCTAATGGTTCCATGGATCTCCTACTTTCACTGGACACTCTTGTCTGCCTAAAATTAGGGAAGCATAAACAGAAAAGAAACAGTGGCACCCTGTGTTCAAAAATATATGGTAACTGAGAGATAAGGCAACTGTTGCCCTTTCCCCACCCCACAGCTCAGAGTAGTTTTTGCCATGATGATGTCTAGGAAGGAAAAGCGGAGTTGAAGAAGGGGCATATTATCGTTGTATGTTAACCCAAACCTAGCTCAGCACGCTCTGGTTTATCGACTCCTCTGACCTTGCAGTTAATCAGAATACTCATTACTACATAGCACCAACTCCTTAATCTCTCATAGCCAGAAATAGGATTATTATTCTACCATATATGGTTAGAGTGGAAGCAGTCTGAGAAATATTTATACATGTTTTGTATAACTCACCAGGAAGAGCAAATGTGAGTATATCCAATCCAAGCCCTCACTGTCCTATCCCTCTATAATATTTATATTAACTTAACAAGATAATAAACAACAATATCTTGTTTACTTTCATGTCCTCTTCTGGACTCTTCCTTTTGTATATCTTCCCAGGATTGTCACCATTTCTTAGAAGAACGTGATGAATGTAAGACAGTCACTATGATAAAGAAATCAAAAGAGCCCAGAAATCACCTCAGTTGGCAAAATTTGATTTTCTTGCAAGGGGAGAGACTTTGCAGCCAAAAACTCAATGGCAAAACATTTTGGAAGAGAATGGCAGAAGATTATGAGCATTCCCAAAACAGTGAAAAGCACTTTTAAATTAATCCTTGAATGGACAACAAATAGAAGCTAAATAGCACAGAGATGGCAGTATTTCTATAGTTCTCTAGTCTCATCTGTAACAGTGAAATTACCCCCATCTGAATACCTTTGTATACAATTCGCTCTGGGTGGAAGAGGAAATGGCAATTAAGAAGAAGGAATCTAGAAGTGCACCTGGATATAGTCAAGTGTACCCCTAAGAAATCTGTACTGTAGATGATTAAATTTTGAAGGCATTTGGGCATCAGTTTTTACTATACTACAACATAAGTAAGAGGAAGATTCTGAAAAGAATGGGAAAATCATAGATGGTTTTATTTTTTAAATTGTGACTACTAATCCACATGTCTACTTTCTCATCTCTACAACATCTTTTTTCAAGACTTTCTTTTTAAATTTAAATTTAAATAATTTAAATGAACAAAAATCTATTTTCCTCTATCCCATGGTCCCTCTCCCCTTGAAAAAAGAAAAGAAAAACAAAATTATTTAAATAAATATGCATAGTCAAATTAAAAAAATACTGCAACTCATTCTGCAACTTGAGGACACCACTTCTCTGTCTGGATGTGGGTAGCATATTTCATCATGGACTCTTTGGAATTGTGGTTACTCATTTCTCAATCACGGTTCTTAAGTTTTTCAGTCATTCATTTTCATACAATTACATTACATACATTTTTCTACTGGTTCTATTCACTTAACTATTCATCAGTTCACACAAATCTTCTTGGGTTTCTCTGAAACTATCCTTTTCATCATTTCTTACACCATAGTAGTATTTCTTTACATCCATCTATCATCATTTGCTGAGCCATACTCCAATACGTCTGCATATTTATCTCCAAAACATCTACACGTTCATTAAATCATAACATTGCCTTGACATCTTTATGTTCATTGAAAATGCAGGTGTTTGGGGACAATTTTTCTCCATTCCCATTGATTCCTACCAAAGGAGAAGGAAGAGGCAACTTGGGGCTCAAGTCTTTTGTTCAAGCCTTTCTATCTCTCTAGGGAGTTGGCTGCTTCTGAGTGGAAACAGATGGGGAGGAGGTAGTTGTTCCTTGCTGAAAAAGAGAATGAAGTTTCTGTAGCGACACAATTGGCAATGGGGGTTTGAGAGCCAAGTAGTCATGGCAAAAGGGGTGCCTAGCCTTTTGAATGTGAAATGTTTACATGCATACGCCTGACTTGAAGATGAAGATGTATGAGTGGAGGCCCTGTGGCCCCAGTCAGACTAGATCCGCCCCCTTCGATTGACTACATTAATGGAAGATAATTCCTCAGAGATAGTCATCGTACTGTGAGGAGGTTCTCATGAAAGCCCCTTCTGTTCCAGCCATACAAGGCCCCTGCAGGAATGTGCGTGGCTGCTGGGTTTGTGCTTGGAAAGTAGGAGGCTAGACATTCCCCAGAGTTCAGACTTCTTTGGTCAGGATGGGATAGAGGAGAGGCCAGTGCCAGAAGACTGCCCCACAGGTCAGAACGAGTGAATGTACAACATGCAAGGGAAACTCTCATGGCATAAAAGACTCTCAGAGTTGGAAGGAACCTCAGGTGTCACCTGAGGGCTGTTATGTTGGGAATTTTGGTGAGGAAAGAACAAGAGGGAACATATAAATAATTCAAATTTATTGGTTGGGAAGGGGAGGAAGGAATAGGGGTTTAGGAAAAATTATACTAGTTATCTTAAAATCTAATGTCTATAAACTATCTAAAACTAGCTTTCTAAGCTAAACAATAATTTTCCCCATAGCCAAATATCACACAAGGAGTCCAATCAAAAGGCCAGGATCTTCAGTAGATTACTGTCCAGAGAGCTCCAGAGGTGATGTATGCCTTCAATCTTCTTCTTCAAGCTGCCAGCAGTTAGATTCAAAGATTTCCTTCTTTAGCTGGTGTGAGGAGTAGAATACCTGTTTTTCCAAGGTCCTTCAGGAAAGAAGATGAAGTCCTTTGGGGCATAGAATCTTTCCCAGATCTCCAGCCTTAGGCTCCCATGTGACCCTTAGTCGCATGCTCCTCTCAATCACTCACTCTGACGTTTGCACCTCTCAGTTTTTTGCAAATCATTCATTCTTCATTACAGGGCAGGGGAATAGGCAGTAGCACAACCAAAATCAAAGGACTTGAGTTTGAATCTTACCTTGATTCTTAAAAACCTTGGGCAAGACACTCTGGTTTACAAACCTGAAATCCATCAGCAATTCCTCATTGTTCCTATGCCTACATATATGCCAAATCTTAAAATTATAATTGCAATGTCTCTTCCATCTGCCCCTTCCTCATGTGGCTACCACCCTGGTGCAAGCCCTCATCACTTCCCACTTGGACTATTGCAAGAGTCTCCAGTTTGTTCTCCTTGCTTCAAGTCTATCCTCTACTCCCATCCATTTTCCACTCACTTGCAGAAATGATTTTTCTGAAGGGCAGGTATGATCATGTTGCCTCCTTACTCACACTTCAGTGGCTCCCTATTATCAGAGTTCAGTTATAAACTTCTATTTGTCATTTGAAGCTCTTCACTATCTGACCCCATCTTGCCTTTCTAACTTTAATTTCTGCCCTTCCAGATATATGATCCTGCCACACTTTTTTTTAAACCCTTGCCTTCTGTCTTAGAATCAATACTGTGTATTGGTTCTAAGGCAGAAGAGTAGTAAAGGGCTAGAAAATGGGGGTTAAGTGACTTGCCCAGGGTCACACAGCTAGGAAGCAATACTTTTCTATTTAACATAACTCTCACATGCTATTCCATCTCCCCTCTTTGTGCTTTTGAACTGTCTGTCCTCCATGACTGGAATGCTCTTCTCTCCTCACTTTGACCTCTTGAAATTTCTGGGTTATTCAAGTTAGTTCAAGTTCTGTCTAAGGCCTTTCCCCTAGGGGCTAATGATTTTCCCTCCAAGGTTACTTTATATATGTCTTATATGTGTTTTATATATTCCTACATATAAATGGGCTGCCTTTCCATCAGACCATAAACTCATTAAAGGCAGGTATTATTTTACTTTTTTCTTTTTTATCTCCAGGTTGGGGCCACACAGTAAATGCTTGCTTGTTTTCTTGACTTATTGTTTTGGTTCTAAGTTTCTTCTGGGGCGGGGGTGGTGATGGACTTAAACCAGATCATCTTTAATTGGGGAAGAAGAAAAGTTTGATATTTGAAGATAATGAAGCTTTCCCCTCTTCCCTTACCCCAAGTCATGGAGGCAGATTTTGACAAATTAGTAAGAAAGAATTTATTAGTAATCAGAACTGTCCCCAAAACGGCTGCCCTGGGAAGTAATAACATATTGATACTTCAATGGCTCCTTGATCTCATCAGGGTAGATATTCCATTCATTGATGCACCTGAGCAATCCTCATTTTTTTTTCATTTTAAATTTAATTTTTTTAATGAACACAATTTTATTTTTTCCTTTATCCTCCTTTCCCCCAAAGAAAAAGGGAAAAGCAACCCCATTGAAACAAATAGGCATCATCAAGCAAAACAAATTCCCCTACACCAGGGGTCTCTAAACTTTTTATATAGGGGGCCAGTTCACTGTCCCTCAGACCATTGGAGGGCTGGATTATTAAAAAAAAACAAACTATGAACAAATCTGTATTCCGCTGTCTGGGATAGCAGAGGCTGCAGCGCTGGCTGTGATGGGCCTGTCACACCTTGCACAGGCCCATCACTGCCACCACTATACTGGGCAGCAGTGTACACAGTGCAGAATCCTCTCCCCCAGATCTCTGCTCACCATGCTGACATCTTCCATTGTGCAGCCACATAATCCTTTGTGCAGCGCCTCGTTCTCATTCAGTTACTCTCAGAACAAGGCAGCACACAAAGGATTATGTCACCAGAAGTAGTACTGTACGTGAGCGATGCCGTGCTTTGTGGTGCCACCACATACTGTGCTCCTCTCACTGACCACCAATGAAAGAGGTGTCCCTTCTGGAAGTGCAGTGGGGCCGGATAAATGGCCTCAGAGGGCCACATGTGGCCCGTGGGCCATAGTTTGGGGATCCCTGCCCTACATCTTTCCCCTATGTCTCAATCTGCATCCTAAATCCATGACCTTTCTCTCCAGAGATAGGTAGCAGGCTTCATCACTGGTACTCTAGATTGATTTGAGTTTTCAGTATTTCTAGGTTATTTATCTTTTCAGTGTTATTATTGCATAAGTTGTTCCCCTGGCTATGCTTACTTCACTCTGTATCAATTCATATAAGTCTTCTTAGGTTTCTCAAAACTATTCTCTGCATCATTTCTTACAATTCCCCAAGAGTATAATGAGGCCCCAGTTGGTATCAATAATGTATCCTGTGAAATTGTCATGGTTATTAGAGCTGATATTCTTTAAAATTATAATTATACATAAAAAAGAATGATTGGTTCTTGCCCAATGGGAATATGCAATGAAAAACTTTTTAGATAACTCTTTAACTTACTTGTTAGTGTAATATAACAAAAAGGATAAGAAAATTATTTCTGATTTGAGTTTATTACAAAATAATAGAATAGTTATAGAAAGCAAATTTTTAAAAATTTAAAAATGACCGAATATCATACTTGAAGATTAACCTACACTGATAAGACATAAATACTATCATTATTTAAAATATTTTAGCAGTGTGGATTATATTGTCTTTTCTTTCTTTAAATCTTCACATATATGCTCATAAGTGCAATTACATTTTATTGAATTTGCTTGTTTCATCAGCATCTATAATCTTCTGCCTCACAGCTTTCTCAGCTTAAAAGATATCTGTAAATTCTTTGAGACTGAACCATTTCATTTGCGCATTTTTCCCTTCTTTGGCACCTCATCTACTTTTTGTGGATCAAAATGAAGGAGATGGTCACTGGACAATTCTTCCTATTGTGAATGAACAATTCATGGGCATGTTCATATTCTAGTCCATCAAAACCAAGCTTTCTTCCAGTATTTGTGATTTCTTCTTTAAAATCAGCTTCTGAAAAGTGACTATTTGCACAATGTAGCAAACTGCAATGCTGCAGCTCCACATACTCATCTTCATGACCCCTTCTCTGGAATTTTAACATGGAAAAATTGAATGATCAAACCAACCAACACTTACAGTAAACATTTCTTCATTATCCATTTCCTTTCCATTTTTCCCACTGCCTTCAAAACATCTGAAACTTCATTCTGCCTTGTTGTTCTGCTAAGAGAAAGGTATTTGTGATGGCAGGCTTGAATGCATATAACTAAAAGACGGGTCCATTTCTATCACTGACACTAGTATACTTTGTAGTGATTTGTAAATCACAAAAAAACTGACTCAATATTATCTTCTGGTTTTTCATCTCTGTATTTAATAATATTCCATACCATAGTTGGGCATTTTGACATCTTGTTCTATTTTAGAATTATTATGACCATATCCGTGCCATTCAATTATATTACATTTTTGTTTCAGTGTAATAACAAGACCCTTTTTTGCACTGGTAGTATTTCCATCCAAAGTATTCTTCTCTTTTTCTGTTTTGTTACAGGTTTGTTTTTTTTAAATTAACATAACTCTTGGTAATATGGTATATAGCATGGGGCAGCTAGTGGCTCAGTGGATGGAGAGCCAGGCCTGGAGATAGGAAGTCCTGGGTTCAAATGTGACCTCAGACACTTCCTAGATGTGTGATCCTGGGCAAGTCACTTAACCCTAATTGCCTAAACCTTACATCTCTTCTGCCTTGGAACCAATACTTAGTATTGATTTTAAAACAGAAGGTAAGGATTTTTAAAAAATGGTATGCAGCAGCATATGATGTGCAATTGGAACAGTAGACAAATGCAGATGGATAATGTACAATAACAATGTATGAAAACCCTTTAGAAGCTCATATGCATTGCATTAATTGAATTTGAGCTCATGTGAAATGTTACCTGATATTTTATAATTAGTACTAACATGAAATCTGATTATTCAAACTCACATTAATTGCAATCTAGCTGTATTCCATTACAACTACTGATTTACCCTACCATCTCCCAATGGTCAGGTATTCTCTGAGCTTCCCTTTGCCACTGTAAAAAAGAAGGGAGGCTTCCCTTCTTTTTTATGGTGAGGGTTGGATGGTTTGTCTCACTGGAAGGATGTAAATCACCAGTGAAACAGTTGAGGGAACCAAGTGGTGAGGGAAGATATGGAGGTTGAGGTGAATCCTGTTGATGGAGGGAAGATGGCAAGATGTCTCTCTCCCTAGGTGAAATGAAGCAGGAGTTGGAGTTTACCTCTAGAGAGAAAGGAAGGAGACTTTCTCTCTCCTTTCTCAAGGGATATTTTAACAGACTATATCTCTGATGAGAGCCCAAGCTGAGGGGGAAAAAATGACCCTTCCCCTGCCAGCAATTTCTGAGGAAGGCTTCTGTTTGCCTTCCTCAATGGAGCTGTGTGGCAGGCTTAGTCTGGGTTTGCCCCAGAAAGAGACAGGACTCAAGCTTTGAGGCTTGCCTCTAATCACCCAACCGCCCTTCCAGTTATAGAGGAAGTCCAAACCCCAAATCAGACTTGAATATGAAGGTTTTAATTGAGGGATAGGGTAATGGGTTGAAGGGCGTTATGGTGGGAATTTTATCTATTTTTATTTTTATAAATTCTTCATCTAGGATCTACCAAATGTGCTATCCTCCGGTTCTTGTTGATGGCTACCAGTACAAAGCTTATAGGTGAGGGCTACCCCTTTCCCCTAAATGTAGTATGGAGGTACCATTATGTAACTAAAAGGATTACTGCTGACCTGGACTGGAAAATGACTCATGACTTTTTAATGACTTTTTCTTTAGCATTCTATCTGGTGCATTTTCTAGATCTGTTTGGAATTTTGTAGAGGGGAGCTTAGCTATAGTACTTCCTGCAATTCTACCATATTGACTCCTTGGAGAATCCCCCCCCCTCCTATTGACAACTCGGATTTCTTTCTCTGAAATTCCTCATTTGTACCCTTTGATCATTTATCAGTTGGGGAAGGGCTCTTATTCTTATAAATCTGAATCAGTTCTTTATATATCTTGCCATCCTTTCATATCTTGAATTTTGTCCATTTTTATTTTTATAAATTCTTCATCTAGGATCTACCAAATGTGCTGTCCTCTGGTTCTTGTTGATGACTACCAGTACAAAGCTTATAGGTAAGAGCTACCCCCTTCCCCAATATGTAGTGTGGAGGGACCATTATTTGCTCAAAGTGAGGCAGGGCATCTTTAGCCTCATCTCCACTCACTGTGCCCACTCTCCAGGAGAGACTCTAATTTCTGCCAGGTGGGGAAGAAGGAGGGAAGAAGCCATTCTGTTCTCCTCAGGGAGTAGGAGCACTAGATAAGAATTATAGCTATCTGCTCCCTTACATATCATTAGTCTAAAAGATGTGATTTTAATATTCAATCCAACTTCAGATTGCTATTCATGATCATGACCACGTTTTATATCCAAGGCTTGACCCTTTCCCATCAGATACTAGTTCCATAATAAATACACATAGCATTTAGTCAAGAAAACCCATTTATTCAAATTGGCAGCAAAATAGAAGTCATAGAAGGTTTATATAAAAGGATATATACTAGAGAATACAGAGGGAAGGAGCTCTCCCATTGGGAATGAGGCAAATTGACTCAGCCTAGAAACAAATCCTAGATCTCATCCACAGGGAAGTTCCCCAAAGTCTTTAGTATAGCAAGTTGAGGATAACAACATGGTGGAGACTATCAGCTCCTCCTGTGTCTTCCCAGAGTCTTTTCTTTCAGGTACCTGATGTGGTTGGCTTTCCCCATATTCTCTTTCAAAGTCTGAAACTAGAAGCACCCAAAGAACTAAGAGATGCAGTGACCTGAAGAAGAGATTTGAAGCTGGAAGAGGGTTAAAGAGATTAAAGAGATTGGAACTCTTCCACTTTCGTCAACTCCATCCCACCTGCTATGCAGGTACAGAACATGATACTTTGAAATCTGCTCCTTAAAAGAATGTGGGGCCAGCTAGGTGGCTTGGTGGAAAGAGAGCCAGGCCTAGATATGAGGGGTCCTGAGTTCAAATCTGGAGTCAGATACTTCCTAGCTATGTGACCCTGGACAAGTCACTTAACCCTAATTAATTGGCTAATCCTTACTGCTCTTCTGCCTTGGAACTTGGTGTTGATTCTAAGACAGACTCTGATTTGATATTTCAGTTAAGCTGCCCTAGTTGGACTGAACCCATCTGCCTCATACCTGAGGTGCCCACAAAAAAAGAGAGACTATAAATGAGACAAAGCCATTCTTCTTCCCCCAATTAACTTGAAGGGTACATCTGATGGCTTTGCACAGTCTCCAAGACAGCTTTGGCTTCAACGTCATTATGCAGACCACATTGTTTAGATATGGCAGCCAAGAAACCTTTTTTTACTCTGAAACAGCTTGGAAAAAGGTTGAGACATGTTGGTTCTTTTCTGACCCCAGATCTTTTTATTTGTGCTTGGCTTGCCAAAGGTAACAATTCACAAAATCACAGAATTTTAGGGTTAGAGGGAACCTCAGAGAATATGTGGTCTAGGGTACTAAATTTTACAGATGTGGAAACCAAGGGCCAGATTAAGAAAAGGACTTGGGTCCAATGGCATACAGTTGATAAGTGCCTGGGACTCCAAATCCAATGCATTTCCCTTTGTAATCAGAACAGATTAATTGAATGCTGGAGCTAGAAGGTCATATAAAACAACCTCTTCCTTTCCCAGATGGGGCAAATGACTCATGGAGAAGGAAAATGAGTTTCCTGAGGTCACACAATGAGTGGATAGTGGCATAGATGAGACTCTTACCTTTCAATTTCTACTACAACTGAATTTCTTCCACGGTGTCAGGGAATAGACCCAGCAGGTTGGGGAAGTCTGGTTCACCTTGTGGAATGCATGCTTTAATCCAGCAAGATTAATAATTTAACTCCAAAGCTAACGATTTCTTTTGTATCTGTGCACTGGACCTTGGTAGCCTTTTTTTTAAAAATAAATTTTTAAAAGTTTACTAGTCTTAACCTGATAAATACTAGCAAGCATGAATATTTCTATATTTAAAAAAAACAGAAAAAGAGGATTATACATGAAACCATGAAATTCTGTTATATAGAGCATTTTTTAAGTAACTGCAAATTTTTCACATTGTCCTTGCAAAGGGGTCGTGCTAATTGTCTCTGTATCATTCCAGTTTGAGTAGAAATGCTGCCGAAGTCAGCACGTAGAGCTCGTTTTTTGAAGTATATAACAAATTTAGCACATTAGTTGCAAAGCTGTCCCACTAGTCTGTGTATTCCTCTGAACCTCCTTTTGTTCTCTTCTGTGCATTTAGAAAATGCTGCATTGCTGCTCACATGCTAATAATTTCTAATATTTATAGAGTGCTTACTTTGTGCCAGGCACTATACTATGCCCTTTATAATTATTATCTCATTTGAGTCTTGTAACAACCCTATGAGATAGATGTGTTATTATTACCTCCATTTGACAGATGGAGAAACCGAGTCAAAGAACAGTTAAGTGAATTCTTAAGGTCACACAGCAATAAGCAGCTGAGGGTAAATTTGAACTCAAGTCTTCCTGACTTTAGGCCCAGTGCTTTATCCATTGTGTGATTTTCTTTTGGTCAATTATTTGTAAAAAGGAGGTTTTTGTATTTTTTCTTAATTTTTTTGGATGGGAAGGAATTTGAAGGTGAGGCTAGTAACTGAAATGCAAAAATAAGAGTATAAGTTTTTCTTTCCTCTCTTTGTAGTATAAACCTGGCAAGAATACCACTGCTAAAGGGCATGCATCATTTAGTAACTTTGGTATTATAATTCCAAATTGCTTTCTACAAAAGCTGGACCAAGTAACAGATCTACTAACAATGCATTAGTGTGCTTGTTCCTTTCTATCATCCCCTTCAATTTCTGCAATTTTTTGTTTTTGTCACCTTTGCCAATCTTATGGGTATGGAGACGAGTCTTATAATGCTGCTGGTTTGTATTTCTCTTATTATTAGTGATTTGAAACACTTTTAAATAGTTGTTGATAGCTAATTTTTCTTCTTTTAGGGATTGCCTGTTCCTATCCTCTGAGGATTTCATGCCTATATATTTGGATCAGTTTTCTATATATTTTAATATCAGAACCTTTGATAGAGAAATATTCCACCCCTCCCCAGTTAACTATTCCATTTCTCACTTTAACTCCATTGTTCTTGTTTGTGCAAAAGCATTTCAAATTGGTATAATAAAAATTTTCTGTTTTTTAACCTGAGTCTCCTAGTCTTTTGCTTGTTCAAGAACTTTTCTACTCATAGTTATAAAAGGTCATTTGTTTTGGTCTCAGATAGCTTATATTTACTCCCACTTTGTAAATATGTTGATTTTGATCTAGAATTTGTTATCTCATAGTCATTGATTTCTCTCTGGTCTATTCCAGTTTTCTGGGAATTCATTACACAGGCAAAGTTTATGACTTTCTATGCTAATCTTTTGTCTTTTTCTAGTTCTTCCTCTAAGAAGTTTTGGATTCATTATCTTGTCCCATGTGTTCCTGACATTCTGCACATCTCTATACTCACACTTTTTAAACCCTTACCTTTCGTCTTAGAATCAATACCAGGTATTGGTTCCAAGGCAGAAGAGTGTAGGAGCTAGGCAATGGGGGTTAAGTGACTTGTCCAGGGTCACACAGCTAGGAAGTGTCTGAGGCCAGATTTGAACCTAAAACTCCTGTCTCTGGGCCTGACTCTCAATCCACTGAGCCACCCAGCTGCCACCCACTCTTTCTTTTCTATATGATCCCATGATTGCTTTTGGCTTTCTTGCCTCTGCTCTTTCTAAAGATACTACTTTACCTGGGAATACGAATGGAACGGAACGGAACGGAACGGAAAGGAAAGGAAAGGAAAAAGGAAAGGAAAAAGGAAAGGGATGGAATGGAATGGAATGGAATGGAATGGAATGGAATGGAATGGAATGGAATGGAATGGAATGGAATGGAATGGAATGGAATGGAATGGAATAGAATAGAATAGAATAGAATAGAATAGAATAGAATAGAATAGAATAGAATAGAATAGAATAGAATGGAATAGAATGGAATGGAATGGAATGGAATGGAATGGAATGGAATGGAATGGAATGGAATGGAATGGAATGGAATGGAATGGAATGGAATGGAATGGAATGGAATAGAATAGAATAGAATAGAATAGAATAGAATAGAATAGAATAGAATAGAATGGAATAGAATGGAATGGAATGGAATGGAATGGAATGGAATAGAATGGAATAGAATGGAATAGAATGGAATAGAATGGAATAGAATGGAATGGAATGGAATGGAATGGAATGGAATGGAATAGAATAGAATAGAATAGAATAGAATAGAATAGAATGGAATGGAATGGGATAGAATGGGATAGAATGGAATGGAATGGAATAGAATAGAATAGAATAGAATAGAATAGAATAGAATAGAATGGAATAGAATAGAGCTTTATATTATCTTGAACCATAGGCACAACCCAGACTCTCACATATTCCATTTGATACTTGTGTGACCTTGGGAAAGTCATTTTTCCTCTGAGATTTGTTTTCCTCCTTTATAAAATGAAGGCACTGATTTAGACACTCAATAGCCAAGATCCTTTTCAGTGCTAACATTCAACATTATAATGTCCCTCTCAGTTTTACTATTCCATGTTCTACCATTCTATGTAATTGTCGAAGGTCCCTTCTAATTCTGATGATTTGTGTAATGTTTCCTTCCAGGGCTTCTGTTCACTAATTCTATAAGCACAAGGCTCTTCTTCTCACTTGACCTCCCTGGTCCTCAGTTTCTTCATCTGTAAAAGGAAGGATAGCTAATTGGCTCCAGTGGATAGAATGCCCAGAAGACATCTTCTTGAGTTCAAATCTGGCCTCAGACACTTATTAGCTGTGTGATCTTGGGCAAGTCACTTACCCTTGTTGACCTCAATTTCCTCATCTGTAAAATGAACTGGAGAAAGAAATGACAAACCACTCCAGTATCTTTGCCAAGAAAACTCCAAATGGGGCCATGAAGAGCTGGGTGCTGAAAAACGACTTAATAAAATAACTCAAAAAGGAGGGAGTTGCATTAAAAGACTAAAGGTCTCTTCTAGCTTGAGACTTGGTGATTCTTGGAGCCTGACTTCTGGCTCCCTCCCTCTGTTCCCCATCTTTGGGTGAACCAGGCGATGAGGTTGCCTACTCCAAATCTCACAGCTTGGCTCCAGAAAGCAAAAGGAGGGGCCTAAGCCCCAAACTACTTTTCTTACTGAAACAAGCCCAAGCAAGGTTGAATTCTTGGGCTCAGCAGCCAGGACCCAACTGCGGTTTTCCCCAGCTGCTTCCCTACGTGACTCCCTGGTTACCCCATAACTTGTTCCAGAGAGGGGCCAATCTCATTGGGACTTCTTGCTGTGGGTCTCTTCCACCACAGTGTCTAGGGTGCGCCATTGATGCGTAGAGGGAACCATTGTCTACCTTCACCGTGTCTCCACCTATCGAAGCCTCAATTGCCCTGTGTTGGAGCATGCTCTACCCAGTTGTTTCAAATATGTCTGACTCTTTGCAACCGCATTTGGTTTTTCTTGGCAAAGATCATGGAATGATTTGCCATTTCCTTCTCGGCTCGTTTTACAGATGAGGAAACTGAGGTCAACAGGGTTAAGCGAATTGCTCAGTAAGCGTCTGAGGTCAGATTTGAACTCTGGTCTTCCTTTCTCCAGCCTCAGTGCTCTAGCCACTGCACCATCTAGCTGCCTCAGTATTTAGTTAATTAATTTAATTCTCTAAAGAGAAAACAGCCACATTTTTGTCTTTCTTTCATAGAGCTCTGGAACTTCCCTGTAGTCTAAGCTACTCTTTTCCCTACCTTACTGTACAATGTGGGATCATAGAATTCAGACCTGGAAGAAATCTTAGAGAAGTGGCCTCAGCCAACTGACTCATTCTGCAGAGAAAGAAATCGAGGATCAGAAAAATGAAGGGGAAAAAAAAGAAGAAGTGGGTTTTGAACCTAATTCTTTTGTCGCCAACCCCAATGCACTGTCCAGCCACGCTGTCTCCTGCCCACATCCTCTGGATGCTCAGCTCTGCTCATGTCACTCCTTTGCTCAAAAACCTTCAATGGCTTCTTCTTGTCCAAACACAAAACCTTGAACTTGAACTAGCCTCACATTCAAGATCTTCCACATGTCCAGTCACCATACCCATCAGTTCCAACTCTGAGGGTCCATAGGTAGGTCTACATTTGCCACATCTTTTAGGGGAGAAATGGCTGATTGGTTTCTCCCCTCTGATACCCAAGGCAGGAATGTGTGGAGCACCTAGGTGGCTCAGTGGATTGAGAGCCAGGATTAGAAATAAAAGGTCTTGGGTTAAATCTGGTCTCAGATATTTCCTAGCTGTGTGACCCTGGGCAAGTCATGTAACCACAGTTGCCTAGGCCTTACTATTCTTTTGCTTTGGAAATAATACTTAGCATTGATTCTAAGATGGAGGTAAGGGTTAAAAAAAAAAGAAATTATAAAGGTAACTTAGTCTACCATGAGACCAGACTGGTGAAGTGATTTGTCCAAGCTAGTAAATAACTAGTAAATGTCAGTGAGATGACTCAAACCCAGATCTTGCAATTCTAAATCCATGTGACTGCCTTTCATAGCTCCTTTTATAGATAGTTACATAAATATGAGTTATAAAATGAGCTATGAAAAGTGGTTGTGGAAGAAGGATTGGAATTGCTCTGTGAGGCCCAAAGGATAGAACTAGGAACAAGGAATGCAAGTTGCAGAGACAGATTTAGACCTAATTTAAGTAGAAATAACCTCACAGAACCTTCTAGAAGTAGAATAAGGGACCAGGTAATCAGTTCTCCATCACTGGAGGTATTTAAGCAGAGGCTGAATGACCCCTTCTTGTCAGGGATGGCATAGAGGGGATTCTTGGAGAGTTTTAGGATGGACAAATGACTTCAGAGTTCTAGTTCATCTCAGAGATGGTGCAATTCTGCAGACTGCAAAGAGGAGGCACTGGGCCTGACGATCTCCCTTCTGGGTCACTGGGCCCTGGGCTGGGAGCCTGGCCTCCAGGGTTGAGGGTCATTCTCTGTCCCTGGGATCTTCTGACGTTCTTCCTCTCCTCACTTGCCCTTCAGATGCACCTCCCTTGAACTCTCCTATCGCTCTGGTGATTGGAACACAACATCTGGGGGTCCCCATGCCTGCAGCCTGTTTTTCCTTGGGAATTGGAACACTCAAGCTGGGGCAAGATCTTTGCCATTAGCTAATGTTTGGATGGTGCTCAAATAGTTCTCCAAAAGAATATCCATCTGCTATATTCCAAACCTTGGGATAATCTCTAATCCCTCCCTCTCCTGACCTCCTCTAGTCTATCAGCCAATATGCCCTGGTGATTCCATCTTTGCTCTCTCTCTCTCTCTCTCTCTCTCTCTCTCTCTCTCTCTCTCTCTCTCTCTCTCTCTCTCTCTCTCTCTCTCTGCCTCTGTCTGTCTGTCTCTCTCTTTCCCTCTCTCCCTGTCTCTGTCTCTGCCTCTGTCTCTCTGTCTGTCTGTCTCTCTCTCGTTTCCTTCCTTCCTGTAGCCTCTATCACAGAGTGGGTGCTCATAAAAAGCTTATTGGTCAATTGAATGATCTTCTGGATACTTCCTCCTTTCTAGTCTATCTCCCAGGACATCCTAGTATGGTCCTTCAATACCCTACAAGATTGTTGTGAGGATCAAATGAGATAATAATTGTAAAGTGCTTAGCACAATGCCAGGCACATAGTAACATATATAAATGTTAGCTATTATTATTATGCCATGCATTATATCCATCCAATATGTATGGTTCTACACTATTAGTCAATAAACTCCTTGAGGGTAGAGATGGTCATTTTCCCATCTTTTGTCTACCCAGGACTTAGCATCAGCTCTATGCACAGATGCTATTATAAATGTTTGTCAATCAACAAACATTTATTTTTTAATTGAAAAATTTTAATTGATTAATTTATAATATTTTTCCATGGTTACATGATTCATATTCTTTCCCTTCCCCCACCCCTCATAGCCAATGCCCAGTTCCACTGGGTTTTACTCAAACATTGATTAAGGGTTTGCTGTGTGCTCAACCCTGTGCTCAGCTCTAGAGATACAAAAAAAGGCAGGGCCTGTGCCTGCCCTCAAGGAACTCATGTTCTGAAAAATGTGAAAAATTGTGCCTACAAGATACATACAGCATAAGTGCAAATAGTTCTTGAGGAAGGTAATTTCTTTAAAAAAAATTTTTAATACATTAATTGATTTAAAAGATTTAGAATCCTTTTCCATGCTTCCATGCTTCATGTTCTCTCCCTCCCCTCTTAGAAAATGAGATATAAGTGCATATGAAAGGTACGAGTGCTTCAGAGAGTTCATAGGTGGCAGAGCCAATTCTCTTTCTCCCTTGGGGACTGAGGAAGGCATAATGCAGGAGGCAGCACTGGAGCTAGGCCTTGAAGGATAGATAGAAAATGAAGAGGAGGGGGCAGCTAGGTGACTCAGTGGGTAGAGAGCCAGGACCAGAGTCTGGAGAATCTGAGTTCAAATCTGATCTCCAATACTTCCTACCTGTGTGATCCTGGTTAAGGTACTTAACTCCATTGGCTAGCCCTTACCATTCTTCTGCTTTGGCAGGGATACTTGTATTGATTCTAAGACAGGAGGGTTAAAAAAAAAAGGAAAATAAAGAGGAGGAAAGGGCATTCCCAATAGAGGGGAACAGTTGTATAAGAGGGAAAGGCCAGAAGCAACAGAAAAACTGTATTTGACAGACTATCTCAGGAGCAGAGGAAATGGAACCCCAGCAGACGTGGGGGTGGTATGGAACTTTTCAGCCAAGCTCAAAAGGGAGCAGTTGGAAAGCTGAAAAGGTTCTTTTGCTCCATGAGCTGAGAGGAGAGGAACTACCCTTTGCTGTGAAGATACACATTTCTCCATACCCGAGTCACAGAAATCTTATCTTTCAACTGGTGACATCTTTAGGATAAAGATTTTTTTCCCTTAGGGGAACCTAAGAGCTTATCCTGAAGAAGACCCTGGTTCAAACCCCCCAGATCTGTATAGGAAATAGCTAGGGATTTCCTTTTCCCTCTGTCCTCATTACCCTTTCAATCCTTTATACCTAAATAAATAGACATCTTGATTTTAATAGAGACTTCAATCGGATTCAATGTGTTAAGAGGGAAACTTCAAAGAACATCATTTCAAGAAGGAGGCTGAGGGGAAATCTTACCCTTTTAGTCCAGCCAGAACTGACTCCATTTGTTAACAGCCCAACTTGGGGGAAGGGGAGGAAGGAAGGAAGTGTTACAACTTTATATTTATCCCCAAGTAGCTGGCAACTTTGGTTCCTTCTCAATTTCCCCACTAATACATAGTATAAATAAGGAATCAAGGGGAGAAAAAAAAATAACAGAACAGAACAGAACAAATTCAGGGAAAAGCCAGTAGTTCTATTCAGTAGATTTTAGACTGCATGGCATGGAACAGCATAAGATAAGACTGAAAAGGTTGTGGATGCCAGGCAAAGGAGTTAATAGTTTATGCAAAGGGCAATAGGATTATTGTATGGAGAAATATGATGCATGGCATACTAGTAATAGCAAACATTTACATAGTGCTTACTATGTGCCAGGCACCATGCTAAACGCGTTACAATTATTATCTCCTTTGAGCCTCACAACAATCTTGTAAGGTGGGTACTATTATTATCCCCATTTTACAAATAAGGAAATGGAGGCAATCAGGGGTTAAATGACTGGCCCAGTCTTCCTCAACTAGTAAATGTCCTAGGCAGAATTTAAACCCACATCTTCCTGATTCCACGTCCACCTCAGTAACAGAGGTAAGACTTGAGAAGACCTCGCCTCCTGTCTCTTGGACTTGCATTCTTTCCCAACACACCTTGATGTAGGTTGCTGCTATTGGGCTCCTATTTAAGGGTTGAGTGTTTCTCCAGACGAGTCTTGCAGTGACTTCCTTACAGTCCAAGGGGGCTGGTGAGCCATACTGAGGTCTGTGAGTATGTTCCCCAGCTCTGCTTGGAAGAGTCAGAGAGGCAGGGCAAGAAATAATGAACTGAGCTGGCTGCAAGGACGGACCACCGGATGCTGAGGAAGGAGTGGGGAGATGGAGGACACCTGTCTGACTATGCAGTCCAGCTGGGATGCTTTGACCTTGAATTGCTTCTCTCTGTTGGGCCTCCTGCTCCCATCTGCTGCCTGGTGACCTTCTAAACACCAACTGACAATATCCAGAATAGAACCCTGTTTGGCTCTGCCCAGACCTGTTTGATCCACTTAATGCCTTCTAGTCTTGTTCTATAATCCTTTCTGCCTCATCTCAAACAGTGATTCATAGCCTCTTTGGAGTGCCAACATCCACTTCCATTGTTCCATTTCCCTCTTACCTTCCCCCTCCCCAGATAGTTTCTCGTTTCTAAGTGCCTTCTAGCTCTGCCACTCTGGGCTCTCAAGTTCAGGGGAATGGGCTGTCTCAAGAGAGAGTGAGGTCTCCATCACTGGGGGCCTTTAGTTGGAGCCTGAGAGATCACTTGTCATGGAGACTAAAGAGGGCATTTCTTTGAAGTACGCATCAAAACTGGAGACCCCTGAAACCCCTTCCAGTTCTGAGATCTGATTTTGTGAAAGTTCAATCTAATATTCGGTCGTTCCCCATTGGAAAATTCCTGTAGTCCGAGAGAGTCTTCTTCCATATAAAACCTGGTGGATGTGAAGCCATGTTTGGTGCCTATAGAGACATAGGAGAGGTATGAGGGAGGTCCTGATTGCAATACTGGCCTGCACAGCAAAGAGGAATTTGCATTAGTGGGTGATCTGAGTTATGCTGTTAGCTCCCATTTTTAGAGAACTTCATGGTTTAAAAGGAGCTTTCTCACACTTTGTGTAGGTAGCTCAGGTTCATCTAGTAAGTACCCTAGAATGGGAAATCAGAGTTGCTTTGAAGAGTAGTTTAATCAGTATTCACTGCCCCCCCAATTCTGCTCCTTTATCACCCCTGAAAAAAAAACCCACTACAGTATGTTGCAATTTTTTGTACCTTTTCAAGAAAGAATCATATTAGCTGGTGCTTAAAAAAAAAGACAAAAACTGATGACAAAAGAACCTGGAAAGCAGTAAAGCTCTAGGACAAGGTTAATTGGGATTTCTGGTTCTGTTCTATATTTGTGAATAAAGGTTGGGAAGGCTCTAGGCCTTAGCAAAGTGGAGTATGTCATTGACTCTAGGATTGGTCTTGCCATTGGATTTCATGTGGATGTGATTTCATTGTGTGCCATTGGATTTCAATGTGATGCCATTTCATTTCATGTGAGTAGAGGCAGAGGGCAGGACTAAATGACCCTCTCTTGGTTCCTTCCAGTCCAAAGAAGTAGTGCTGAAAGTGTGGTGGAAGGAATCAAAGACCTGAATTTGAATTCTGGTTCTGTGGCTGTTTTCTATGTGACCTTATACTAAGAGGCTGGATTACCCAATCTTTGAGATTCCCTCCAGTTCTTACATTCTTAGTCTTGCATTCTATTATTCGATGTGGTCTATTGTATCTGCAATTCTAATGTTCTGAGATTTGTGTTCTAACTTTATGCTGTAATTCTGGGCCTAATGCTCCTTTCCAAACCTGAGAGTATAAGGTCAAGTAGGAACAGTCCAAGCCCAATAAAATGTCCTGCAGTCAGTGGGCAGGTCAGGTTTTTGCAGTTTCATTATGGAGTCCCAATGTAAAATTCAACCCTTAGTCTCTGGGGAAAGGAAGCCAGCTTGCTGAGGTCACTTCTCCTAAGAGGAACATCAGAAATGAAACTTCACCAAGCAGCCTGGGCATGAAGAATTACTTCTTCTAGATTCTGTCTCCTGGCTCTCTTGGATAACATTTTGAGTTGGAAGGGACCTACACAATCAGATAGTGACCTAGAGATTCATTCATCCATTCTTCCATCCTTCCATCCATCCATCCATCTATCCATCCATCCATCCATCCATCCATCCATCCATCCATCCATCCATCCGTCTGTCCATCCGTCTATCTATCTATCTATCTATCTATCTATCTATCTATCTATCTATCTATCTATCGATCTATTTCTCTATCTCTATCTCCATCTGTGTCTGTCTAATTATCTCCCTCTGTGTCTGTCTATCCAGCTATTGATACATGTATACATATATGTGATAAATATTTGTGTATAATATTCACACATATATGTACATGCAAACATATATAGTATGAATTGTTCCAAGTCACACACACATACAAAGTTTCAGAACTCAGATTCAAACTCAGATTTTCCTAATTCCAAAGCTAGTTCTTTTCCTACTCTGCATATCTGTGATAGTGTCTTAACCACCGCTAGACTGAGTTCCATGAGAGCTGGGACTTACCTAAGTGTTTATATTTATGTTCCATTCCCTGAACACAATGAGTGCTTAATGAATATTGACTTGTTTGCTAAATGATCTTACATAAAAGTGTTTTGAGACGTCCATTTGCATTTTCTCACTGCTCCCTTGCCTGGTTTTATTTTACACTAGATGGTCCAGGGGTGTAAACTGATGTACAATTTTTTGGGTGATTTTATTATAATTTTTCCTGTCTGTGCAAATGCACTTTAAATACAAATAATTATGAACAGATATAATTTTGCTCTGAAATGGAAATGTTCATTTCTTTAAGAATTAAAAAAAATTCACCGTGCCCTTCAAAGTATTCTTAAATTCTAGTTCTGGTATTTAGATGAATCCCATGTTGTAATTTCTTTATTCTCCAAATGCAGCTAGTTTGAAGCCTCATTTATTATTTTTTTAAAGTAGTAAATTCTCTCACATGGTTAAGCTGTGACATCATGGGACACAGAGTCTTGTAAAATAAACCAGAGGGTCAGCAAAACAAACGCCACTTTCACTGTGGGAGAATGACTTCAAAACTTCAAAAGAGCAGTGATTTCCTATGCTTTCCCTCATGCCTTAATAATAATAACTGATGTTTCTATAGCCTTTAGAGTTTACAAAGCACTTTATACGCATGATCTCATTTGTGTCTCAGAACCCACCCTTGGGAGGGAGGGCAAACATTATTATCCTCATGTTCAGGTGGTGAAACAGAGGCTTAGAGATGTCCAGAGGCAACTTTCCCAAGGCTATGATTATTAATAAATGGTAGAACTGAGACCCAGACTCAGGGCTTCTGATTTCAAGTCCAGTGTCCTTTTCCATTAGACCAAGCAAGATAATTCTTCCGGAGTTCTTGTGGCCAGGAAAATTTATTACCTGGAGATAAATCTCCCTGTGGTTAATGCAGGATAGAACTCCAACTGGCCAAGTCTCTAGGAGATGTTCCGGTTTGGCAAGCCTGGCCAGAACCTGGACCTTGCCAGAATGGCTATTCAATATCGTGTCCACATGCCACGATAAGGGTCATAGAATCACAGACCCCAGAGGCCATCTAGTTTTACTCCTTATTTGACAGTTAAGGCCCCTGAAGTCCAGAGAGTTATGCCCTAAGACATACAGGTAATGAGTGGCAGAGCCAGGCTTTGAACCTATGCCCACTAGATGGCACAGTAGATAGAGTGCCAGACCTGGAGTGAGGACGACTCATCTTCCCAAGTTCAAATCTGGCCTTAGACACTTACTACCTGTGTGTGTACCTGGGCAAGATATTTAACCTGTTTGCTTCAGTTTCCTCATCTGTAAAATGAGCTGAAGAAAGATTTGACAAACCACTCCAGCGTCTTTGCCAAGAAAATACCAGACAGGGTCGGGAAGAGTTGGACATGGCTGCAATGAGAACAAACCTAAAACCCACCTCCCTCCCCCCAATTCAGTACTCTTTCCATTGCACTAAAGCTAGTCAAAGATGAAATAGTTATCACACAGACTACTGAAACTGAATCACATGGATGTAACTGGTTTTTACTCCCCAACTTTCCTGTTCAAATCTTCAAATAGTACTTATCTGAAATGAAACACTCCTAGGGGGGCAGCTTGGTGGCTCAGTGGATTGAGAGCCAGGCCCAAAGACAGGAGGTCCTGGGTTCAAATGTGGTCTCAGATACTTCCTAGTTGTGTGACCCTGGGCAAGTCACTTACTCATTGCCTAGCCTTCTCTTCTGCTGTGGAACCAATACAGAGTATTGATTCTAAGACGGAAGGTAAGGGTTTTTAAAAAGAAAGAAAGAAATGAAGCAGTCCTTGATTTAGGATTATATTTTTCTTTTATTTCAAAAGCTTGTTACAGGTTTAAAAAAAAAAGATGCCAACCAATGTGGATGCATGACTGATATAAGCAGATTCTACATGACACACACTTGTGTACTTTGCTTTATAAGGTAATTCTCCCGTCGATCAGGCCTTTGTAAGGGGGATGGGAGAACTTTTGGATTAGAGCTGGGTTTGGCAAACTATGGTTCTCTGCCTGTTTTTATAAGGCCTTCCCATTTTTAAATACAATATGACATTATTCTAAAATGCCCAAACCATCCTCAGCTCACAGTAGTACCAAAAATGGTCAATAGAGCAAATTTGATCCGCAGGACTTAAATTTTTCATCCCCTGCACTAGAGGCACTGAAGAAACCAATTCTGGATGATGGAGGGAAACTTCTATTTCTTCCTCTCTTCTTAGAGACTCTCAGAACAGCTCCAAGTGGGGCAAATTGGGCTCCATAGGATGCCCGTGTCCAAAAATAATGCTATGACTGTTCTAGTTGACCCGTCCAGACTAAGCATACAATGGCGTTGGGGCAGCTCTTTGCAGTGAGGGTTAGGGATAAAACGTTATAGTCTCTGGGAGGTAGAAAGGACTTTTCCATACTGCCATGGGAAACTGGACAATAATATTAGCTGGCTTAACTCACATGGTTGTTGTTAGGAAAAGGATTTATCAACCTTAAAGCACTATAGACATGGGATTGATTATCAAAGGATTTTAGAATATTAGAACTAAAAGGAACCCGAGACATCCACCAGTCAAACCCCTCTTTTTAGGGAAAGAAACTGGGATCAAGAGCAATTAAGGGCATTGCTCCAGGTCACAATGGCAGGACAGAAAAGTCAGGATTAGAATATAGGTCTGAAAGTAGATATTCATGGTTCCTTCCACCTCTAAAACCTTTTGATTACTGTATTTGAACACAACTTCATCCCATTCCTGAGTCAATGAGTCAATGATTCCATGATCTCTGGCTACTCTCCACCATCCACTGCATGGGGAGCTGGGATTCACAAGGAAATGTGCTTACAGACTGGGACACGGAATCTACTGTCAAACAGATGTTACACTAGGTCTTCTGGGGGATTGGGAGAGGGGAGTACCACAAAGTCCTCACCTTCCTGGTGCGTCAAGGAAGTTTTATCCCCTCCCCCTCCTGAGTAACTTTACCTGTCTATCAAACATTCCTGACATAGCAGAGTTGCACCAGGGTTGCCTACTTCTATGTTCTGTATGTCAATAAAAGTCAAGGTTTTGGGAGAATCGGGGGAGCACTGAGAAGGGAACAGAGGAGGCAGGTGAGGGGAAGGAGAGAAGAGACTTGCAGGCGAGGCGCCACGTGGTCAGGTTACTTATAGGAATGTTTGTCTACCCTTCCAATAAACTTTATAAAATATATATCTGGGTAGAAACATTATTTTCAATTCTTACACTAGGGAGAATCAGTGGGAGAAAGAGAAGCCATGAAAAGATTCTGAAAGAAGACAACACCGTAAAGGAAATCATATGAAATACTCTTGCCTATTTGAGAAGCAGGTGAGAATGTCTATGCACACCTTTACAATAAACACTGAGTGGGACAGATGGGTAGTCCAATGGATAGAGCACAGACCTGGAATTGGGAGGATCTGGGTTCAAATTGGCTTCAGATACCTCCTAGCTGTGTGATCGTGGGCAAGTTACTTAACCCCCATTGCCTAGCCCTTGTCCTTCCGTCTTAGAATTGTTACTGTAGGAGTAAAAATGAATAAATATTTCTAGTATTTAAAAATATATGGGATTTTTAATACTAAATCAAAAGAGAGGGAAATCAGACAAGTGAGTAGAGCAAAGAGAGACAGAGACTCACCCCTGTAGCACTTTACCAAAAGCACAAGCTCCAAAAAAGGAGCCCTGCAGAGTGGGTCTCAGCCAAATTTATCTCCTAAGCATCCTTATGTAAAATGAGAATGTAACTTAAAAGGATGCTGGGAATGTAGCTCAGGTGTTGCAAATTTTCCATCTGCACATTACTAAAAGAGAAAGGAAGGGTTGAAAAAAACCCACTGCAGCTGGGGTTATTTTAGGGACAGAATGTCCTGGGCTTATTGGTGTCAGGGGTTCCAACCACTGGGATGGATGTCACCTTGAGAATGTAAGAGCTAGTGGGGGCCTTAGAACCAAAAACATTAGAACTGGATTGACCTCAGAATATATAGAATGTCAGAGATAGAAGAGATCTAGAACAGAATCATAGCATGCCAGGGGGTCAGTTAAGAAACATTTATTAAGCACTTACTATGTGCCAGGCAAAACAAATCCTTGCTCCTCAAGGAACATACATTCTAAAGGGGGAAAAACATAAAAATAACCACAAGTGTTCAAGGTCTATATAGAGTAGATGGAAGGTAATCTCAGTGGGGAAGGCATAAGTAGCTGGAGGGGACTAAAAAAGTCCAATTTGAGCCATGTCTTGAAGGAAACTAGGGGAGCAAGGAGGAAAAGATGAGGAGAGAGAACATTCCAGGCAGAGGGGAAAGAGAGCCACAGAAATGGAGTGTTGTGGGCAAGAAATAGCAAGGAGGCCAGTGTGGATGTGTTGTAAAGTGTGGAAGAAAGGCAGGAAGAGGCCAGGTTATAAAAATGGTAAATGGAAATGAATGGAATTTATATTTCCTTCTAGTGTTAATAATAAAAGGCCTTAGGAGTTTATTGTGAAGAGGAAGAACAAGGTCTAACATGAGTTTTAAGAAAATCACTTTGGTGGCTGGGTGGAGAATGGGTTGCATTGGAAAGAGTTAAGGCAAGGAGACCAATTAGAAAGAATAATAAATTATTGCAATACTCCAGCTAAGAGGTGATTAGGGCCTGAACCAGAGTGCTAAGAGATTTCATGTCAAGATTTCATATTAGCACAAAGAGCTCTTAGAACATAGAATGGGACAACTAGAAGGAATCTGAGAAGAAAGATGATTAGAGGAATGCTGGATCATAAAACAGATTATTTGAAAGAACTTTTAAAGATAATCTAAACCATCCTTCTCTACTTAAAGATAAAAATTAGTAGAAGGGACATGGTTTGTTCAAGGTTATATGGTATTAATAGCAGCGTTGACACTCAAATTCAGGATCCTACATTCCCAATCCAAGACTATTTCAAAACTCTACCCAGTGTCTTCATTCAGATCTGACTGTGGTTCTCCCATCAAACAATCCTCCCATTCAGGGTTGGTGTTCTTTCAGAAAGTCTGACCTCCTTCCTCCATTTTCCCTTTTTCACAACTCCCCGGTTGTCTCTGGCCAATCACAGGTCTCCCCTTTCCTTTGGAAAACCTTTTCCAGTCACAAACCAGATGCAAATCTCCTTCCAAGCTGAAGAGTTCAGGAGATTCCTGCTCTCCCCAGGCTGGGATCCCAGCTATTGAGACAAAATTTCAAAGGATATCCTCATCTTGGTAGTTTGACCTGAATCCAGTAGAGTTAGGATGGCATTTTAAAAGGAATGATGGATAAAGTTGCTCCTTGCACATACAATATTGGTCTGAGTATAGGCCATATTATTCCCACCCTCTCCTTTGAAACAAATCCCAGTTCAGCCCATAATGGGTGCCATTGTTCAACCCAAGTCTGAAGCTTGTTTTTCTAAGGATCGCAGAAATTCAGAGCTGGAAGGGGTCTTAGAAATTATCTAGTTCAACTCCCTCATTTGACAGATGAGGAACCTGAGGCCCAAAGAGGCTAAATGATTTGTCCAAGGGCACACAAAGAGTAAGTAGAAGAGCCAGGTAACAAAGTGGTCTTCTTTGACTTAGAATCCATCAGTGCTATACCAAGTTCCTCCATCAAAATACAGAATTTCAGAGCTGAAGGGGTCCTTAAAAGTCATCAAGTTCAACAGGTACACGAATTTATCATATGATACCCTTGTATCATATCCCTGACAATTGGTCACCCAAGCTTTACTTGAAGACTGCTAGTGATGAGAGACTCATCACCTCTAGAAATAGCCTGTTGCACTTTTAGCTAGTTCTGATTGTTAAATTGTTTCTGTACCTTCCATCATTTCACCATTATTCCTTCTTCTTCCAAAAATGTCTAATTTGAAGTGTGTAACCTGTTTTAAGAGAATTCAGACCAATACCAAGTTTGATAGCCTGGCAAAGAGCAAAGGTTTTTGTTGGTTTGCAGTATGATTTGGGACAGGTGATTATATCTGATGAAAGTTTCCCTGAGAGTGTAGAGAGCATGCTTAAAAGGCCCATTGGGATGGGATTTAGACCTAGAAAGGACTTTAGAGATCACACAGTCCAAGTCCCCTGCTTTGCAGATGAGGAAACTGGGGCCTAGAGAAATGACTCACCAAAGGTCATTTACATGGGACGATGTGGCTTTAGCAGGTGCACTCTGGGAACCTCGAGATGGGGGCACTGCGAAAGCTGCCAGGATCATCTACTGTGTGATACCAAGATGGGAATGGGGGCGGGGAGTGGGATAGAGGGCAAAGTTATCCGGCTTTTGGCCAAAGCAAGCATTTCTACCGTGGGAGGGAGCCTCAGGCTGGGCCAGAATTGGAGGCGGAGAGAGAAAAGCGGAGGACGAGCTGATGGAAACGGTTCCCCTCCCGACATTTCCTGGCACGAAGACACTTAGAGCATTCTTGGGCCCCGACTGCAGAAATAGATGACAACATTTATGAATTACAAAAGAAAAATAAGTGCAGAAGAAAGGGAGAGGACCTGGAACAAGCTCCCATGTTTTCTTGGTATTTGATTTCAGGCCGGCTCAGGGGTGACTGTGGAGGGATGGAATGTGTGTCGGACAGTGTACAACAAACAGCATCCCAAGAGATGAGGAAGCCACGGGCCTGAGCTTGGATCAGAGCAGCCTGAAGAGGCCGGAGGCTAAACACAGCCCAGGTTTGCCAAGAGAAGGGAAACGTTCCCCAAACCAGGGCTGAGCAGAGGTCTCTTGCATATAGAAGATAGTTAATATTTTTTTAAATTGACATAAGTCCATAGAACCACTGGATCAAAAGTTGGAAAGGACTTGAAAGGCCATTTAATCTGATTCCCTCGGTTTCACAGGGAAAACAAACAAACAAACAAACAAAAAAACAAAAACAAAAAGCCAGTGGAGGTGAAAGGGGTTTGTCCAAGCATTCATCCATTTGTAGTAGGGGTACAGAGTCAGGACCTGAACCCAGGGCCCCTAGTTTAAGCACACACAGGTCCCCTTGCACCAAGTCCAGGCCTCTGCACTGACTCTCTTCTCTGATCCATAGAATCACAGGATGTAGAGCCAGATTTAGGATCATAAGATCTCTTTCATTTTACAGAGGAAGAAACTGAGGCCCAGAGAGAGGGGACCCGATTTGACCAAAATGCAAGAGTCGGAGTCGGTTTTAAGGCTGTTGGCCTTTTTATTCCCCAATAAGTGCTCTTTCTACTAGGCTATACTGCACTGAATTAAATTAAATTAGCCCCAGGGAAATGACTGCTTCTTGGGTAGACAAATAGGGACAAAAAGACGAACCAAGAATGCCCTCTCGTTACCTCTGACACACACACACACACACACACACACACACACACATAGTTACATATATGATAACCTCATTGATGTTCCTTCCACTAATACATCCTCATTGTGTGCTTTCTTTTAGGCTGTGCCAATGAAGCCAAGTTCCGGTAGAATAGCCCAGTGACGGAGTGTTTCTGCCCCTGGGGACCAGCCATCCTAGCTGACTGCAGAGAGACTCCCCGATGGAAGGATGGCCTCCAGGAGATGAATTCTGGCCCCAGAGATCTATGAAACCTCTCCCCTGGGGGGTGGCCCAGGGGCTGGTTAGAACCTGCACTGGGAGAAAGAACAAGCAGGCCAGGAGCCTCCCTGCTCTTTGGAGCACTGTGCGATATATAAAGCCTGCCCCTATTATGCCATCACATGCATTGTTTCAGGTACGAAATGAGCATGGCCCCGGTTTCCGTGAAAGAGGCCAGTTTGGACGCGATGACCTTGGAGGTTCCCTCCAACCCAGAGTTCTAGGATTATGTCATTCTCTGGGCTCCAGTGGCCCGTCTCCTGGTTCTGGTTGCAGAAGTACAACTGATTTTTATTCCAAGAATGAAGAGAAAGAGGAAGGAGAAAAGAGGAAAGGAGAGAGAGAGAATGGGGGGAGTCTAGTCCTAGAAAGCTTTGAGGGACAGGCCAAGCCTTTTCCACGTCTTCTGGGAAGCGTGCCCCCCTTTTGTTCCCCATCTCTCTCTCCCCGACCCCCAGCAACACCCCTCCAGTCTGGGTAGTCCCAGAAATGTACCCAAACCCCCCTGTTCCCTGGGCGTGGGGGCCGCCATGAGTCGGGTCAGAGGGGGCGCTCCTCCCTCTGTGCCTTGGGGGATTGCCCCACAGGGCTTCCCAGTGTGCTGGGAGAGAGGACCCGGCGTCCCTCAGACCACGAAGTGGAGGGTGTAGGTCACCTGGTGGCCGTTGTCCCAGGCATAGAGGACCCTCTCTTTGGGATTGTAGTCGATCTGGGTGGTGAAGGAGTGCTCGTTGAGGAAGGGCAGCCTGGGGTGGGCGTCAGTGTTGGTGTGCGTGTCGAAGGCGTAGGAGATCTGCCCCTCCCTCTGGTTGTAAACATCCACGGCATACAGGATCCCGCACACCAGGAAGCAGTTCCCGTAGGAGTTGCGCCTCAGGCGGGTTTTCCAGGTGGTCTCCCGCCTCACAGACAGGTCGCCGGGGTCCAGCCGGCTCAGCACGATCACCTCCTGCTGGGAGAAGCCGCCCTCGTCCACCGAGGGGTAGATGACCCACAGGCCGCTCTCGTCCACGGCAAAGTCGATGTCAGAGTGGCCTCGCCACTTCCACGGGGTGGTGTCCTCGTACACCACGTCTGGCAGCAGGGTCCAGGCCGCCACGTAGCGCTGCCGCAGGTCGTATTTGATAATGTTCTTGGTGAAGGCTCGATTGTAGTAGAAGGCACCCTGGAACACCACGTGGCCCGTCCCGATCCAGTTGTAGGGGAGTTTGTACATGTTACTCCAGCGGCCTGAAAGGAACGGGCAGAGATTAGGGGCCCAGGTAGTGACCCCCCGCACCAAAAATGTTACCAGGCCCGTCAAAAACACAAGTGAATAGAGCCAAAGGAACCTCACACCAATCCTTTTACAGATGAGAAAATATGGTGCTTCGGAGATGAAAGCACTGGCTTCACGGCTGGAGAATCTGGGTTCCAATCCTCTTCAACCTTGGTCAAGTCATCTAACATCCATGGTCTTTAGCATCCTCCAGGGGGCCAGAAAAATGGAAGTATAAGATTCCTTCCAGCTCTACTCCTATGACCTGCCCAAGGTCCTAGGGTTCTTGGAATTAGAATTAGAAAGGAACCCTAGGGGGACAGCTGAGTGGCTTACTGGATGGAGAGCCAGGCCTAGAGACGGGAGGTCCTAGGTTCAAATCTGGCCTCAGACACTTCCCAGCTGTGTGACCCTGGGCAAGTCACTTGACCCCCATTGCCTAGCCCTTACCACTCTTCTGCCTTGGAATCCATACACAGTATGGATTCCAAGACAGAAGGTAAGGGTTTAAAAAGAAAGGAACCCTACTGATCAAGGACACATGTAATACCCAGTGGAATTGCACATCGACTATGGGAGGGGGAGGGGGGAATAGAATATGATTTTGGTAACTAAGGAATAATGTTTGAAATTGACCAAATAAAAATAAAAATAAATTTTAAAAAGAATCATAAAAAAAAAGAATCTGTGATTGATGAACGACTACCATGCTTTAACAAATGATAAGCTGGTTGGTTTTAGAAAACATGGAAAGACTTGCATAAGCAGAGGGAAACAAGCAGAACCAAGAGAACATTGTATGTGGTTAACAGAAATATTATTTGAAGAGTAAAGGACTTTAAAAAAAAAAAGGAAGGAACCCTAGACATAGAAAGAATCTCATTATTCCAGAGATAAGGAAACCAAGGTCCTAGATGTCAGTGTAACTCTTATTAAAGTCACATTGGTAGTAAATAGAAGATCCAGGATTTGAACCGAGATCCTCCGCCTCCAAATCCAGGGTTCTGACCATGGCACTAAGTCTCTTCCAGCTCTAACATTCTCTGCTCTAAGGTTTCTTTAACATCTTATGATTCTATGAACCTGAAGCAGAGAGCACAGAAGAGCCACCAGGACAGAGGAGGGCCCCAGAGATTTCCCTGGATTCTGAGTGGCCAAGATCCTTTGCTCTAAAGCTCTGTGCCTCTTGTTCTAGGTTTGATATTCTGATTTTTATATTGTAATCTTCTATGGTCTAAAGTCCCCTCCACTTCTAAGAGATTTCTCTCTGAACCTCTAGAATGTCATTTCCAAGTCAATGAAAACCAAACATTTCTGGCATCTTTTCTTTGATTATGTAAGCCAGCTTTCAGGTTCTGAGGCTGTCCTATTTCTGCTGGGCACCAATCCAACCTCAGGAAACCTGGAGGGTTCTCAGCTCCTGAGCGCATGAAAAGCACCCACTGATCTTTTATCTTGTTTAAACACATGGGCTTCATTAGGCACATTCCAGTCCTCTCCTCCTTGCCCCCTACAGCTCTCTGACCTATTGTAGCCTGACACTGGGGGGCCCCTTTGGCCCATTTATATAGGCCATCTTTATTAATTAGAAAACAAGGACAGATTTTCCTCATTGGCCCCCAGGCCCCCATCCCAGACAGGAGAACTAGAATCAAAGACCTTAGAACATAGAATGGTCGAGCTGGAAGAGATGTTAGACCTCACTTAGACCCGTGCCTCTATTTTACATGTATGGAAGCTGAAGTCTTGGAACTGGAATGTGGAATCAAACAAGACATATAAATATAACTATGGTACTCTTTTCCCTGTAGCACCATTCTCAAATATCCTGCTACGCCTAAACGGCTTCTTTGGTGGAATGGCATTCATTTCCCAAGACTGACCTAGCATGGAGTTGGATGAGCAGACCTTTCTGGATGCTGAGCGGCCGAGATCCTTTGCTCTAATAGTCTGTGCTGTAGGGTCTCTCATTTCAGGTTTGATATTCCCTTTTATGTACTAGGGTCCCCTCCACTCCTACCCTTAAGGTCTCTTGGAATTCTAATATTTTATAATTCAGAAATAGAAAGACATGGAATAGGAAAGGAATTCCAAGAGGTCAGGCCAAGGGAAAGGATTGTACCCTCCCCAAACGGACTCTCACATTTCTCTAGATCAGACACCCCAATCCCTGGTGGGAATCTGATTTTTTTATGTCCCACAGACCTCCCTAACTATTCCTCATGTTCTTGGGAAACCTGTTTCTGAAAAACTTGTCCCTGCCATGTACCCAGTGGAAGCCCAAAGGTCTCTCTCTACTTTATGCCCCAGCCCCGATTCATGAATTTCCAACAGGATCCCCAACCTTGTTGGAAGTTGTCCAGATTACGGAACTCCACCAGACTGTTCCCATAGTAGTAGTTGGTGACATAGATCTTGTCATCACGGGCCGTAGGATCCTTCATCCAAGCGCCTTCATTCCTTCCATAGCTATGTTGTTTCACAGGGGGATCAACAGACTTAATGGTGCCTTCACATTCTACTTCTTTGACTGTAGAGAGAAAGGATATACATTAATGGAGCTTTCAGATCACAAAAGAGGAATGGAATTGTGGACAAAATTATGAAGCTATATAAAGAATAATACCTTTGGGGGCAGCTATTACCTGGCTCAGTGGATAGAGAGTCAGGTCTGGAGATGGGGAGTCCTGAGTTCAAATCTGGCCTCAGAAACTTCCTAGCTATGTGACCCTGGGTAAGTCACTTGCCACTCTTCTACCTTGCAATCAATATATAGTATTGATTCTAAGATAGAAGGTAAAGTTAAAAAAAAAGAGTAATACTTCGGAATAAATGCTAGGTAATATCGTTTTTTGTGATGATCACAGACTCATAGCAAGTTATACCTGTAAAGTCTTAGAATGTGGAATGTTGGGACAAAAAGCATAAAATGTTAGAGTTGGAGGCCAAGGTGTGTTAAATAAATGTTTAATAATTGGCTCTCTAGAAAAAAAACAAGTCCATAGGACATAATACTTTAGGTTAATGTGCATAATTAACATTTTCTCTATTACTTTTTTAAGTCTAGAAATCAACAAAACAACGCATCAAGCCCTGACGTGTAGTTTGCCAATTTGTGTAATGTTCACATGGAAAATGTAATCATAGGCTCTTATGAATCAACTGAAGCCAGACACAGAATGCTGGATTTGGAAGGGGTCTTAGAACATGGAATGCTCAACAGAGAAAACAAAATGTTAGAGCTACAAGAGGGCTGGTACAGTGTTACTCCCAAATACCTAGCCCCTCCTAACATGTAGAACTATTAAAAATGTGTCTTAGAACTAGAAAAGACCTTAGCCACAGAACATTAGGACACAGAGTCTTAGAACAGACCATTCACCCTAGAGTGGTCTCTGAGACTAGCGAGTCTGGCTCCCTCGTTTACAGAAGAGGAAAATGGGGCACAGAGATTACTAAGTGATTCGCCTGCCATCCACATCACTGGTGGCAAAAGCAAGGCTAGAACCCAGAGCCCAATGTGGATTGCACTGTCCCTGACATTTTAAAGGCTCATACCATACCTTGATTAGGACTTTCAGACCCATTGGGGCCTGCAGCATTGTATCCAATGGACAGTATGGTGACCAGGGGGCTGCTGGTAGTGGTGGTGGTGGTGCTGGCCACCAGGGTGGTGGGAAGAGGAGTGGTGCTTGTGGGAGTGCTAGGGTTGGGGTCTCCTTCATCTGTAGCCTCCTCTTCCTCTTGCTGAGCGGAGTTGGATTCCACGTGTCTTCCTTCCTTGGTTTCTTGCTGCTCCAGTCCGGTTACCCCCTTCAGGGTATTTTCTATAAATAATAACATTAATAATAGTCGATCAACTATTTGCTAAACACTGTGATAGTCAAATAATAACATAAAACTAAATAATCTCTACTCTCAAGGGGTTTAATTTATTTTTTAAACCCTTACCTTCGGTCTTAGAATCCATACTAAGTATTGGTTCCAAGGCAGAAGAGTGATAAGGGCTAGGCAATGGGGGTCAAGTGACGTACCAAGGATCACACAGTTAGGAAGTATCTGAGGCCATATTTGAACCCGGGACCTCCTATAGCTAGATCTAGTTCTTTATCCACTGAGCCACCTTGCTTCCCTAGGGCTTATATAGTTGGGTTGTTTTTTTTTTTGGTAGGGGGGAGGCAACTTGTTCATATATAAGTATAATCAGAATCAATATCAAATAATTTCTAGGCAATTTAGGACATTCAAAGTTGTGGGGAGAATAGGAAAGGAACTGCTTGAGTTGAGTCTTGAAGCAGAGCATTTTAGAGGCAGAGGTAAAAAAAATAACCCACACTAACAGAAAAATTTATCACTGTTAAGCACTTTATGAATATGATCTCATTTCATCCTCACAAAGACCTTATAACATAAGTAGTTTAATATTATCAACACCACTCGGTGCTTATAGGGACTTTAGAAACCATTTTATACAATCCTGATAAGGAACCCAAGGGCCAGAGAAGTCAAATGACCCATCAAATGGCAATGATTCAAAGCCAGCTCTTTTGACTTCTCAGTGCTCTCCTGAGTGGAAGAAGCTCTCAGTGCATGGAGGTCAAGACCTATGGGGAATGGATGGGTTGGCTCACTCTTCTCTTCTCTCCTCTCCTCTCCTCTCCTCTCCTCCCTTCTTCTCTCCTCCCTTCTTCTCTCCTCCCTTCTTCTCTCCTCCCTTCTTCTCTCCTCTCCTCCCTTCTTCTCTCCTCTCTTCTCCTCTCCTCTCCTCCCTTCTTCTCTCCTCTCCTCTCCTCTCCTCTCCTCTCCTCTCCTCTCCTCTCCTCTTCTCTCCTCTCCTCTCCTCCCTTCTTCTCTCCTCTCCTCTCCTCTCCTCTCCTCTCCTCTCCTCTCCTCCCTTCTCCTCTCCTCTCCTCCCTTCTTCTCTCCTCTCCTCCCTTCTCTCCTCTCCTCTCCTCTCCTCTCCTCTCCTCTCCTCTCCTCTCCTCTCCTCTCCTCTCCTCTCCTCTCCTCTCCTCTCCTCTCCTCTCCTCTCCTCTCCTCTTCCTCCCTTCCTCCTTCTCTACTCTTGCCTCCATTCTCTTCTGAATTCTTCCTGAGCTTGTTTATAAACTGTGAAAAGATGGAAATACATTGGGGCTAGATCTGCAGATTTATTCAGCCCTTGGCATGGCACACAAGGGAGGCAGGGAACAAACCATGCCTTGTGCTGGAACCCTTCTCTCCACACTCACCCTGTTCTGAGATAGGGAGGCCAGAGAAAAAATCTGCAGGAAGGAAATGGATTCCTCCAGCCTTATTTGTTATGGCAGTCTCCTGGTGTTGGAGGCCTGCATGGGGCCATTAGGTATTCTGAAAACGTATATCTCAGGAAGGCAGGCTATGGGCCCCTTATCAGCAGATTTTTGTTTTGTTTTGTTTTGTTTACTGGGCTGAAACTGGCCCTTTCCCTAAAGATAGTAAGATGAATTAGAGGAGCTAGTTTGCCTTATGAAAAGAGTATTTGTGGCAGCTAGGTGACTCAATGGATAAGCCACCTTATCTACTGGGCCTGGAGTTGGGAGAACTTGGGTTCAAATCTGGCCTTAGACATTTCCTACTTGGGCAAGTCATTTAACCCCATTTGTCTAGCCCTTGACCTTCTGCCTAATAATTACTAATAAGTTAGAAGGTTGCAGTTCTAAAAAAGAAAAGAAAGAGCATCTGATAGGTGATCAGAAACCCTGAGTTCAAATCCTCCGTCTGTTACTAAAGCTCTACATCACCTATCTCTCTCGAAGGTTCAGTTTATGTCCCACCTCCTACAGGAAGCTTTTCCAGACCTCTTCCTTGCCAAGTGCCTTTTCTTTCCTCAAATAATGATGTAACTCTCTACAAGCTATATCCTTTCAGCAGAATGTAAACGCTATCGGAGTAGGAATTGCTTCATTCTTTGTCCCCGTATTCCTGGCAGCTACAATGGTGCCTTATACATGGTTGGTGTTTAATAAATGCTTCCTGGATTAGATTAGGTTGGATTGGTAAATCAGATTCCCTGGCTGAACCTCAGCCTCCTAGTGAGAAGCCTGGATTAATGGTCTATACATCTTTTCCAATTTTAACACTGTAAATAGTGAGGACATTTAACCACATCATACAACCTAAGCCTTATTGTCATTGATCATCATTGTGGAAAAACTCTAGAACTGTAGAAAGAAACTCTGGGTGTAGGGCTTGGCTCTGCCCTGTGGTGGGTGATCATAGGTCAATCACATCAGCTCTCTGAGTCTTGGATTCTTCATCTGCTCCAGGACATTGTGCCCTGCAGTGTGGGTCAGTAGGAAAAGTTCTCCATCAAAAATCGGAGGACCCAAATTCAGATCCCAGCTCTTCCCTTTACTGCCTGTGTGATCTTGGGACTACACTTCTCTTAGCCTCAGTTTCCTCATCTGTCAAGTGAGAGAGATAAACCAGACGATCTCTACAGGGTCCTTTACAACTTTGCATGTACAATCCCACCGGATAGAGCTACTGTGAAGAAAGCGCTTCGCAAATTTAAAAGTACTCTTTCTAGGGGCAGCTAGGTGTTCAGTGGATTGAGAGTCTGGCCTAGAGATAGGAGGTCTGGGGTTCAAATCAGGCCTCAGGCACTTTCTAGCTGTGTGACCCTGGGTAAGTCTCTTAACCCCCATTGCCTAGCCCTTACCACTCTTCTGCCTTGGAGCCAATACATAGTATTGATTCTAAGATAGAAAGTAAAGTTTTGAAAAAAGCACTTTCTAGAAATGCAAGGTGTGATGATTATTTCTTGAATCCATTTCCTCTTTTCCATTGCCTCTGCATTCACCTTCCTTCCCTCTTGTCTGATCTACTATAAATGGCTCAGAGCTGCTCTGCTTGGCTCTAGACTTTTCCTTTCTAATCAATCCAGAGTGGCTTCACTGGTCTTCATGACGCCCATGATGCTTGGATCCAGGGCTTCCTCCCTTTGCATAAACACCTTCAGGAATTCTTCATTGCTTAGAGTAGGGGCTCTAAACCTGGAGGTCTTTGGTCAGAGGGTCTGTGAATGTGGACAGATAAAAAGTACATCCTTATTTCAACATAACTAATATCCCTTGTAATTCCATGTATTTTATTCCGTGCATCAAAAACAATTATTCTGGGAAGAGGTCTATAGGCTTCACCAGACTACCAAAAGGGTCCCTGACACAAAAACAGTTAAAAATCTTTATATATATATAATATAGTAGGTATGATATAAATGCTTTTTCTCTTCTCTTTCCTCCAACCCACCATGTTCTCTATATTCCATCCAACCTGGCCTCTTGTTTTGCCCCAAATATGCCCAATTCTTTCCCATCTCTGAGTCATTCCTCAACTAGGAAGGGAAAGATATTATAGAATTAAAATTAAAGTGACTGAGTAATAAACTGAACACAAGAGGTGAAGAAGAAGGAAGATATCCAACTAAGATTTCAAATGCAAGAGGAGGAAAGAGTGATGGGAACCCTGACTGAAATAGAGAAGTCAGGAGAAGATGTAGCCTTGGGGGGATAGCAAGTCTATTTGGCATATATTGACTTTGAGGAAAACTTGGGGTCTTTTCTGAGAGTCACCTCATCTTGGTTTGGGCTAGAGGAGCATAGGATTGGAAAGAATACTGGGAGAGATCTAGATTTTTAGTCCTGGTTCAATCAAGGACTTTATATGGCATTGCACATGTCATCTTCTCTCTCTAGCTTCCAGTTTTCTTATCTGCAAAATGAAAGGATTGAACTAGGTGATGTCTAGTTCCCTACTGGATCTAATAATCTAGGCTTTATGTTTCATCTTGCTATATTCTTATTTTCTTTCCCAGTCTGACACCCTGTGCTCTCTGGTCCCTTATGGCTCTGACATTCTATGTTCTAGGGTCTAATACTCTCTGATCCTCAGGATATTGAGCCTGATTCCATTTTTATACCCTCCCACTCCCCCTTCATCTCTTTCTCCCTTTTATCCTAATCCCTCCCCTCTACATGCTGCCTTGACTTTGTTTATTATGGGTTAAAGTCACCTGCTCTGTACACTGGCTTTCAGGGAGACAATATTGTTCCTGCCACTGCCACCAGAAATCAATCATGTTGGTCCCTCTCCTTAAAAGCCAAAATATCCACCTCCTCTCACTAGAAGAGTTGCTTGAAATAAGTTGGCAGCAGGACAAAGGCTCCTTACCAGCCCTGCTTCTCACTCCTACAGCTGTGAAGAAAAACAGAAAAATATACCAGGAAAGTAAAGAGGTCTCTTGAGACAATTACTTAGAAACTCATAGAATGTTAGAAAGGGAAGGGAACTTCGGACATAAAATATCAGAGTTGGAATGGACCCTGGAATTCAGAACAGTAGAACATAGAACGTTAGAGCAGGAAAAGATATCAGAACACTGAAGGTTAGAATATAGAATCTAAAGCTTGGAAAGAACACAGAATATTCAAAGGGACTTTAGAGGTTATGTAGCCCAATCCTTTCACTGGACAAACTAGTTAGAAGTGACTGGACCAGAGTGTATGGATTGAGGACTGGTCCAAAGCTGCTTCCACTACATATATACTTAATTTCCTTCTAAGGATTACCTCTTCCTACCATCTGATTTGGCTGTGAAAAGTCTTAATCCTTGCTTACTAGCAACATAAGCCTGATTTTTGAAAGGAAAGGTTCCTTCACCTCTTCTTTTCTTTTCCTTCCTTTTTTTTCCTTCTGAAATTCATTTATAGCAGACTTCAAATCCCTGGTCTAATCCCTGTCCAGATCAACTTAGATGCTGGCTGACTTTCCTTGGTCTGAAGCCAAAAACCACAGAGCCATACCAACCTTGGTCTCCAAGCAATAATCTCTCCACAGGACTGTCAAGGTGATGGGGTCAAACAACATACAAAGTGACCACAGCATCCATCCTTCTTTATCCCTGGGCTACAGCTCCAAACCAGAGAAACAACCCAACCTTGGCCTCTAAGCACTTACTTAACCCCTTCCCCACACCAGGCTTGTCAGATTGATGGTCAAACTCCACATGAATTTAACCACAGCATCCCTCCTTTATCCTGTCCCCAGATCCCTCACCTATAACCTTTCCCTTTCAATTCTGCGAATCTTCAATTCAGAATCACAGCTATAAGCAACTGGCTGCCTACTAACGGATAATAACATTTCTGCAGGACTTTGAAATTACATAGCACTCCCCCACCCCAACAATATCCCTGTGAGGAAGATAGAATAAGTAGTTATTCTCATTTTATGGCTTAGGAAACTGAGTCTCAAAGGGAATAGGTAACTTACTAAAGCTTCCTCAGAGGGAAGAGAGAAGCTTAAAGGTAGGAAGAGAGAGAAAGGATAGAAGTTTTAGATACCACGAGGGGGATGACGGAGTCGAAGTAGAGATATGAGGTGGCAGGAATGAGTCTTTATTAATTATCAATGAGCCACAGCCAAGCTCTGATCAAAGGACCCTTCCGAAGGCTTTTACCAGTCCAGAGATCCAGATTCAATACCACACAGGTCGGAGAGATGATAGAGAAAGATTAAAGATGGAGCCTGGCTCCTGCAAGGACAGTCATCAGTGCGAGCTGGAAGGGAGGAAGAGCAGAAGAGAGAGGCGGAGCTGGCTGGGCCCTATTTATATGCAAATATACACAGTACATAGGGATGATTATCATTGGTTAATGACAAGGTATAGGTGTGGTTTCCCTTAACCAGGTGAGCACAAAGAAACCTGTGTTCCCACCTAACCTGGGTGAAGCTGGGGTCAAGGGTCAGAGGCTTTCCCAGCCACGTGCAATACTGAGCATGCTCTCTTTTAAGACAATCTGTACATACCAACTGTTCCCCTTGCCCATAGCTAGGGGTGGACTGCTACACTTACTGACAGTCTGTCTGTTTTGTCTCTTAGAGACCCAGTATGTGAATTCCAGCTCAGGCACTTATTACCTTTGTGACCTTAGCAAGTCACTTAATTTCTCTGGCCTCAGTTTCCTTAACTGAAAAATGAGGGGATTGGGCCAGAAGCAGGAGGAGTTCACTGAAGCCAGACTGAAGCAGAAAGCTGATTTTCAAAGTGAGCATTTATACCTGGGAAATAAGAAATCAACAACCACTACAAATAAAAGCCTGATTTACTGTTTTGTTGATTATCTAGACTTAAGAAAGTGTCAATAATGCAAATTAAACATAAAAGTGTGCCCTGTCTACATATCCTGCTCCTCCCATCCACCTCCAACCACTGGTATTAAATATTTCCCAGCATGACCCTGACTAGGTCTCTTCCCATGCTAGATCTATCATCTTGTACCCAACTGACCTTTGAGAATGGAGGCAAGGCTGAAGCATGGTGATTCACCTTACTATCAACTGAACAAGATGTGGAATGATAGAAATATAGTTAGAATAGTAGATAGACAGACAGACAGACAGGCAGGCAGACATAGAGTGAGATAATTAGATAGAGAGATAGATAGACATAGATGGGGATAATTAGATAAAGATAGATAGATAGATAGATAGATAGATAGATAGATAGATAGATAGATAGATAGATAGATAGATAGATGGACGGATGGATGGACAGACAGACAGATAGATAGATAGATAGATAGATAGATAGATAGATAGATAGATAGATAGATAGATAGACAGACACAGATGGAGATAATTAGATAGATGAACAGACAGACAAATAAACACAGAGATAGATAGATGGCTAGATAGATAGATAGATAGATGGATAGATAGATAGATGGATAGACACAGATGGAGATAATTAGATAGATGAACACACAGATAGACAAATAAACACAGAGATAGATAGATAGATAGATAGATAGATAGATAGATAGATGGATAGACACAGATGGAGATAGAAAGATAGACACAGATGGATGGAGATAATTAGATAGATAGACAGACAGACAGATAGATAGATAGATAGATAGATAGATAGATAGATAGATAGATAGATAGATAGACACAAATGGAGATAATTAGATAGACAGACAGATAGACAGATAAACACAGAGATAGATAGATAGATAGATAGATAGACACACACAAATGGAGATAATTAGATAGACAGACAGATAGACAGATAAACACAGAGATAGATAGATAGATAGATAGATAGATAGATAGATAGATAGACAGACAGAATATAGAATCTCTGTACTGGAAGGAACCATGGAACCTTAAATTACATATATACATGTCTGTATAAACATGAATATGTGTATTTGTGTATTTACATATACATACATATATATCATGATAATACCTTAAGTGTTATCAAGAACTTTTCTGAAAACAACATGAGGTAGACAATGCAAGTATTATTATCCTCATTTAATTAAAGAGGAAATTGAGGCTGAGAGCTGCAGGATCTTGCCCCAGAGCCAGGATATGATCCTAGGTCTCATAAGCCCAGAATATTTTCCATTATACCTCAAGAATACAATATGTGAACATGTAAACTGTGAAGGCTCAAAGGAACCTTAGAGATCACTCAGTCTTACGCTTCATTTTATAGTGGAAACAAGGGCTGGATCCAGGGGGTACTGGGGTGACAGAGAGGAAGAAGGGGTTAGACCTTGTCTAGACCAGGTTCTTCCCCTAGCCTCCCTTGCCTTTGATGTGCTCACAATGAATCAGGGCACAGCAGCACTTCCTTGCCCTCTTCCTGTTCACACGCCAGACCTGGGCCTGGAACTTCTCCCAGTCAGAATGGGAAGGTGGACGTCAGAGCCTCGAATCCCTTTTCGAAGTCCTGACCATTGGTCTGGCTAGTCCAGCAACATGGGAGGGAGTGGACGGATGGGTGCTGGGCTGCATGCCAGAGAGAAAGCCTTGGTTCCCACAGGTCTTGTAGGCAAAGTCAGATTTCTGCAGCTGTTTGTCTCTGTGTGCCTTTTTTTGGCAAAGTAGGGAAAGAAATATATTTTGAGGATGTGAAGCCAGGTTGTGGCTCTTCCTCAGTCACGCCAGGCAGAGGAGAGCCCTTGATGCTGGGGAAGTCCTGCCATTGTGTGAATTTAATGGAATTTAATGTGGAGGGAGCAGCGGCAGAGACAGAAATACCCAGACGTTCTGTCTGGACTTCTGACAACAGGTTCAGTTTAAACACTTACAATTTAGGTATCTCCTAGCTTTAAAATTCTATGGTATATGGGATCAAATCTTACTTTCTAAGGTCCCATCCAGCTCTAACAATTCTCAGATCTCATCCAGGGCTGCTGCGGTGGTTGTTATAGGAAGCAGCTAAGTAGCACAGTAAGATAGAGTACCAGGCCTGGAGTTGGGAAGATCTGAGTTCAAGTCAAACCTCAGACACTTGTGATCTTGGGCAAGTCACTTAATCTCTGCTTGATAAAAGGATGCACTGAAGAGGGAAATGGGGAACCCCTCCAGGATCCTTGTCAAGAAAACCTCATGAATAATTTGGAACTATGCCCAAAGGGCACTAAAAGACTGCCCTTTGATCCAGCCATAGCACTGCTGGGTTTGTACCCCAAAGAGATCATGAGGAAAAAGACTTGTACAAGAATATTCATAGCTGCACTCTTTGTGGTGGCAAAAAATTGGAAAATGAGAAGATGCCCTCCAATTGGGGAATGGCTGAACAGATTGTGGTAGCTTTTGGTGATGGAATACTATTGTGCTCAAAGGAATAATAAAGTGGAGGAATTCCATGGAGACTGGAACGACCTCCAGGAAGTGATGCAGAGTGAGAGGAGCAGAACCAGGAGAACATTGTACACAGAGACTGATAACCTGTGGCACAATCGAATGTAACAGACTTCTCTACTAGTAGCAATGCAATGATCCAGAACAATTCTGAGTGACTTATGAGAAAGAACTCTATCCACACCCAGAGGAAGAACTGTGGGAGTAGAAATGCAGAAAGAAAAAACAAATTGCTTGATACATGGGTTGATGGGGATATGATTGGGGAAGGAAACGCTAAACAATCACCCCAGTGCAAATATCAACAATATGGAAATAGGTCTTGATCAATAACACATGTAAAACCCAGTGGAATTGTGCATCAGTTATGGGAGAGGTTTCAGGGAGGGGAGGGAAAGAACATGAATCTTGTAACCATGGAAAAATACTCTAACTTATTAAATAAAATTTGAAAAGAAAAAACTCATGAATATCTAAAGTCCATGAAGTCACACAAGAGTTGTACATGACTAAAATGACTGAAGAGCAACAGATTCTCAGGTCCCATCCAACTGGAACTGTATTCTAAAGCTGTCTATTCCATTCTAACCTATATTCTAAAGGTTCCTGCTAGCTCTCTCATTCTACCTCACTGGATCTCTATTTCCCTGGCATTCCTCTGCCCTATCCCTAGCAGCTCTAACATTTGAGGATGCTCTGCCATCTCCTAGTATTTACTGTAAGGGAGAAAATTCAGAATCCTCTTTCTCAAGAGACTTACCAGCTGTGTCCTTCACCTCCTCCTGCTTTGTGGATTTGTAGTAGGTGATGCCCCGGATCACAGCTTGCTGGTGTGGGTGGGCTCGGGGCCTGGCTGTGGCCTGCGGGGGTTTGACCTTCACTGTGTCTTTCTTCACCTTCTCCACCTTCAGGAGCTTCTCTTTGGGAGCTTTTGGGACAGCCTTGTCCCCAAAGTTTTTCTTGACTCCAGAATATTTGTTGGCTTCCTTGCCTTTTCCACCAGCTGTGTCCTAGGAAATAGAATGGAGGAAGAGGCTCCTAGAACTGCTGTCAGGGACATCTCTGACTTTAATTGGGGGTTTGGAATTGGCAGAATAAGTTTTTAGTTCTCAAGTCAACGCCCAGGGAACTAGATCTTCCCACCATCCCTGAAGGAGTACAAAGAATATTGGAGACCTGGTTGGATCATTTACTGGCTAGGTAAGTCATCTCTCTCTGGACATCACTTTCTTTATCTATCAAATGTTAGGGTTGGTCTAAGATGACCTCTAGCATGTCTTCTAGCTCTAACATCCTATATTCTATGTTCTAAGGTCTCTTCCAGGTCATTCTATACTTCAAAATTAGATACCAGCTTACATTCTACAATTCAAAATTCCTTCAAGGTCTGACATTCTATGAATATTTACTCTCCAAACTCAATCACTTATTGGTTATCATGATCTCATTGCAGGGTAGCTATGTAACACAGTGGATAGAGTGCCATGCTTGAAATCAGGGAGACTCATCTGCCTGAGTTCAAATCCGACCTCAGACACTTAATTGTTTTGTGACCCAGGGCAAGCCAATTAACTCTATTTGCCTCAGTTTCCTCATCTCTCAAATGAGCCGGAGAAGGAAATGGCAAATTACTCTAGTATCTTTGCCAAGAATATCTCAAACAGGGTCATAAAGAGTCAGACACAACTGAACCAACTGAACTACATGACCTCATAATTCCATTCCTAGGAATATTTTCTAGTGTTTAGGCATTTGGAGACCTTGTTCCCTGTTATTATTATGAGGATGAATAATGTTATTTTTATTACTGCTCAGATAAATATGGTGTTAACTCACTTTAACAGCATGGGGGCTCCATTGGCCAAATCCATTACATAATCTATTGTTGAAGCAGATCAGGGAAGAATCATACTGTAAGGAAAAGCACATCCAGCTGGGAATCCACAGATCTGAATTCAAGTCCTGACTCCACCATTAATTCATTGGGTATCTTTGATCAAATCGTTTGCCACAATATATAAATTGAGGGATTTGGACTAGCTGATTCTACTCCTAATATTCTATGATCTTCTAAGTGGTCTCCTCCAACTCAGATATTGAATATTTCTGGATCCCACAATTTATAATCTATGAAAATCATGGTGACATGGTGACTACTACACATGTCATCCAATTCCCAATCCTTTCAATTGTTCTCTTTTCAAGGTAATGTGTGACTTTCACATATTCATCTGTAATATGTTGTTGTCATTATAGTACTAGTAATCCCAGAATCCCAGAGTTGGGAAGGACTTCACAAAGCATCTACTCTAATTTGGTCTTAAGGAGGAATCCCCTCCCTATCATCTCTGACAGGTAGACTTTCCTTTTTTTAATAATATTTTTATTATTGAGATTTAATTTTAATTTTTACACATCTTATAGTTTGTGGCTCTTCTTAATTCCTCTTTCTGCTGGTTCCTTCTCTCTCTCTCTCTCTCTCTCTCTCTCTCTCTCTCTCTCTCTCTCTCTCTGTCTTTATAAACCCTTACCTTCTGTCTTGGAGTCAATACTGTGTATTGGCTTCAAGGCAGAAGAGAGGTAAGGGCTAGGCAATGGGGGTTAAGTGACTTGCCCAGAGTCACACAGCTGGGAAGTGTCTGAGGCCAGATTTGAACCTAGGACCTCCTGTCTCTAGGCCTGACTCTCAATCCACTGAGCCACCCAGCTGCCCCCTTGACAGGTAGACTTTCAACCTTCCACTAGAAGAAGAGGGACTCCCAAGACAGCCCACCCCTTCCACTTTGGGAAAGCTCTAAATGTCAAGATGGGTTTCCTTACATTGAATTCAAATCCAGCCTCAGATACTTACTAGCTGTATGACTCTGGTTAAGTCATTTGCCTCAGTTTCCTCAGTTATAAAATGGAGACAATAACAGCACCTTAAAAGGTTGTTTTACTTTGTAAAGTGCTTAGCATAGTGCCTGGTAGGTTGTTACTACTAGGTAGTTGGTACTAGATCAGTACTATTCTTTTCCCCTTCCCCTATGCACAGTTTGATAGTCAGTCAAGTAGTCAAGTGGTAGTCTAGTTCATTGGTAGTGCTACTTAGTCATTTCAGTTTGGGGTCCCATTTGGAATTTTCTTGATAAAGATACTAGAATGGTTTGCCATTTCTTTCTCCAACTCATTTTACAAATGAGAAACCTGAGGCAAACAGGGTCAAATGACTTGCCCAGGGTCACACACACTTAATAAAGTATCTGAGACTGGATTTGTACATAAAGATGAGTCTTCCTGATTCCAACTCATCTAGTTGTCCCAGTTCAGTGGGGAAGGATTTTAAATTATGGGGTTGAGCATTCCAGTTTCAGAGTTAAGGACCTGAGAAGGAATCATTCTTGAGGTTGAGGGAAAAAAGTCTCTTCTACCCCTTCTACCACTAACAATGTAATTGGAGAGATTGCAGCAGCAGAAGCAACTAATGCATCCAGCTAGGATCAGAGACACTGGACTAGCAAGAGATAATACTCCAACTAAATGACCTGTTGTGTTGAGGACAAGCAGATGGAGAAAGACAGTCACCTGAGGGGGAAGGAAGCTTCGAGGAGGGCGATCTTTTGCATCAAAGAAGAATGCTGGGTATGGACTAAAGAAAGGACTTCTGGGCATAAAGCATGAGAAGTTGGGAGTCACCCTTTGGCACCACTGTGCCTTAGGGATCAGCCAGTCCCTGTGTGCCTTGCTCCCACTGTCTTCTCAGTTTGAGCCTCCTCTTCCTGTGGGTCTGTATCTGTGAGAGAGTATGCCCTAAGTTTTGGGGGAGAATGTTTTATACCAACGGTTCTTAATACACCACCTCAGCAAATCCTCTTATTTAAAGCAAATTAATTGTGGTTGGCTGATTGTTAATAGGAAATAGAATGGTGGGGGCTCAGGAGCAACGATCCTACAAGTATGGCCTCCCAGAGTTACCCCTAGGATGACCTCAAGTCTGGAGACTCCAACATGGTAGTGAGAGTTTGGAGGAGTGACCAAGAAGAGATGTTCTACTACTATTTTCATTGTGGGATCTTTGGCAAGTGACTTTCTTAGTTTCCTTGTTTGTTAAAAAGAGATAAGAACATCTGTATAACTTATCTCGAGTGACTTTTGTGAGAAATCAACTTGCAAGCTGGAAAGTCTTCTAGGAACATAACATGAGTCGTTCTTATGATTAATAATCCATAGTTTGGACTTACCTGGGCTTTGGTCTCAGGACCAGCAGCTGCATCCTTCTGTAGCAACTGATAGCCCAAGCTGGAAATCTCCTTCTTAATACTCATCATGATGTCTGAGTAGTTCTCATAACGCTTCATCTGGTGGGTCAGGTGGGCCACGCTTTCTTTCATGAAATCATTCTCCCGGCTAAGGTTTGTCTTAATGGTCTGCAAAGGACAGGGGCAAGAAGCATAGTACTTCAGTAGAAAGAACACTGAACCTTGAGGTAGAACCATTTGGGTTCAAGTCCTAGGTCTGTTAGTGGCTGCATGACCCTGGGCAGGTCACTTCCCATCTGAACCTCAGTTTACATATTGGTAAAATGGAAATAGTAGTCTTCATACTTTCTTCTAGGACTAATAAGAGCAAAGTGATTTGTAAGCATGAGATGGCACAGTAGATAGAGTGCCGGATCTGGAGTCTGGAGGACCTGAGTTCAAATGTGACCTCAAACATTTAATAGTCAGGGAGACCCTGGGCAAGTCACTTAACTCTTTTTACCTCAGTTTCCTCATTTGTAAATGAGCTAGAGAAGGACATAGCAAATTGTTCCACTATCTTTGCTAAGAAAATCTTAAATGGGTTCACGAGGAGTCAGACATGACTAATTGACTAAACAAACTTTCTTCCTTTCTTTTTTCTTCCTTCCTTCTTTCCTTTCTTTCCTTCTTTCTTTCCTTCCTTCCTTCCTTCCTTCCTTCCTTCCTTCCTTCCTTCCTTCCTTCCTTCCTTCCTTCCTTCTCTCTCTCTCTCTCTCTCTCTCTCTCTCTCTCTCTCTCTCTCTCTCTCTCTCTCTCTCTCTCTCTCTCTCTCTCTCTCTCTCTCTCTCTCTCTCTCTCTCTCTCTCTCTCTCTCCAAAGCTTAAAAAATGTAGTCAACAGTCTTGACTTCATATTCAAACTTAGATTCTCCATTTAGCATTAGCCCTAGCTGAAGGTAGCTGGATGGTGCAGGAGAAAGAACAATGGACTTGTAATCAATAGAACTTGAGTTCAAATGTTGCCTCAGAGACTTATTAGTGTAGTAATTCTGGGCAAGTCATTTAACCTCTGTTTCCCCATGTCTAAAATGGGAACAATAATAACCTTGCCTCCCAGAGGGAAACATGAAATAATATTTGTAATGTACTTTGCAAACCTTAATGCACTATGTTATTGTTGCCATTCAGTCATTTCAGTCATGCCCAACTCTTTGGGACCCTATTTGGGACCCTATCTTGGCAAAGTACTGGAGTAGTTTACCATTTCCTTCTGCAACTTATTTTACAGATGAGGAAATGGAGGCAAAGAGGGTTAAGTGATTTGCCCAGGGTCACACAGCTAGTGTCTGAAGCCATATTTAACTTCAAGTCTTCCTGACTCCAGGCCAGTGCTCTATCTGCCCGAAGCACAATAGAAATAGACGTTATCATTAAAAAATTACTATTAATAATCTCAAAGTGGATATGCCACCAGCTTTGCCACCTTTCTCAGGAGTTTCAATATCTTCATCTGGTAAATGGAGACAATGAAACCTCCAATGCTGGTGTACTTCCTAGGGTTGTTCCAAGGCTCTGGTGAGAGGAGGGATGGGAAATGCACGCATGTGGGCACTAATGCTGATTAATTATTGAAAGAGCCAGCATCTCTCTAAGATGCACTAAAGGTGTTAGAATAGGATTTTGGTAAGGGAAACACAAGAGGAAAAAACATATAAAAATCCATCACAAAGGGGAAGACGAAGGGTGTCCACACTGAAGCCAGAAGAGTCTGAGGGAACTGGGAGACAAGGAAGGTTGGGCATACAATGGAGGCAGTGGGAGGAAGCCTGAAGGGAGACTGACCTTTCCCCAGCTGAAGGGGGGGGGGTGTAGATGGGGTTGGACAATAATCACTGCTCATGTTTTACTTTTTACAAAGGGCTTTCATCAACGTGATCCAGGGGAGGGCAAGGGTGACCGTCCACATTGTACAAATGAGGAAAATGAGGCTTACTGATCTTACACACACACTGATTAAAATGCCTTTTGTGAACTGAACCTTGGGCTCAGTGCCAGGAGCACAAGTTAACATACAGAAAGCACTAGACAAACTATGGGTCATAGGTGGCACAGTGGGGCTGGAGTCAGGAAGACCTGAGTTCAACTCCAGCCTTAGCTGTGCCACCCTGGGAAAATCACTTAACTCTGTTTGTCTCAGTTTCCTCATCTGTAAAATGGGCCAGAAAAGGAAATGGCAAACCACTCCAGGGTCTCTGCCTTGAAAACTCCATGAACAAAATCCATGTGGTCATATAGAGTTGGACAAGATGGAACAACCCACAAAAATACAAACTCTATAAAATTTTAACTAGGGTTATGATTTACTCTTTATAAAAATTTTTATTCACCTTATCTCACCTTCTCCTCAAAAGTAAATTGTGAGGGGAGCAGCTGAATAGCTCAGAATATTGAGAGCCAGGTCTAGAGACAGGAGGGTCCTGGGTTCAAATCAGGCCTCATACATGTCCTAGCTGTGTGACCCTGGGCAAGTCACTTAACCCCCATTGCTTAGCCCTTACCACAATCAAAACACAGTATTGATTCCAAGACGGAAGGTAAGGATTTTTTTAAAAAAGTACATTGTAAGGTAGATATAGTACAGCATTATTAATTTCATTTTACAGTTGAGGAAATTGAGGCCCACAGAGAGAAATGTCAGTCATGCTGTAAGTAAGTTCTAGTTGTAGGTCCATAAATCAGGCCTCCTGATTCTAAGTCCAGTGTTCTTTTCATCCTCCCAGGCAGCTTCTAATGACAATATTAACAGAGTTGTCCATGAATGTTCTTTTTTTTAAAACCTTTACCTTCCATCTTAGAATCAGTACTATGTATTGGTTCCAAGGCAGAAGAGTGGTTAAGGGCTAGCAATGGGGGTTAAGTGACTTGTCCAGAGTCACATAGCTGGGAAGTGTCTGAGGCCTGATTTGAAAACAGGACCTCCCATCTCTAGACCTGGCTCTCAATCCACTGAGCCACCCAGCTGCCCCTCATGAATGTTCTTTGTCTCATAATTTCCACTAGGTCAGGAGGCTGACTAGACTAGAGGTAGGTTTTTGGGGTAAGAGAACAAAGAGAAATTGGAGCAACTCACACGTCACCCTTGAATATTAAGGATTATTATTATAATTTTCCAAATGAAGAAATTGAGGTTCAAGGAAAGGAAGTGACTTATCCAAGCTCATACAGTTGGGAAATGACAGAATTTTAACTAATCCATTTGCTCAACAAACATTTATTAAGCACCTATTACAAGCCAGGTATTATGCTTGGGAAGCAAAGACTATTCTCTTGACTTTAAGACAGTCTCTCCACTAAATCTCCATTTTGAAAGGATTAAGGCTGAGGACAAGTAGGTGACCCAATGGATAAGGGAGCTGTATACAGGTCCTGGGTTCAAATCTGGCCTCAGACACTTCCTAGCTGTGTGACCCTGGGCAAGACACATAATCCCAATCCCCTAGTCCTTTCTGTCTTCTCCCTTAGAACCCAAGAAGAGATTTGGTTCCCTTTGTTTGGCTCCCTGGATAATAAAGATGGAGCTGGCACTTCCTTTTATTCTTTTTTTTTTCTGGCTGTCCCTAAAGAGAGGAAGGTATGGAAAAGAACACAGCCTTCTTTTCCTAGTAGCCTGGGGTTCCCAGACTCCAGATTTCTTACAAATAAGATTTAGGGGAAAAGTATGTCCTATCTTTGGACCAATATGGAATCTGGTTTCTACTCCAGTCATTAGTCCCATGTCCTGTCGCCATCTTGGGAGAGTCAGACTCTCTCACCTCTTCCAGGGTGTTCATCTGAGAGGCTACTTTGTTGATGTAGGCGTGGACTTTCATCAGGTCCATACTGTACAATGTCCCTTCCAGGAGGTCAACCATGGACTGGAGCTATAAAGAAAAAAAGTCACAGTTTGCCATTAGATCACCCAACTTCACACCCAATCCTGCCTCAGACCATGTCGGGAGATTGTGAGCTTCCTGTCAATGGAAGTATTTGAGCAGAAACTGGATAAACACTTGTTGGGGATGTTACGTAAAGGATTCATGGTCCAGCAAGAAGTTGTCTTGCATGACCTCTGGCACAGGAAGCTTTAAAAGCAACAAAGGAAAGCTCTGGGAAGTATTTCCGTCACTTCTGACTTCTCAGCATTTGGGGCCCCACCTGTGTCAAACTACGTTTGGTTTTCATCAAGAATCTACTTCAGCTATCGATTCAGATAGATGGAGAGATTCTACTCATTCTTGTTAGCTCCAGGTGTGAAACTTGAAGGAAATGGAGGAAATTACAAGGAAAATGAGTTCAGCATGACTAGAAAAGAACTGTCTAACAACTAGAGCTCCCCAACATTGGAAAAACTTGCTTCGAAAGATAGTGAGTTCCTTATCAGTGTGGGGATCCAAGCAGAGACTGGATTTTGTAACAGAGAGATGTACATTGGGTAGGGTTGAACAAGATGACTTCTGAGGTATATACTTCTCAAACTAGGTCTCTGTGATACTTTGGTTTTGTCTCTTAAAAAAAAAACAAAAACCCTAACCTTTTGTCTTAGGATTGATACTAAGGTTTCAAGGCAGAAGAGGGGGGAGAGCAAGGCAATTGGGGTTAGGTGACTTGCCCAGGGTCTTGTAGCTAAGAAGTGTCTAAGGCCACATTTGAATCCAGGACCTCCCAACTCCAGGCCATTGAGGTACTTAGCTGTCCTGAAACTTTGATTTTTGAGGAAAGTTGATCTAGTAGAAAGAATGCTGAACTAGGACTCTGCAAACATGGGTTCCAGGTAAGTGTCTGCCACCAGCTCAAGCTGTGACCCTGAGTAAGTCATTTCCCCATCTTTGAACTCTAGCTTCTTTATCATTAAATGATATTCCTAGACTAAAATTCCTTTCAGTTTTGACACTTTGTACTAAGATCCCTTCAAGTATTGTGTTCTAAATACTTTTCAATGCGAACATTCTTTTTTCTATGCTCTCTACTTATTATTTAAAGGTGTTACAATTTATGTTCCAAGGATCCCTCCAGCATTCACATTATATGATCTAAGGGCACTGCCAGGGCTCACATTCTGTATTCTAAGGGCCTTTCCAGTATTAAGAATTTCTATACTTTAAGGCCCATTCTTGCCTTTACATTGTGTGTTCTAAGGGGCCTTCCAGCTCTTGGTCTATGTTCTCAAATCATAGTTTGTGTTCTAAGGCCCCTTCTAATTTTTTTTTTTGGCCCCAACATTCTCCAGCCTAAGGTTCCTTCCAGTTCTAACAATTTATGTTTCAAAGTACCTCCCAGTTCTATCATTTAATGTTCTAAGCCCCCTGCTAGTCTAAGTCCTAAAGTTCCTTCCAGTTCTAACAATTTGTGTTCTGTAGTCCTTTTCGCTCTAGCATTCTAAGTTTGTTTCCTTCTGACCTTAACATTCTGTTTTAAGGTCCTTTCTAGTCATTATATTTTAGCCTCAAGGAACTAGTCTAGCTCTCAAAGTTCCCGTTCTAAGGTTTCTTTGGCCAACAATGGATTAGAGCCACTAAGAGGAAAAAAACCTTCATGAGAGCTTAAAGCTGGGAATTTCCTATGTTTGGTGGGTTGGAGTCCCCTCCTCAGAGCCCATCCTTTGCCTTGAGGTCTTGGACAATTTCTCAAAATTTTTGCTGTTTCCCCTTCCTTCTTTCGGTCCTATATCCCCTTCCTGCCTGTAAAGCTGGCCCCTTCCCATGTGTATCTGATGTTACTTTGCCTGGTCTGGGAGCAAAGAGGTATACAGAGCCCACACCCTTTTCCTTCATTGACTCCATGGCCTAGGTCTCCTCCTCCCACCAAATTGGAAAAATGATGAGACAAAAAGCACACACCCAGGACTTTGTCCTGACTGACCTTTAACTGCAGTCAATGCTTCCTTGGGAGGGGTAGAAAGACTGGCATGAGAAGCCAAAGGACCTGATAGGGGAGCAGTTATCACACAAAACAGCTCTTGTTGGGAGGAGGAACATCAAAGACCATGACTAAAGAAAGAACCCCTCCTGGCTCCTGTCTTCTCTTCTTAGTCTCCATCCCTGCACATATGCCATTCCTCCAGCTCTTCCCTATTTTCCACCAGATTTCCACCTGTCTTCCTGTCTTCTCTGTTGGACACCACCCCATCCCACCATGTCTCCAAGCAACCACATGAACAATAATTGCCCCTGAGTTCCCCCAAATTCTCCCCTCATTAATATCCGCCACTATGTGATATTTACTATAATCATTTCTTCTCCTAAAGTCTTGCTTACTGGCAAAGTTGCCCTTCTCTAGAAGCCTCCTAAGTCCCCAGTCTTGATAATATTCATCCCTCCCTTCAACTGATGCTCAAAGGAAACATGGGTTTGACTTTTACACTTTACTTAGACTCCAAGGGACAGAGCTGATCCTTAGCTCCTTGGCTCAGTTTCCTGAGGCTGAAATCTGACTCATCTCTCCTCCCTTCCTACCCGTCCCCCCTCAAAAAAAGAGGGCCCGAGATCTATGGCCTGGAGAAACACCCTTACTAACAGTCTGGAAGGAACGGGATTGTAAAGCAGAGCTCTGCCAAAATCCCAAACGCAAAAAAATGTATGACTCCCCAGGATTTCTGGAACAGACATTGAAACCTATGTGCTGCTACCAGAAAGAGTAGAAAGGACCCTGTGCTAGGAGTAAGGAAAATTCTGATCCTCAGTCCTAATGAGCTGTATGACCCTGGACAAATCTCTTCCTCTCTTTGAGCCTCAGTTTCTTTATCTGTAAAATGAAGGAGTCAGATTAGGTAATTCGTTGAGTCCCTTCCAACACCAATATTCTATATCTAAAGTCCCATTCTATGTTCTAAGTTTCTATTCCATGTTTTATGTCCTAACATTCTATGTTTTATTATCTTATTCCAAGTTGAACATTCCATAGTCAAGGTCGATTTCAGTTCTAATTTTCATTATTCTAAGGTCCCTTACTTCTCTAATCCTGTATGAGTGCAATTTACTGATATTTGAGATTAGGGAATTTATTGAAATCAGTAGCTTTATATTACAGCAGTGTTTTGCTATTTAGATTATGTATAAGATTTTTGTTTTTGATGACTTACTATTGAGCATTGGAGGGGTCCTGTAACGGATCTTGTAATCAACTGAATCTGGACCCTATGTCTGTCTCCCTTCTAGTCTTTCCACCACCTGAGCCATTGTGGTAGCTTCCCCTCTCCTGGGCGCGTATCTATTTAGTGCCACTCCACATACCTTGAAGAGCTCTGGCGCTTGCTTCTTGAGCTTTTCCATCTTCCATTCATTCTCACAGGGGTTGAGAGAGGAAGGGGGAGCAGTACAGGAGCAGCGGCAATCAGCCCCCGAACTCACAGTTTCCACTGTGTAGAAGTCTTCCACCCTCATACTCCCACTGCGGACGCGGCTGCAGGCATCCTTGCTCAGGGGTCTCAGGATGCACTTGCAGCGGCAGTCAGAGCCCTCAGTTGTCATCTGAACTTGGTCCATATCACCAAACACCTGAGGGCAATAGAAGCACAGAGGTTCTTGGGGAGAAGATCCAGAAGTGGCCTGGGCAACTGGATTGAGAAATGCCTGTTTAATTGATAGGCTGAGGAGGCACATGGCAAGTAGGAGCTGCCAACATGGGTTCCTCCTCTCTTTTTTTCTTCAATAATATTTTATTTTCCCCAAATATATGTAACTCCTTCTCTCTTAAGTAGACACTTTTCCTTTTTATGGGAAGTGAAAGAATTAACCAGTGGACCTATTCTGGACCTGATTCTCACCAACAAAAAGAAACTAGATGGTGAATTAGAAATATTGAGCCCCTTGGTGGGAAGCCACCACTCACTCACTCCACCTGGGGATCTCTGACTGCAGGAGGAAAGGAAATGCACATATAGTCTGACAGGCATCTTAGATTTTCAGAGATTAGATTTCAAAACATTCAGAGGAAGCTAGGTGGGAGCCTGCTGTCTAAAATTCTGTGGGGGAAGCCAGCCCAAAAGGGATAGGAAGTTCTCAAGAATGAAGTTCTCAATCCTAATGCAAACACCAACAACATGGAAATAGGTTCAGATCAAGGACACAAGTAATACCCAATGAAATTGCTCATCGGCTACGATAAGGGTAGGTGGAGGGGAAGGAGGGAAATAATGTGATGATTATAACCAAGGAATAATGTTCTAAATTGACTAAATAAATTAATTCACAAAAAAATAAAAATAAAAAAAAATCTAGTGAATTGGTTCAGTGGATATAAAGCCAGGCCTGGAGATGGGAGGTTCTGGGTTCAAATTTAGGTTCAGATACTTTCTGGAGAGTCACTTAATCTTCATTTCCCAGCCCTTATCGCTCTTCTGCCTTGGAACCAATACTTATCGTCAATTCTAAGACAGAAGATAAAGGTTAAAAATAAAGAATGAAATTCTGAAAACAAACAACTCTAATGAGGAGGGAAATAAAGCATTGTCCATAAAGATCAATGTGGGTGTATAGTGTAGTCTTTCGGATATAAAGGTTGTAGATGCAAGTATAAGTAATGGAACCAAAGTATTGTAGGGTCTTGTAAGAATGTTAAAGTTTGGAACAAGCTGAGACTGGCAGTGAATGCCAACAGCGAGAAGGGCATATTAACCCTACAGTAGGACCTTGTTTTATGAGAACTCAACATACCTGAATTCAGGTGTATGCAATTGGCACTAAAGAAATAAAGACAGAAAAATAGGTAAAATAAAAATGTAATTGCACACTAAATCCATGCCATTTCCCCAAGTGGCATAAAGTCTCACAGCAGTTCATCCAATCATGCTTATTCTATGAGAAGCATTAGTTCGAGGTGTTACATTGTTTTGCACCAAACATTAGCTACTGAGGCACTCTTCGTCCAGAGTTTTCACTTGTAACAAGTTGAGTCCCCGTCAGAGCAGGGCTTCTCTTTGTTCCATTAATACCACTTAGTTATTAATAGTGGCCTCAAAGTATAAGAACAGTGACACTGGTATCTCCAATAAACCCAAGAAAAATTGAAAAGTGCCTACATATGTTAGTATAAGAAATACTTGAGGTTTGCTTTTATGCATGATTTTCAGCTTACATGAAAGGTCTGTGTCAATAAGATCTCAGTGTATTGGGCAAAAGGGAGAGAGAAAGCCAAGAAAGGACAGGATAGTTGTTCAGGAGGGTTGAGGCCATGATAAAGGACAATGGAGAGAAGGCAGGGCTATTGAACTTATTTCATTTCTCTTTTCTCTGCTAAGAAAATTGATCTTGAACTAGGAAGGATGGAACAAAACTGCTTAATAACAAATTGGAGCCCAAGGTAAGCTAGGAGATAGTAAGAGAATGCTTTGACTGTCTTGGATGACTTTGAGTCACCAGACTTGAAAGAACTGAAGGAAGTAGCATATGTAACTATTAAGTCAGCAGAAGAGATCTTTGAAAGATTGTGGAGAATGGGATTTATGTTATAGGACTGAAGAAGGACAGATGTCCCAATTTTCAAAACCAAGAAGAGGGAGAAAGAGTTTGTAATCTGTAGGGTATTGAGCTTGATTTCAGGTCCTGAAAAAAAAATTTTAGAAAGTACTTTAAAAGGGGGCAGCTGGGTGGCTCAGTGGATTGAGAGTCAGGCCCAGAGATGGGAGGTCCTGGGTTCAAATCTGATCTCAGATACTTCCTAGCTATATGACTCTGGGCAAGTCACTTAAATCCCATTGCCTAGCCTTTATGGCTCTTCTGCCTTAGAATCAATACTTAGTATTAATTCTAATGCAGGAGGTAAGGTGTTTGGTTTTTTTTTTTTTAATTTAAGTTTCAGGCTGTATAAGCATATAGTCTGGTAGATTTAAATCTGACTGATTGAGCCTTAAAGATTTCAGAAGTGGGAAAAGGAAGGGAATAAGTATTATCTAGCACCCATTATATGCCAGGCACTGTACTAAGTAAGTCCTTTACAAATTTTATCACATTTGATACTCATAATAACCTTGTGAGCTAAGTGCTCTTATTATTACCACTTTAGCATTGAGGAAAATGAGGCAGACAGAGATTAAGTGAATTGCCCAGGGTCATACAGCCAAGTATGTGGCTGAGGCAGGATTTGAATTTGAGTTTCCCTGACTCCAGGACTATCATTTTATCTACTGTGTGACCTAGCTGCCTCAAGATAAATATCTGCTTGGAAGACGGTCTCCAGTGAAGACTGCCCCAAAGCTCTGTCCTGGGTTTTGTGTTTATTTGACTTTCTTATAAATAACTTGGGTAATGGTCAAGATTGCATGTTTATTAGATTTGCAAATGAAGGAAAACTTGGAGGATAGGATAGCTAATTAAATGATAGAGCCAGGATCCCAGAAGACTTCCATAGATTAGAACGATTGTCTGAATCAAAGAAAAGGAGATTTAATAGTGATAAATATAAAGCCTTATACTCATGTTTAAAACAAATCATCCTTCTTTTGAAAAAGATCTGGAGGTCTTAGTGGACTGCAAACTCTGTATGGTGCTTGTTCAACATGACAGCCAGCAAACCTAATTCAACCTTAAACTGGATAAAGAGGAGAACAGTGTCCAGAGTTTGGGCAATGATAGTCTCACTGTTCTTTGCCCTGGTCAGGTCCCATCTGGAAAGCTGTATTCAATTCTGCCTGTCATCTTTGAGAAAGGAAAGTAATGAGAGGGCCCAGAGGAAGGCAATCAGGATGGTGAGGGGAAGGAACAAAAACATTTAGCATATAGAAGATTTATGGGGGAGGGAGAAGGCCCATTACAGTTACCTATAGGTAAAGTATCACGGGGAGGAAGGATTAGACTTCTGCTTTAGACTACTACAAAATGAGAATAACAACTAATCTGAGCATTCCTAGATTAAAAGACACAAAGCTATAAAGGAAAGGGTCCTGCAAGGAGATTCAGGAGGTATGGATTTGAACCCTGGTTCTGATCCATAATAGCTGTGGTCTTACACAAGTAATAGACTTAAGAGCTGAGAGGGTCCTCAAAGATCCTCTAATCTATCTTCCTCCATTTATAGATGAGGAAACCAAGGTCCAGAGATAGTAAGCAGGAGCTTCAAGATTTGAACTCAGATACTTTGACTCCAAAACAATGGTTGTCCCTTAACCTTTCTGGGTCTTGGCTTCAACCTTAGATAAATGGAGAAAATAATCCTAATACTTGTTGGACTAGATCATCTCTAAGGTCTTTCCTTGCTCTAAATCCTATTATTCTGTAAACTGTAAAGGACTAGGGAAATGTGAGTTATTCTTGGGAAAATCACTTCAACTGTCTTCATCTCTAAAATAGGGATAAGAATACTTACATTGCCTTCCTTGTAAAAGTTATTATTAGAAACGCATTTTGTAATCGAGTACAGAAATGTGTACAAAAATTGCTTTTTTTTTGTTTTGGATTACCAATTTTCTAATAGTAGTAATTAGATCTGAGTTCTTCTCGTTCTTTTTTTAAAAATAAATCCTTACCTTTTACCTTAGAATTGATACCAATATTGGTTCCAAAGCAGAATAGAGGTAAGGGCTAGAGTAAGTGGGATTAAGTGACTTGCTCAGGGTCACACAGCTAGGAAATGTCTGAGACCAGATTTGAACCAAGGACCACCCTGTTCATTATTTATTTATAATTTTTTATTTTTAATATCAAATTTCCACATGAGTTTTCCAAAGTTATATGACCCATATTGTCTCCCATCCTTCTTCCCTCCTCCTTCCTGGAGCTAGCAAGCAATTCAATTTGGGTTATACATATATTATCACACAAAACATATTTCCATATTATTCCATTTTGTAAGCAAATAATCTTATAGAAGTGTTCATCTTTTAAAAAGCCACTTTTCCTCATGGTCTTGATGCCTTCACTTGAGTCTTCTCTTTCCCTCTTTTTTGGAGTTTTTGAAGGAGAAGGCCAGGAATTCTCACCCCATAATTCTGTTCAACTCTCACCCCATAATCCTGTGGGGAAGCCAGACCTGTCCTGAGCAAGGAATTCTGGGACAGAGAGGAAGCTTTTGGTAACAAGGACATTTTCCTGGCAAAACTTACTTTTGAAGTTGCCAGGTAATTATCTCCTACCTGTTAATGATTAACACCAGGCCAGGATGCGGGCTCAGTGTTTGCCACATTCCACAGTCCCGTGCCATTTGTAGGAGGAGTTTCCAAATGCTGATTCCATCTAATCAATCATAGAATCATTGATACTACTTGGCTTGGAAGGGCCATTAGAACTTAGATCGGTGGACTTAGAATGAAAAGAGATCCTAGCCACAGAATATTAGATAGGACCTTAAAATGTCAAAGGCAGACGTGGAAGAGGCCTTAAAATCCCTACTATTAGAGCTGAAAGGGATGTTAGAACACAGAATATCAGAGCAAAGTAGGACCTTGTTTTATGAGAATGCAACATACTGGAATTCAGGTGTATGCAATTGGCAACTAAAAGAAATAAAGGCAGAAAAATAGGTAAAATAAATAAAAATAGGTAAAGTAAAATAAAATAAAAATAAAGCAACACTAATCCATGTCATTTCCCCACACAACAGTTCACCCAATCATGCTCATTCTATGAGAAGCATTTGTGGGAGAGAGTCTTCAGACTTCATTAGCTTAACCCCTTCATTTTTGTGAAGGAAACTGAAATCAGGAAAATGAGACCCAGAGAGGGCTGGAATTCTGGGTATGTCAGTGGCAGAGTCACACTAGAACCCAGATCCTCTGACTCGCCCTCTGGTTGTCTGTACTAACTCAGCTTCTCAGTCCTGTAAGATCCATCCTGAGGGGTCTCCAGACCCTCAGAGAATCTGTGTCCTGCTAGCCCCTAGATTCCCCGCTTCTGCCCCCTCACAATCCCAGCCTGTGCCTCTCTGGCCTGATCAGATGGGGCCCTAGCAAAAGGGGAGCTAACAGAGATTGGGTGTGGGGGACTTAAACTGGCGCCTCCCCCATTACTGGGCAGGAAAAGCTATTTAGCTCATCTGCCCAAGCAGCGACCATCTGCTACATTCTTTCCCTCAGTGATGAGGTGCAACGTCCTATGTGGTTCAGGGAGGTTGGCAAGGCTCACTCAGGCCCACTGGTGGGTCAGTTTTCAAGCTGGCCTGGAAATAGCCTTTGGTAACAATCCTGGGTTTGGTCCAGGAGGGGAGCACCCCCCATCCTACCCCCAGGCCAAATCCTGCCCAGCTGGCTCAAGCCTCCCAGCCCCCACCTCCCTCTTGCCCCTCCCACCACCCATCTTTTCACTTTTGCTAAGGACAAAGCCTTGTGCCTAAGAGCCATATTTGGAGGTGGAACTGACTCAGAATTCCTTCCTCTCCTTCACTAATTTACACAATGAAAGATGATTCCTAATAACAGAATTTTAGAGCCAGACGGAACCCCAGAACATAGAATGTCAGAATAGGGAACGTAGAAGGTTAGGGCTCAGAAGACAAAATATTAGACTCTAAAACAAAGAGTGTGAGTGTGTGAGAGGCAGCAACCTCAGAGATCTATCTTCTTTGTCCAACCCCTTTATTTTCAAGAGTGGGAAATAGAGACCCAAAGAAGGAAAACCACTTTCCCAAAGTTAGAGCTGAATGGGGATGGAGTTAGGATTAGAACTCAGTTCTTTTGCCTCCTGATTTAGGGCTCATTCTAGGACACCCATCTATAAAGAAGGGTCATTTTAAATGACTGTGTTCCAGATATCCTGGGAAGTCTTTTGATGACTCTTTATAGCTAGTTCTTTTTCTTAATCCTCTCCTCCCTCCAGGCAACTCCAGGCAAACCTGGAAAATGTGTTTCTTCAAGTCCAACATCTCCCTGGTTCCCACTCTCTTCTTTCACTCCCCTCCCCTCCTACCTCTGAAACAAAACTCCTCACTGCCCACATATTCTGCTGCTGTCCTCATTTTCTCGGTGATTTTTGTATAAATAGGACCCCGAAAGCTCATAAGCAGTTCACAGTGGAATCCAAAAACCATTAGGGGGAAAATTAGTGGTTTAACTGAAAAGGAGTCAATTAGACTTTGGGATGGATCAAATTCTGCAGGGATCATGGGTGCCAAAGAAAGTTGCTATTCTCCCTTTCTCATTTCTTTTCCAACCCCTCACCTCCTTCCATAAGGATATCCTGCCACCTACTTGGAAGATGATTCTGACCTTTCAAAACCCTGAAAATCTGGCCTTTGGAGCTCTTGTTTGAGATAGTTTAGTTACTTTAAGATTAAGCAACAGGGGTCTGATTTGATATTATTCATCCTTTTTTGAAGAGGATCAATGATATCACAGGATTTAAGTGAGGCAGAGTTGCATAAAGTCATCAGCTTCCTTCTTTCTGCCAGAGTCATTGAAGGCCACTGGCAAGACAAAAGTAAAAATGACTGGAGATGTAGTGGATGACCTGTTATCTTCTACGTCCAAACAAGCTCTAAGCACTCCACAGTGCTGGCTTTAACCACTTTCATGGCCTTTGGAATAAATTGTTCTCATTTGTGTGTGTGTGTGTGTCTTCACATGCTTGCGGTAGGCATCCCCCTAATTCTGAGAGGCTCAAGATCTTTCAGTTGCCTTCAACCTGGCTGATAGATTATGTCTCCTGAGATGGTTTTACTGCAGCGTGGCTGCTGCATATTTTACAGCTTCTTGAATCAACTGGTAAGAATAGTCCTAGGCTTGGCAAGCCCCCACTCCAGAAATGTTAGTCCTCTTTGAATACCCCAAATCACCTAAATGTGGATAAACCTCCCTGGTCAGTTTGAATTTCTTTCATCTTCTCTCTCCACCCTATAAATCTAAACTTGGGTATGAGTCTTAACTTTCACATTTACTAGTTCAGCAGTTCTGTTATCTCTCTGAACCTCAGTTTCCTCATCTATAAAGTAGAGAAAATAATTCTTACTTTCTACCTGCTTCAGAGGGCTACTAGAAGGAAAATGTTTTCTACATCTTAAAGCACAATAGAAATGCACACTATGTAAACTGATGATTAGACTAGAATCTAGAATTCTTTCTTTATTTTTTAGAATTTATTTGTTTATTTAATTAATTTAGAATATTTTTCCATGGTTACATGATTCATATAGAATCTAGAATTCTTAACCTGGGTTCCCTGAACTTATTTTTTTTTCATATTTTGTTAACTATATTTCAACATTATTATTTAGTTTCCCTTATAATTTATGTAATTTTATGCTTTGTTTATCTTTAAATTTTTATTTTTTAACCAAAAGAGATTTGATTGTGATTGACTCTAAATAAATGCTTGCTCCCTTCTCCTTTATTTTATGCATTTTTTTAAACCCTTACCTTCCATCTTGGAAATATTGGAAATAATTGGAATTAATACTATGTATTGGTTCCAAGGCAGAATTGATAAATACTTATTATGTCTTTCTACTGACTCACTCCTCAATAATTAACAATCTAATAGCTCCAAATATCATCACTCAATGGAAACTTACCCCTTCAAAGTTATCATGTTCTTTCTCTTTTTTTAAACCCTTACCTCCTTTCTTAGAATCAATACTGTGTATTGGTTCCAAGGCAGAAGAGCAGTAAGGGATAGGCAATGGGGGTCAAGTGACCTGCCCTGGGTCACACAGCTAGGAAGTGTCTGAGGCCAGATTTGAACCCAGGACCTCCCATCTCTAGGCCTGGCTCTCGATCCACTGAGCCACCCAGCTGCCCCCTATTGTATGCCTTTAAAAATATTATTCTGAGAAAGGGTTCACAGACTTCACTAGACTGCCAAAGGAGTCCATGACACAAAGGTGAGTAACCCTGGACTAGAGGATCCTAAGGTTCTTTCCAAATCTCAGTCTTTTATTCCTAGTCTTCCTCCTGCTTTCTTTCCATCCTCCTATTATTCCTTCTGTTCTTCCTTCTATTTCTCTTCTTCCTCCACCTCCTCCCAATCCTCCTCCTATTACTACTACTGGGAGATCTCATCTATTACTTCAATATACCTTGCTAACTACTCTTCAACCTCCTTCACTACTTCTTTCCCTTCTCTTTCCTTCCAATCTCTCCCTCTCTCCCTCCTCTCTCTCTCTCTCTCTCTCTCTCTCTCTCTCTCTCTCTCTCTCTCTCTCTCTCTCTCTCTCTCTCACTCTTACCTTCTGTTCTGTCCTAGAATGAATACTAAGTGTAGGTTCCAAGACAGAAGAATGCTAAGGGCTAGGCAATTGGGGTTAAATGACTTGCTCAAAGTCACAAAGCTAAGAAGTGCCTGAAATTCACATTTGAACCCAAGTCCTTCCCATTTCCAGGCATGGTTCTCTATCCACTGAGCCATCTAGCTGCCCCACTATCTCCTTTTATTTCTCCTACTTCCCAAGTACAAGTTCATAGATTCATAGCCTGGACCTGGAAGAAAACTTGGAAATGATCTAGTCCTTCCTTCTTATTTTACAGATGAGGAAACTGAGATCTGGAGACCTTAATTGACTTACCCAAGGTGAGGAACAGATCTGAGATTTTAACCTAGATCTTCTGACTCCAATCCAATAATCTCAAAGGCAACCTTCTACATGATTCTTTCCTGATCTCTAAGCTGCTAGTGGCATTTCCCCCAAAACTACTTTGTTATATGTGTTTTGAATATACTTTGAACATGTTTTCTCCCATCTTTGGAGTAAGCTCCTTGAGAAATGCATAGTACATTGCCTGGCACATAGCAGGTGCTTAATAAATGCTTGTTGATCAACTGGATTGGATCAGCTGCTGAGCCCCCAAACTCTCTTAGACTCTCTTCTTTATTTTTACCCAAGTCTCTAGTCTTACCTCCCATTACATCACTGGTCTAAATGCACTCTCCAGGCCAGTTTTCTCTGCTAAGAAGAATGAATTTCAGTTTGGCAAGAACAAAAAATGTTAACAGGGAGCTGAACCTAATAAATGTGGAGATAGGTATGGGGATACTAGCAGCTACCCTTGATGTGTCCAAGACACCCTACCCAAACAAAGTAGATCCCAAATATTGAAAGAACAATCAGATGCCACTATTGAGTTATTCCATGACCTTTCAAAGACTGAGAATAGAATAGGTCCCATAGGACTAGTGAAGGGAAGGGCAAACATTGATTTAGTTTCTTAAAAAGGGAAGACAGTACATTCTGAAAACTATAGAATGACACGTCTTTCCCTCTTGTGCAGAGGTAAGGAGCTATGGGTCTTGGACTCTGCATTTAATGAAGCTTGGCTCCAATTTTCAGAAAAATTCTACAACATATTATTAAAGAGATGATTTGTTATCACTTAGGAAGGGAAGCAGTGATGACCAAGTGCTATCATGGTCTCTTCAAAAAAAGGTCAAGACAGATAAATCATTTCTTTTCTTTTTTTTAACTGGGTTCAAAGATTGTTAAATCAGGGAAATACTGCAACGATTCCTTACTTGCCTAGATTTCAATAACTCACTTGACAATGTCTCTCATGCTATCCTTATGGACAAAGTGGAGAGATGTGAGTTTGATGAAAATACAGCTAAGTGGATTCAAATCTGGTTCAATGACTGGTCTAAAAGACTTGTCATTCGTGGGTAGATGTCAACTTGAAAAGAGGTCCCTCATGTAATGCCCCACAGGTCTATCCTGGCCCCTATGCTGGTTAACTTACTTACATGAATATAAACAACTTGGATGATAGCATAGATGGCACACTAATAAAATCTGCATAGAACACAAAATTTAATCATATAGTTAATACAGAGCCAAGTTCCAAAAAAATCTCCATAAAATGAAATTTAGTAGAAATCAATACAAAGTCCCTCACTTGGAAAAAAAAATTAACATCATAAGTATATGACAGAGGAAATATGTTGGTTCCTGTGCAAAAGGTCTGGAGGTTTTAATGGATTGCAAGCTCAGTGTGAATCAGTAATGTAACATGTCAACTAAAACATGAGACCTTGGGCTTCATCAAGAGAAGCATTTTGTCTGTATTGAGAGATCATTATGTTCTTTTTTTTTTTAACCCTTACCTGCCATCTTAGTATCCATACAGTATATTGGTTCCAAGGCAGAAGAGTGGTAAGGGCTAGGCAATGAGAATTAAATGACTTGTCCAGGGGTACCCTGCTTGGAAGTGTCTAAGGCCATATTTAATCCCAGATCTCTGGGCTTGGCTTTCAATCCACTGAGCTACCTAGCTACTCCAGAGGATTATGTTCTTTGTCTTCAAGTCACATCTAGAATACTAGATTCATGATCCAACCATTCTGGATGGCAATTTGGAACTATGCCCAAAAGGCTTTAAAAGACTATCTGCCCTTTGATCCAGCCATTGCACTGCTGGGTTTGTACCCCAGAGAGATAATAAGGAAAAAAGACTTGTACAAAATATTTATAGCTGCACTCTTTGTGGTGGCAAAAAATTGGAAAATGAGGGGATGCCCTTCAATTGGGGAATGGCTGAACAAATTGTGGTATATGTTGGTGATGGAATATTATTGTGCTAAAAGGAATAATAAAGTGGAGGAATTCCATGGAGACTGGAACAACCTCCAGGAACTGATGCAGAGCAAAAGGAGCAGAACCAGGAGAACCTTATACACAGAGACTGATAAACTGTGGTACTATCGAATGTAGTGGATGTCTCTACTAGCAGCAATACAATGATCCAGGACAATTCTGAAGAACTTATGAGAAAGAATGCTATCCACATTCAGAGGAAGATCCATGGGAGTAGAAATGCAGATCACATGGATCATGCTTGATCACATAGATCGATGGGGATATGATTTGGGATGTAGACTCTAAAAGATCACCCTAGTGCAAACATCAATAATATGGAAATAGGTCTTGATCGATGACACAAGTAAAAACTTGTGTTTTTCGAATTGGCTATGGGGGTGGGGGGGAGGGGAGGGAAAGAACAGGAATCATGGAACCATGGAAAAATATTCTAGATTAATTAATTAAATAAAAAATTTCAATTAAAAATAAAATAGAATACTAGATTCAGTTTTGGTTATCACATTTTAGAAACTACTTCATTGACTTGGAGAAGACTCAGAGTAGGGCAACAAGAGTGAGAAGCCTTTTGACCATGTCATAGCAGGAATAACCCTAAATGAACTGAAGATATTGAGTCTAGAGAAGAGAAGATTTAGGGATTGGCAAAAAAGTCAACCTCAAATATTTGACAAACTGTCAAATGGAAGAGAGATGAGGCACATTCTTCCTGACTTCAGATGGCAGAACTAGAAACAATGGCTAGATGTTATAGAGGTAGATTTATACCTGATGAAAGGAAAAAATTTTTAACAAGTTACAGTTAACACAGTACCTGGCACAGAGTAGGTACTTTATAAATGCTTGTTGATTGGTCAGGTACTAATTATCCAAGGCACTAGGGATATAAAGACAATGAAGGAAACAATCTCTACTATCAAGGATCAATAAGGTACTTCTCTCCCTTCTGTGCAGAGGTGAGGGGGGACCCTCAATCAGGAACCCCTACAGATTTTAATGGGTTGTCTAGTTTTGCTGATCTGTTGTGTATTTTTCCCTCTTTATTATTTTTTTTATCATAAGGGATGGCCTTGCAAGAGGACAAATCTGGAAGGGTTACTTTTGGAAATATAACTGATGTAAAATATATATATATATATATGTCTATATATATATATGTATATCGGAAAAGTTTTTTTTTTAAAGTTAGAGTTAATGTCAAATGGAATGACCTGCTTGGAAGAAAGTGGAAGGTCTGTCACTAGAGGTCTTCAAGTCAAACCTAGATGAATACTTGTTAGATATTGTAGAGGGAATTCTTTGTCAGCTAGAGATGGGACTGGCTGACCTCTTAAGACTCTATAATTCCATCAAACTCTTGAGATTCTATGATTCTATCACAGAAAAATGCCTCTCCACCTTATTCCTCTGAAATACCATCCATTTTCTACTTTTGCTTATCTGAATCAGAGGTTCATCTGTCTCACTTCCTCCAGGAAGCCTTTCCTGACTACTATAGCACACAGGAATTTGTCCTTCCTCTACACTCCAATATAACATGTTGTCTGTGTCATTCAGTTGGCACTTAGAATTCACAAATAAATATTTATCTCTGCCAGTCTATGCAGGGTCCTACTGGTGGTGGCTGAGGGAGAGACAATGTTTGGGTTGATTATATTACTGCCCTTATTGGGCTTACATTCTAATTGGGGAATGACATAAATTATAGAATGGAAAGAGCATTGAATTTGAACTTAGGTTCAAACACTAACTCTATTACTTACCACTTGTGCAACCTTGAGCAGATCACTTTCCTTTGTTGAGCCTCAGTTTCCCCACATGTAAAATGGAGGATTAGATGATCTTTTTATTTGTTCTAGCTCCTATGATTTTCTTTGTCCTGTCTATAGATTATAAACTCTATGACAAGATCTATAAACCTGAGATAGACCTAGTGCAGTGATGGTGAACCTTTTGGAGACAGAGAGTCCAAACTGCAACACCCCCTCCCCAGCCTTACCTCAGACAGGGGAGGGAGGAAGTACTCCCTTTGGACTGCTGGGCAGAGGGGTGGGCGATATGAAAAATGTCCTTAAGGTGTTCATGGAGAAGGGAGGGGAGCAGCCCCTTCTGGCACACTTGCCATAGGGTTGCCAATATGGACCTAATATGCGTTCTATGAATGGCTGTGGAATAATTGGTTGTCAAAATTCAGTTCTTGTCATAATACATCAAGCCAAAGAGATCCCCAGTTGTTTATTGAGTTGAATTAGACCTATTCACAATGGGAAAATTACTGGTTGGGTTCTGCTATCAAGCCTGTAAGACTTAAAATCACCAGGTCGAAGTTGCTGGCTGATACCACCACATTTAGTTCTCTTCCTCAGAAGCATAGCCAGAATCAAGGCTGCTTCCTATTATAAATCCTATTAAGAAGGATCACAATGTCTGTCTGGCTGACTGTTTGTCAGTCTAAGGAAATGCTGAGAGATATGGCCCCTCCTCCATTGGAGCCAGTGTCTGGAGTTTGCCAGCAGCCAGGGTGTGTGTCCCCTACTTTATCTTCACCTTCACTTTCAACCACCCTTCCCAGACTGGGAATGAGGGTCAATCTCATTGTCTGCAGAAAACACATTTAGGCTTCCCCAACAATCAATGCCCTCCCACATCTGCAGGAATGAACTGCCAACTTCAGTCTAGCTGGCTGTGTGCCCCTTATTGTTTTTCACTATCTCCTTCCTGACTTGCCTCTTGTTCAGGTTTCCCTTCCTCCCTTGCCTCTCTGGCATCCCTGTTTCCCCGGTCTCTCTCCCCACTTCTCTCTCTCGCTTTCTCTTACCTTTCCCCTCCTCTGCCACTATCTTCCCCTCCACCCCCATGACCTCTCACATTCTGAAATCTTCAGTCTCACATGAGGGGTCATGTAGTACACATTTGTGTCCACTAAACCACATCTGGTCCCCACACTTCTTCAGGAGGGGGTATGTGTAGAGATTCAGGGTCTTTTGGGGAGTGGCAGGTAGAGGTTTGGAAGAGCTGCAGCCAAGGGCAGGACAAAGCCAGAGGACTTGCTGGAAGTAAACTCAGGTTCTCAGAATCAAAGGATTGTTGGAAAGGATCTTGGAGATCATCTAATCTAATCCCCTCTTTTTATGGAGTAGAAAATTGAGGTTTAAGGAAAAGGAGTGGCTTGGCCCAGGTCACAAAGGTAATATAAATGGTGGAATTAATATTTAAATCCAGAACTTGACTCCAAATCTCCTTTCCTCTTTGGACCATGGCCTAGACTGACCTTTACACCAGCACAGTCTTCAGTTTTCTGTCTCTGAAAGGATAGGGGAATCTCCCTTCCTTTCTTCTCTCCTCAGTTAGGTGACAGACCATGTTCCAGCACCTAAGACTTCAACTTGCAACACCCATGACTCAAGACAAAGAATAGATTGGGTTCTCCAGGACTGAAGTCCAATCCTAACTGATAAGTCCCCGTTGCTTTCCCAGGGAGGGGATCCCTGAGGGAGACTCCTGAAAGGAAAAAAAAATCTCACAATGGCTACCAGAGCTGAAGCTACCTCATGTGGGATATCATGGTGGAGAGAGGGACAAGTGAGGGAGAGGAGAGAAAAAAAAATAAATGGAAGGGGAAGCCTATTTTCAGTTGCATCTACCTCTTTGTGACCATTTGGGGTTTTCTTGACAAAAGTAGTACTAGGGTGGTTTGCCATTTCCTACCCCCAGCTCATTTATAAATGAGAAACCAAGGCAAATAATGTTAAGTGAGTTGCCCAAGGTCACATAGCTATTAAGTGTCTGAAGTTAGATATGAACTCAGGAAGAATTGTCTTCCTGACTCCAGACCTGGCATTCTATCCACTGGAGGCTTCTGGAGGTGGAGAGACCCCAGGAAAGATTATCAGAAGGAGAGAAACTGAAAAAATGGGACTACTCCAGTAGGGATCCCCCAGGTGTTTCCAGAGGGCAAGGTTTCCAGTAGGGGGCTCATTGAGGAGAAAGACCAAATACTGGGGGTTTCTAGACAGGAAGGGGGAGTCTCTAGCCTGAGAAACTCCTCAATGGAGCCCTAGGAAATAGAGAAAACTCAAAGAGAGGCTCTGGAAGTGAAGAAGGCTCCTATACAGGGAAGGGGGATAGAAGTATCCCCAGAGGTAGGTGGAAGAATCCCAGAGGAATTGACAGAGGACAAAGGACCCCTTTATAAAACTATGAAAGGCAGTAATCCCAGAGGGGAAACTTTGCCCCCAAGAGGCAGAGAGACAGGTATTCCTGAAGCAAAGGTGGCTTCGTAGAGGGGGTCCTAAAGAAGAGGGTCCCTTTGAGGGGTGATGAGGAGTATGGCCTCCCTGGGGCAGAGGCTGAGATCACATAGAAGATCCCATATGTTCTGGGCCTGCCCTAATCCTAGTCCTGGCCCTGGCACTCCAGGCCAGAAGAGTGTGTCTGTGTGTGTGGAGGAGAGGTGGGGGATTTAGGGGGGCATGGGGTGACAGCTGCAAAGAGCTTTTCCTGCTCTAGCTCGTCCTGTTTCCAATTACACCCCCGGGCGGAAACTCCACAAGTCAAAGAAGAGCCACCTAAGCCCAGGAGACCCGCAGAGCCTGGAGCTTGTGAGCAGAAACAGCCCTACCCAATGCTGGGGGAAGGTGGCCAGGGCCACCTCCTGCCAGCTTCCTCCCAAGCCCCACCTGCTCCCCAGGGACCCCAAGGTCAGCTTGGAATTGAATGAAGGCTGGCATGCCTGGGGCTGAGAGCTCCCCTGGACTGTTACCAGCTGCTTCCTTCTCTCCCACCCCCAGTGTGCTGTGGGTTATTTCAGTAGTGGCCTCCTTCCTTAGGCCTCTCACACCCAGGCATCAGCAGCCAAAAGGAGGCTTCCTCCACCCTCATACCTCCAGCTCCCTGGGCTGACAGAGGACTTGGATTATCCACAGCTCCCTGCTCTATTCCCCCACCCCCATCCCATGCATAAATCTACACCTGCTAGGACCTGCTAGGAGTCTAATCTTCAGAGATTAGAATCATGGGGCATGGAGGCTGTGAGAGATCATTGGATCATGGAGGAGAAGCTGGGAGAACCCTCTGAGGCCATCTAGTCCAACTCCCTTATTTTAGAGAAGAGAAAATCAGAGAGGTTAAGCGACTTTCCCAGTATCACACAGGTATTAAATGGCAGAGCCTGGATTTGAACTGTCTGATCTAAATCCAGCTCCTTTCATGACATTAAACTTTTAGAGCAGAGAATGTTAGAATGCAAAATGGTAGAGCTGGAAATGATGTTAGAACATAAATGGTTAGACCACGGAACATAGAATGATAACAATAAAAGAGACCTTAGAGAACATCTGGTTGAACACATCACAGGATTTTGATTTGAAGGGATTTTCTTAGAGATCATTTATTCCAGTCTCCTTATTCTGCAGATGAAGAAACAGGTGGAAGAGGGGAAGGGGACTTGTTGAGCATTTTATCCCAACAAAAAAGTAGCAGAGTTGAGACTGACCCCAGGTTGCTTGAATCCTAGACTCTGGGGCTCTTTCAGCTAAGAAACAAATAAATTGGAAAATCAGGTTTTCTTTTTCCCAGGAGGTAGAGCCTCAGATCATGCTAGCCAGAGTGCCTCTTCCTATGGAGAGTGAAGATTTCCATCACTGAATGGCAGAGATACCTGGCTCCTCAAATGCTCACCAGAGAATTATGTCCAGGCACAAGTTGTGCACCTGGGACTAGGATGTTTTTTGTTTATGGCTTAAAAAAATGTTTTTAAGCTACTAAGATGTTTGGTTGACACAGCAAATTTGGATTTTCATTTTCTTTTCTGCTTTCAATTTAAATTCTTCTGCCACAAACCCACACAACCTCCTGCTCTGTTTAAAGAGACCTTAGAGGAAAAGGGAGAAAAAAATGACAAAATGATATTGGCTTCCTGCATCTACAACATGTAGCAAAATATTTTAATGAAAAGACATGACTCAAGAGACCTGGATATGGCCACTAACCTGAGGCAAGGCAGACCCTCAGAATGTTACATCTAAAAGAGATTTTAGACTCTTTAATGTTAGGACATTAAGCATGCTAGCCCATTCCCATTATTTTACAATTGAGAAAACAGGTACACAGAATGAAACGATTTGACTCCAGGAACACCCAGGAAATTGATGGTAGATTTGGGAAGGGTTTGTTTTTTTTTTTACTCTCATATACCAAGACCATGCTTCCCTAGCACAAACATTTTCCTGCTGCTTGACTCAAGTTAGCAGAACTAAGAGGAAAGGGCGGAAGCTTCAGGAGATGGATTTAGACAGGCATCCAACAACTTGATCTTTTTCACAATACAAGGGGCTATCTGACTAGAAGATTTCAAGGGAAGGCTGGACAACTACTTGTTGAAGGTATTTTCGATGAGATTCTTGGTCAGAATAGAGGCTGGGCCATATGATCTCTGAAGTCCCTTCCCACCCTAAGATCATTTGATTGTTAACATTTTATTTAGCTTGGGGGGGGGGTCAGGGGAATAGGGCAGCTATATGGCTTAGTGGATTGAGAGCCAGGCTTAGAAACATGAGATCCTAGGTTAAAATTTGGTCTCAGATTCTTCCTGGCTGTGAGATCTTGGGTAAGTCACTTAACCCTCATTGCTTAGCCTTTACCTCTCTTCCACCTTGGAACCAATACACAGTATTGATTTTAAGATAGAAGGTAAGGGTTCAAAAAACAAAACCAAAAACATTCAATCTCCCATGGTTTACATTCTATATCCTAACATCTAGAGTCAGCTAGGTAGTGGAATATCCAGAGTACTGGGCCTGGAGTCAGAAAGACCTAAGTGCAACATCTCTCTCAGATGCTTTATGGTTATAGGAATATGATCAAGTCTCTTGATTGCTATCTGCCTCAGTTTCCTTATCTGTAAAATAGACAAAATAATAGCATTTCCCTCCCAGGGTTGTTGTGAGGATAAAATGAGAAGATATTTGTAAAGTATCTTTCAAACATTATATAAACGGTAGCTGGTATTATTATGTTCTAAGTTCCTTTACAACTCTTCTGGAAATTAAGTGAAATTGATATTTCCAGGGGACCTGAGCTAAATCACAGGGCATCTGGGAGACAGAGGAAAAGTGTGTAGAAAAAAGCACAGAGGACTTCAGTTCCACCTGGAAGTCTTTCCTTACCTCCCCCAAAAATGACTTCATAGGTCATCAAATGGCAGGAATTTGTACTACTTTTATGTTACACTTTCCTGGTGAAAACCCTGTCAGAGGCTTTAGGTGAACTAGCTGCACAGGGATGTGCAAAACAGTTTTGCCTCCTTTTTCTTTTTACCCCTGGTGTTTGCACTTTCCTACCTTATTACCTTTTTCTGAATTATCAGGGTCAGTGGATGGATTCCTGCCCCCTCCCCACCCCTTTTCATTAGTGATCTAGTGGCTTATAGAGGATCTTGAGGAATCGTGGGATATAAGAGAACTGGAAAACATATTAGAAAGCAAAATGTTTTAACAAAGAATATAAAAACTTAGGACAAAGAATACTTGAGCTAGAAGGGATCTTGGAGATCATCTGTTCTGAGTCTTTTATTTTACAGATTGGAAGGAAAAATAGTTCTGGTCTCAGATCCTGGATGCCCTTTTGTATTATTGTCATATTGTATTATTTACAGTTGAATAAAAGATAGACACTGAAGGTGGATGAGCAGCCTTGAAAAGTCAGCAAGCCCTCAATACCAGAAGAGCTAGTGCTTCCTCAATACCCCATACAACCCCAGTTATTTACATAATTTAGTAAAAGTTTAAATTGATTGAGCTGTATGCCATGCAGGGTGATATTAAGCAGAAAAAAGCATCGGTCAAAATGCCCTCTTTCCAGGGTCCTAATCCCCTTTCCCAGGCTCCAGTCAATAGTACTTCACCAACACCCATCCCTACCTCCCTATTCCTCAAAGCCATCCCTAGGACCAAAGAATTCCTTCTCCTGATCACAGCACTACCCCAATCCAACACTAAGAAGCCAGGGTCAGTTGTGGGGAGGGAGGGATGGCAAGAGAACTTTTAGCAGAGCACCAGTAGAAAAGATGGATTCCAGGGGCACAGGGCTTTAGCAGAGGACTGAAGAAGGGCAAGTTGCCTTCCCTTTCTGAGCCTGTTTCCCCACCTTTCAAATTGGAGGAGAGTGAATGTTGCCTTCTACGGTCTCTCCAATTTTGACATTCTGTGTTCTAACATTTTATATTCTAAAGTCTCTTTGAGCCCTGAAATTCTATGTTCCAAGGTCCTTTCCAGGCCTGACATTCTGTGTTCTAAGGTTCCTCCAGAGTGGACACCCAAGGATCCTAAAGGTGCACTGATGAAGGGAGCCGGTGTGAGCAAAGGAGACAGATCCCCTGGGTTCCCTAGGACTTACCTTGCTGTTAGCCCTCACTGAGGCGACACAGAACATCAGTGACACCCAGAGCAGCCCGCGTGGGGCCATGGCTCAGGCTGGACAGGCGGGACAAGCGCTTGGGCAGTGATGAGCTCTCAGTTAGGTCCCTGAAGCTCCCGAAGCTCCCGCCGCTCTTTCTTAGCGCCCTGCCCCGCCCTCCCTTGGCAGGCCTGCGGAGGGGCAGGACTTGGGGGCGGAGTCGCCCCCCCCCCCCCCCCGCCAGTTCCCTTACCCGGGGGACCCTGGGTTGGGTCCTGGACTCCGCCCCGCCCCGCCTATCCCTCCGGTCCTCAACTCCCGGCTCAGGGACTTTCCCACCCGCTAGTAGTTTGCTAGAATTTGCGCTTCCCTTTCCTCCACTGGGCACGTGTTTGTGTAAAAAACCAACAAACAAAATTAAAGTATATTGAAAGCATTTGTTTGGGAGAATTTCCCAACCTGAAGATAACCAGAGATACTGAGATTAGGAAGGGTCTTTTCTCGTTTTTCTTCAGCCCTCCCCCCCCCGCCCCCCCCAGCTCGTTTTCTTTTCCTTTATTTATTTTCCCCACCCCGGCCCCCGCATCCTGTCGGTTTAACGTTCTCTCCCTGGCTTCTCTCTCCTTTCCTCTGTTTTTCCAATCTCTCCCTTCATCTCTGTCTCGCCTTTTTCTGTGTCTTCTCTTCCGTTTTTCTTCTTCTGTACCTCTTTGCCTTTCCTCTGTCTCCCCGCCCCCCCCCCCCTTTGTATTTGCTAGATCTCTCAACTCCCTACGTCTCTGTTTCTGTTTTTTTTTCTCTCTCTCCTCTATACTGACTTGTCGCTTCTTTAGTCCAGAAGAGGGATTTCTACAACCCTTCAACTCTACCTTCTTTAGTCAAATACATGAAGTCAACGATTGGCTTTAATGGCTACTACTGGATTCTTTAGACAGTTAAGTTGCGAAGTGAACGGAGTGCCCATACTGGAATCAGGAAGATTAATCTTTCCCAGTTCAAATTTGGTCTCAGTCACTGTCTTAGTTAGCTGTGTGACCCTGGGCAAGTCACTTAATTCTGCCTCTGCCTCCCTTTCTTCATCTGTAAAATGGGCTAGAGAAGTCAGTGGCAAATCATTATCTCTCAAGAAAATCCCAAATGGGGGTCACCAAGAGTCAGTTATGAAAAAGAACAACAAAACTGAGAGTTGGAAACCGAGAGCTAAACAATCCAGTCCAGTTGAGTTGTTCCAATTTTGTCGGAGTTGTCTTGCGACCCTATTTGGGTTTTTCTTGGCAAAGATACTGGAGTGCTTTGCCAGCTTCCTCCAGCTCGTTTTAAAGATGAGGAAAGGAGGTGAACAGGGTTGAGTGACTTGCCCAGAGTCACCCACTAGTAAGTGTCGGAAGTCGAATTTGAACTCCGACTCCAAGTTCCCCATTAGCTATCCATTATGCCACCTAGCTGCCCACATTTCCCACTCTTTATTTATTCTTTGAACACTTTTAAAATTCCTCAGGAAATAAGAACCTAAACTCCTGGAGGCTAGGACTGGTTACTTACTCCATTCAGTAGCCATTGTACTATTTACATAATTTAGTTAAAATTGATTTATTCATGCATTGGGATTAGGCAGGAAAAGCTTTGGACCTGGAGGAAGATTCTCTGAGCCCTGCTTTTGCCATTTACAGCTAAATGCTTTGTAAATCATAAAATATGATCTATTCCATTGCTATCTTTTTAAAAAAACCTTTACCTTCCGTCTTAGAACCAATACTTGGTTCTAAAGCAGAAGAGTGGTAAGGGCTAGGCAATGGGGGTTAAGTGATTTGCCCAGGGTCACACAGATGGGAAGTATCTGAGGTCAGATTTCCCCACTCTAGACCTGGCTCTCAATCCACTGAGCCACCCAGCTGCCCCCAACAAAGGCTAGGCAAAAGTGACTTGCCTAAGGTCACAGAGCTAGGAAATATCCAAGGTCAAATTTGAATCCAGGTCCCCTGGACTCCAGGTCCAATGCTCTATCCACTGTGCTCCTCTAGCTACCATCATTTCTTACTGAAAGAAGGAAAGAAAAAGAAAAAAGAGATAGAATTATAGTAGAAAGTAGCAGAGGTCACCAATAACTTTCCCAGGGTCCTCAAGAATATTTCTGCCTTCCATTTCTCTCTTCCTTTTGCTTCAACATTCTCCCCTACCCTCCTCAATCTTTCCACTCAGAATGACAGTTCCACTGAATCTCAGGTTGGGCTAGTACCTGGAGACCAACAGGCCCACCGGTTAGAAATGTGAAGACAGCTTTTAAAATAAAAAATCATATGGCCAACAGACTATAAAAGAATGCATACCTTTTGATCCAGTAATACTACTACTAGGTCTGTTTCCCAAAAAGATTTTTTAAAAATGGGGATGGGCCTGTTTATACAAAAATAGTTATAGCTGTGTGTTGTTTTTTTTTTTGTGGTGGCAAAGAATTGGAAACTAAAGTGATGTCCCTCAATTGGGGAATGACTGAACAAATTGTGATATATGATAGTAATGGAATATTTTTGTGTTCTAAGGAATGATGAACAGAAAGATTTCAGAAAGAGCTGGAAAGAGCTAGGTGAATAGATGCAGAGTGAAATAAGCAGAACCAGAAGAACATTATACACAGTAATGGCAATATTGTGGGACAATCAGATGTGATAGTTCTTAGCAATTCAATGATCCAGGACAATTCTGAGGGACTTATGAAAAAGAATGATCTCCACCTCCAGAGAAAGAACAGTTGGAGTAGAAATGCAGAAGAAAATATATGATATATAATTTATTTATTTGGGCATATGATTTGGAATTTTGGTTTTATAAGATTTTTCACTTACAAAAATGAATATGGAGATATGTTTTACGTATACATATACATGTATAACTCAGAAAAAGAAACAAGACAAAAAACTCACAAACTCTTACAATGGAGTAGTCCATTAGTATCCACTGAGAAAATATAGGATCAAAAAGTTCATAGGAATTCAGAAGCACTTTAAATTAATGTTGTGTTTTCTTAGTCACACCAGCATCTACATTAAAATGAAAACAGTAAATATATGCATAAGTTATTTCATTGGACTTAAACAAAAAATGAAAAGGACAGTGGTTGATAGGCATATAGATTTCTGGACCCCTTGCAATAACTCAGAGTCCCATTCCCTTCCAATTGAGGGGCGTTCTTGGTCTATGATTAGGAATGACTTATCCAATCCAACCCCTCTGAGCTCGGTTCATTCACCTGCAAGTTGGAGATAATTATAGGGTTGTTGCTAGAATCAGAGGAGATAATCTATGTAAACTGCTTTGAAAATTTAAAGTGCTGGGGGCAGCTGGATGGCTCAGTGGATTGAGAGCCAGGCCTAGAGATGGGAGGTCCTGTTTTCAAATCAGGCCTTGGAAACTTCCTAGCTGTGTGACCCTGGGCAAGTCACTTAAACCCAACTGGCTAACCCTTGCCACTCTTCTGCCTTAGAATTGATACTAGACAAAAGGTAAAGGATTAAATGAATAATTCACAGGTTGGTCTTCCCACCCTAGCCCATCCCAGCCCAATCGATTCATTGAGATTTAACCTGGGTACATTAGTGCTTTGCGTGATTAGATGCCTTTTGGAAAGCAAAGAGCTCGGTTAACCCTGGGGCTGGATATTGGTCGGTTTTGACTCAGGTTTTCTGGAAGGGTTTAGAGCTAAGAGGTGAGAGGAGACCAAAGCTAACGGGGAGATCAGAGGGGAGGAAGCCCCAGGGGCTATTTCTGCATGAAAGATGTGGTTGAAGCTGTGGAGCTGGTCAGCATCTCCCTGAAAATTGAAGAAGGCAGCCAACTGCACTTCCCCCAATGCTGCCACTGCAGGCTTCCTGCGGATCTTTCAAGTTTAACTCAGCTCATGCCTGCCCCCTGGTGGGATTTTTTGGGTGAATTAATCAGGAAGCACTCAGAGCGCCAAGAAAAAAACAAGAATTACAGTAACTTTTGTAAGTCCTTTCCCTACAACAATCCTATGAGGTCAGTTCTATAGGCATGAATTTGCCCATTTTATGGATGAGGAAACTGAGCTTGGGGAAAACTGTCTTGACCATGATCACACGGGTGATCAGTGAAAGAGTCAGGACTGATACCCAGATATTCGGACAGTAAAGTCCAATGCTTTTTTCACTCTACCAGCATTGTCTTTAAAGCAAACATCCCCAAATCTAACTGGAGTCAAAAATGACTCTTCGAGCCTCTCCTGCTCAGGTCACCTGAACACCACACCATCTAAAGAATCTGAACTGCAGATCAGCCCCAAATCGGTGAAGAGTTGCATATTTCTAGTGAAAATTTACATGGAAGAAGTGGTGTGAACTATATTCAGTGTATTTTAACAAGCCTTTATTTAAGCACCTGCTACTCCTGAAGATGTGAAGACAAGAGCCAGAGGTGAGAAAGGAATGATTTCCAGACCTGAGGAACAGGAGATGAAGTTTCACATATCTAGAAACCATTGGACTGGATTCTACAGTTGATGAAGGGGAGAAATATGAGATGAGTCCATAGAGGGACACTGTGAGGGACTTTAAACACCACACTGAGAGACTATATCTTATCAAGGTATCAGTAGAGACTCATTGAAGCTTCTTGAGTAGGGGAGTGACGTAGTCATATCAGTGTTTTAGAAAGCCTATTTTGACAGTTATTTGTAGGATGAATTAAAGAGCATCCAGACACGAGGCTAGAAAACCAATTAGGAAGCTACTGTACAATTAGTGGGGATGTGAGAGGGACTGACAAGATAGAATCAATGACACTTCCTTGATGACGGGCTATGGAGGATGAAGGAAAGGGAATAGTCAAGGATAAAATCTAAGTTGTGAACTTGACATCCTAAATTGTTGGGACATCCATACTTCTCTGTATAAGTGTTGCATTTATGCCACCTCTCCTCCAGTAAAGAATAAAACTCTTGAGGGTAGCGACTTAATTGTCTTCCCACCCCCAGCACAGGGCTAGTCGTCTTTAACTGAAATTGGGAAGTTTAGAGGGAAGAAAATGAGTTCTATCTTTAATATAATTTTCAAGCATTTAAAAAATTCTGAACCTGACAAATACCAGCAAATAAGGGCATTTCCTTAAAGAAAAATCTAGAAAAAAAAAGAGGATTTACACGAAGCTATAAATCTGCATTACCTGCCATTTGGGATCTTTAAAGTATATATTCATCAGATTAGCTCCAAAGGTATCCCTCTTATCTTTGGTTGTATTCAAACTTCCTTCTGCTCTGTGCACATATTTATTTTGACTTTTGTAGGTTTAAAAAAACAAACAAAACCTTTACATTTTGTCTTAGAATCAATACTAAGTATCAGTTCCAAGGCAGAAGAGACATTAGGGCTAGGCAAAAATTGGGGTCAAATGACTTGTCCAGAGTCACACAGCTAAGAAGTGTCTGAGGCCAGCTTTGAACCTAAGACCTCCCATCTCTTATAGCAGGCACCCCACTTTAGGATTAAAAAAAATTATTTAAAACAGAAAAAAGAGGATTATACTTGAAACTGTGCATTTCTATTATGTAACACTTGTTTTTCTTTTTAAAGGGTATATCAAATCCAACATGTAACCTTTTTAATACATCTTTGAAAAACTTCCAATATGCACCATGTTCAATGATGTAGTAAGGGATTTCTGTTATATTGCAATCAAGGTAATTCAGGGTTAGAGGTTGGCAAGATATAAGTGGCAATAGCACAAGAAGGCAAGGGATTCCAGATCAGAGGTATAACTGGATTATTTAAATGGTGGGTCAAGCTTTTTTTTTTTTCCTAAACCAATGATGATTTGCACCAAAGAAGGGGTATCAAAAATATCAGTCAGCCAATGGGCTTTTATTAAACATCAATTATGTGCCAGACTGCTAAGTGATGGAGATACAAAGAAACACAAAATCCAGTCCCTGTTCTCAAGGACTCAACTTGAAAACAATTACAAACAAACTAGCTATATCCAGGATGAGTTATAAATAATTGGCAAAGGGAAAACAAAACATTAAAGGGAACTGGGAAAGGCTTCTTGAAGAAGTTGGGATTTTAGCTCGGACTCTACAAAGAGACTGAGCTAAGGAGGAAAATAATTTTAGCATAGAATATGGCCAGGGGAAATGCCAAGAGTTGGGAGATGCAGTGCTATTTTTTTTAAACCATATGTTCTGTCTTGGAATTCATACTAAGTATCATTTCCAAGGCAGAAAAGAGGTAAAGGCTAGGCAATTGGGGTTAAATGACTTGCCCAAGGTCACAAACTAGGAAGTGTCTGAGGCCACATTTGAACTCCGGACCTCCAATCTCTAGGCTTGGCTCTCAATCCATCGAGTCACCTACTTGCCCCTCTACAATCTGTTTTAATAGTAGAGAGGAGAGGTAGATTGTGGTGGAGACAGAAGAAAGGAAGAGGAATTAGAGAAGACAACCAAGTAAAATGAAGAGTCCTGGATTTAGGAGCAGAAAACCTTGGTCCTGGTCTTACCTCTACTCCTTACTCCATGTAACTGTGCAGTTTTTGGCTAGTCATTTGAACCAGATTTGGACCCAAGATCTCCTCTCTCCAGGCCTGGCTCTTTATTTACTGAACCACCCAGCTGCCCCCAGTATTACATTTAAGGGACAGCAAAGTCTATGTTCAGGATCACAGCCTATGCTGGGATGAGTAAAATATAAGAAGGCTAGAAAGGTAGGAGGAGACCAGGTTAAGAAATCCTTTGAATACCAAACAGATGATTCTTTATTCTCTCCTAGAGAAGATAGGGAGATGCTGGAGTTTATTGAACTTGGGGATGAGATGGTCAGATTTGTACTCTAGCAAGATTGATTCCATAGCTGAGTGAAGGACTGGGTTGGAGTAGGGAGTGACAAAGCAAGAAGCCCAACTAAAAGCCTCTATTGGAATGTTAGTCAGAGTAGAGAAGGGGGCAAAGATGTGAGATGCTGAGAAGATGTCATCAACAAGACTTGGCAATGGATCACAGATGGGAGGTGAGAGAGTGACAATCTGTGGACATCTAGCACAGGTGACTAGGAGGAAGATGGTACCGTCAACAGTAACCCAGAAAAGATAGAGAGGAGGGAAGAGGTTAGGGAGAATGATAAGAAAGGAATGACAAAAAAAAAGGAGAAACATTCATGTAAGTGAGATCAAGGGATAATTTCTGAATAACCTTCCTCCCTTTCTTAGCCGAACTCCTTGAAAAGGCTCTCAATGCTTGATGCCTCCATTTCCTCAATCAACAATTGACAAATACTTATGTCTTTCTACTGACTCACTCCTCAATAATTAACAATCTAATAGCTCCTGATATCATCACTCAACTGAAACTTTCCCCTTCAAAGTTATCATGTTCTTTCTCTTTTTTTAAACCCTTACCTCCTTTCTTAGAATCAATACTGTGTATTGTATTGGTTCCAAGTATGGGGCCACATGCCGAGAAGGATGTTTTTTTTTCTCAAAGTGATACACCACCCAAGATATGTCCATTTTTTTTTTTGGCAAATTTTGACACACCAAGCTCAAAAGGTTGCCCATCACTAGGCTAGGCAATGGGGGTTAAGTGACTTACCCAGGGTCACACAGCTAGGAAGTGTCTGAGGCCAGATCTGAACCCAGGACCTCCCGTCTCCAGGCCTGGTTGTCTATACACTGAGCTACCCAGCTGTACCCCCCTCATGATCTCTTAATTGCCAAATCTGGTGGTCTTGTTAGTCTGCAGCTTTTTCAACCTGTCTATTGTATCAGTTGACCACCTTCTTTTCCTGCTAAGATCTTTTTCTGTGGATTTTTGGTCACATGCTGTTCTCTCCTGGTTCTCGTGCTTAGCTGACCCTTCCTTCAAGGTTTCCTTTGTTGGGTCATCATCCATATCATGCTCCCTAAATTCTGATCATTCTCCAAGGTCCTGCCTTGTCTCTTCTCCAGTTACACTTGCTCTTGGAATGTCCTCAGCTCCTATGGATCTAACTAGCATCTTTATACAAGGAGACACAGACATATGGGTATATACATACATATCATATATGTACAATACATGAGTTACACAGAGATGTGTGTGCATGTACACATGCATATATACATATAGTACATATACCTATATTATCTATTATGCATAATGTGTATATTATGCACACATACAATGCATATACTATATATTATGTATTATGCTGTGTATACATATATGTAATAATAGGTATATATTAATAGACGGTGTCTATTTACCACATATTTATACACACATAAAAATATAGACACACATACACATGTGATACCACATGCCAGAGACCAGCCCCAGGCTTTGCCCTTGAACAAGTCTCTTATCACCAACTGCCTATTGAGTTGTTTCAAGATGGATGTCCCAGAAGCATCCCAAACTCCATCTTTTCCTCCCCCAAACCTTCCTTTCTTCCAAACTTCACCATGCCTGCAGAAGAAGCCACCCTCCTTCCAATCTCTCATTATCCTAGGCATTGTCCTTAACTCCTCTTTCTGTCTCATCCCAGGTATCCCTCCAGTTGCCAAATCTTGTCGTTTCTACTTTCATGACAGCTAGCCTCAGGGATCCTTAGGCTTCATCCACAGGAAAGATGGCAATATCTAGGGATCAGGAGGGCATATTGTCAGGGGAAATGATGACTCCGAGAACCTGAGGATCAAATGGTGAGACAAATGGCAAGGCTTAGTGGTCTTCTGGTTCCCTTATCCACTGAGCCATCCAGCTACCCCAGTTGTCTTCTGTCTTACCGGTCATCCTTACAGGTGACTACTGGCCCATCTAAGTGATAAGCATAGTCATGTCCACTCTTTAGGGTGGGTGTATAAAGGAATCTAGCTTACCACCATTGTGAAGTGATGAGTTTAACTTGGGGCTCCAGCATCTTTTCCATTTGTACTATTTATCCCAGGTTGAAATCCTTTGGGGGCAAGTTATGTAGGTTATCCTTCCACCTGCATGCCATAATCTGTACAAGAGACACTCTTTATCTAGTTGGACTTTTCTATGTGGATGGTCAAGCCAAACTCTTTGAGTGATCACAGATCTCTTCCAGGAGGCTCTATAAAAATTTGAGGTTTGATGCAGCCTGCAATATGATATCCAGAAACAAGAGCATCTGGAGGACCAGGATGGTAAAATCCACAGGGAATCCCTATTCAATTTGGATTCAGCACTGAATTTACAGTAGTGGACACCTTCATCAAGCTTTACTTTTAATGTGTCCTTTTATTACATTATGCCTAATGTTTATGATCATGGAACAAGGTTATTTCTGTTGTTATATTTTTCAAAGAATTTTGGATGATTTTGATGCATGAATTTAAGATATCTTATGGGAAGATAGTTTTTAAAAGGGGTCATTTTACTCTACTGAATCAAATGTTTTTTCTTCTTAAAACTCTTACCTTCTCTCTTGGATTCCATACTTGGTATTGGTTCTAAGCCAGAAGAGTGGTAAGGGGTAGGCAATTGGGGTCAAATGACTTACCCAGGGTCGAATTAGCTAGGAAGTGTATGAGGTCATATTTGAACCCAGGACCTCCCATCTCCATCCACTAACTTCTCAAATATTTTTTTCATAATCAACAATAAGTAAGCGCAGTGGCATCTTGAATTTATTATGTCTTTCAGTCAATAGTGTGAAGGTAAAGATGTGATCCAATGTGAAATATCACTTGAAAAATTCTGCCTCTTCCATACTAATACCCTTATCCAAGATTTTTTTAATGCTTGTATAAACGGTTCTCATAACATGTTTACATACATGGAAAAGTAGACATATAGGTCAGTAGATGTTGAGATTCTTTCAGTTATCAGCTGAGGGCTATACCATTAAAGCTCTCTATAGTCATGCAAAAAATATTCTAAGTAACTATTAATTAGAGAAATGCAAATTTTAAAAACTCTGAGGCACCATCCCATACCTATCAGATTGGTTCTTATGATAGAAAAGAAAAATAATAAAACTTGGAGGGGATGTGGGAAGACTGAGATACTACTGCACTCTTGGGGGAGCTGTGAACTGATCCAGCCATTCTGGAGAGCATTTTGGACCTGTTCCCAAAGGGCTATAAGAGAGTACATACCCTTTGACCCAGAAATACCATTATTAGGTTTGTATACCAAAGAGATTTTTTAAAAGGGAGGTGGGGTGGGGGAGGACTTATATGCACAAAAATATTTAAAGTAGCTCTTTTTGTGGGGACAAGGAATTGGAAAGTAAAGGGAAACTGACAACTGGGGAAATGACTTGTTATTTTATATGAATGTAATGGGATATTATTGTGCTATAAGAAATGGTGAGCAGGGGAAGCTCAGAAAAACCTGGAAAGCCTTAAATGAACTAAAGCAGAGTGAAGAGCAGGACTAGAAGAACATTATACAGTGACAGGAATACTGTATAATGAAGAACTGTGAATAACTTAACTATTCTCAGTAATACAATGATCCACAACTATCCCAAAGGGCTCAGAATATAAAATGCCATCTGCTTCCACAGAAAGAACTGATGAAGTCTGAATCCAAATCAAAGTAAATTTTTTTTTGTTTGAGTTGTCTTCCACAAAAATATTAATTTGGAAATGTAAAATCTTTTTGAGAGTGTTTACCATTTCATCAAGGTTGGAGGAGGTGGGTGGGAGAGAGAATTTGAGACTTACAATTCTTTTTAAAATGTTGGAACCTGTTTTTTACATGTAATTGGAGAAAAACAAAGTAGAAAAATTTAAAAACATTCAGAAATCTTTGCTTCTTCTATTTGCCTAATTATTAAGCAAAATGGAAGACTGCAAAAGTTACCTAGCTATAACTTTACATATTCTTAAAATATGTTTTAAAACTTATAAAAAGAGGGGACAGTTGGGTGGCTCAGTGGATTTTTGAAAGCCAGGCTAAAGACAGGAGGTCCTAGGTTCAAATCTGGCCTTAGACACTTCCTTACTGTGTGACCTTGGGCAAGTCACTTAACCCCATTGCCTAGCTCTTCTGTCTTGGAACCAATACATAGTATTGGTTCCAAGACAGAAGGTAAGGGTTTAAAACAAATAAATAAAAATAAAACTTAGAAAAACAAATAAAGCTTCTTACCTTCCATAGTAGACCACTACAAACCAATGACAGAAGCTTCAAATTTCGATAACCTGGCTAGTATATATATATTACCTTTTTTAAAAACCCTTACCTTTTGTCTTAATATCAATTCTAAGAAATAAGTGTAGCAAGGACTTGGCAATTGAGGTTAATTGTGCTATTTAGGGTCATATAGCTAGGAAGTGTCTGAGGCCAGACTTAAACCTAGGTCCTCCCAACTTCAGGTCTATCCACTGTGCTGTCTAGCCACCCCTAGCATACATTATTCTCAAAGATATAAAACATTAGACTAAAACTCTGGAAGATTATAGGAAAAAACCCCCACCATGCAAAGAGGTCCTTACTTCTCTCCCTTTTATCTGCTTTCAGTTAAATCTCAAGTGAAAAGGAAACCAATTTGAAAGAGAGGGGAATATAGAAAAATCTACTAGTCACAGATTCAGATCTTCCTGTCACCTACAACATATCCCCCAAGTATTAATAGGGTTTGTAAGCATCTATGCATGTGCTTTGTACCTTCCCCAAGTGATGAACTGTGGGATTTAAATTTAAATCCAATACTTCAAGTATTATTTTTATAAAGTTTATTCTCTGACAAAATAGAACCATGTGACTAAATTTTCTACCTACTCAAAAATCCCCTCCCCACTAAAGCCACCACAGGAAGGAAAAAGAGACTGAGAGATGGAACTCTACCAACTTTATCTCCTATCTATGTCAGCATGTAAGGACGGACAGGAAGAGAGTAGGGTGCTGGAAATTGTAGTTTTGCAGGGGACAGTAGTTTTTAGGGTAACTGATTCAAATTACACAGAACATAATAGACCCTTAAATGCTTGTTGAATTCAGTTACTTTAATTTAGAGAAGCTCTCCTTTACCAGATGTTGCCCTATAAGGGCCAACTGATCCCTCCAAATCTACCCGTTTTTCTCTCTGGCAGTGCTGATAGAGGATATATTCTAAGAGATTGATCATGATCATGATAAACACAAGAAAACTTGAGGGCCTCTTGAACTCCAAAGTCAAGGACCACACTGGAAAGGCAGCTTTTGGTATAGAGGATCTCTAAATATTGAAGAAATGAGAAAAAAGAAATTGTATTTAAGTGAAAAACCATTTATTTATATGTACTTTGTTCAGATCCTTGAGCTATCCTTGATCCTCTTGAAGGTTCTAGGATAAACAAGAGATATCTGTCTTCTAGGAATATCCAGTCTTTTTAGAGGTAAGGGGAAGGAAGGAAGCAAAAAAACCAAACAAACCAAAAAACAACACCCCTCCCAAAAAATTGCAATATTCAATATAAATACATCATTGGATTTAGAACATTAGTGTTGGAATATAGAATGTCAGAGATGGAAGGGACCTTAGAGACTACCTAAGCTCCAATTTATTTTATAAATAAGAATATTGTGGCCCAACTCATCATCTCTTGCCTAGATAAAAACCATCATTGATTCTCTATTGCAGATAGGATGCACACTTTATTCTAACACTTAGAGCAAATAAGTGACATGGTAGATAGTGGTGGATTTGGAGTCAAGAAAATGAATTCATATCCTAATTAGGTATTTACTAGTGCCCGAAACTGGTGAATTCATTTAACTTCTTTCAACCTGTTTCCTCATGTATAGAAAGAAGATAATGAGAATATCTTACACATTGTTATTTTGAGGATTAAAGGAAATCACATATGGAAAGTGGTTTAAAATGCTTTCTAAATGCTATTATTGTTATTAAGAGTTTTCATAATCTACCTCCTTGGAGGGAAGATGATGGAATAAGGCATGAAGCTTTTTTTGCTCTCCTAATCCCCCCTCACAAACACCAAAAATAATTTCACAATGTTAAAAGTGGCAAAACCAGATGCAAGTTGGGAGTGAAGCTGAACAGCCAACGTCAATTAGGGAGGAAAATTTCTGACCTCTCTAGCCTCAGTTCCACCTTTGCAGGCCCTGGGGGCAGGAACAGAGCAAACAGAATGCAGTCAACAACCAGCAACTTCATTTTGTTCGCTGAGCCCTGGAACTTCCATCCTAGAGGATACCTTTAGAATCTTTGATTGGAGAGCCTTGGGATCAGCTGGGTATCTGTTGCAGCCTCAGCTTCAGAGATCCTTGCAGACACAGCTAGGGATTGAAGGAGTGGACACCATGGAGTCTGTGAACATGTGTTCCTGTGGGCAGACACTCAAGTCTTGATGCTAAGAAATTAGGGACTTTGGAAGCTGAGGAACATGGCCTAGATGCCTACTCCAGTGATGGTGAACCTTTTAGAGACTGAGTGCTGAGCCTTGCCCCACTGCCCAGATTGAGTGTCCTCCAACCCCCCCCCCCCCCAAGACCAAGTGTCACATTCAGCAATCCCCACCTCACCTGTCCCATCCCCCTTTACCCCACATAGGGGAGGGAGGAAGCACTGCCATTGGGCTGCTGGGCAAAGGGGCGGGGAAGTGAGGAATGTCCTCAGGCACATGGGAAGGGTGAGGTCAATCATGAACTGGGATTTTCCACAGCACTTTGCAAGTCCATTCATTCCATTCCATTCTCATTATTCTTATGTGGGCTCTAGTGCTATACTATGCATAAGTTTTAGGAGAGCTGGGATTGAAGGTTTGTTGTTGTTGTTGATGATTTTTTTAATAGTTGTATTCTCAATGCTTAGCACAGTGATTTAGTAAACTAAGAGCAATAGATTTTGGTCGACTTGAATTGCCCAAGATCATACAGGTAGAAAATGCAATTCATCCATTAAACATTTACAAAACATTTGTTAAATGCAAAACCCAGCAAATTGTAGGGATGAGGGTGGTAGAGGAAGAGGTAGGGCCAAGATACTAGAATTGGAGGGCTTGAAAACTTTTTTTGGAAAAGTTTGGTGAGAGATTAGGGGTGGTGGTGGTGGTGGTGGTGGTGAGGAGCCGAGGAGGAGATAAAGAAAAGTGATTGAATTTCTTTCTCTGGCTATTTTGTCCATTATCCCAGGTTGTAATTTAGGACCTGTCTCTAATCAGACCGCTGTCCGTCCATATACAGTATTTCTTGAAGGGACTCTTGGTTCTGACCCCCAGAACTTCAGCCTAGAAGCATTGGTAGTAGTTGTTCGCCATCTCCTGGACAAAGACGGCTCGACAACTAGAAAAACAACAATTAGGGGATCCAAAAGCAGAATGGATTACAGGTAAATAATTTCAAATAGAAAACGAATAGTCAGATATGCAGTAGAGGGGATTCTTGTTCTTATGAGAATTGGACTTCCTACTCTCCTTCCAACCCCAAGATTCCATTACACTTGTGTAGCCTTTGGCAAGTCACTGTATCCACTTCTTTGAGTTTCATTTTCCCTGTCTGTAAAAAGACGGGATTGTTTTCATTGGTCGATAGGATTCTTTGATAAACTGGATAAGAGTGGAAAAGGAAAAGTTGTGTAGGGTCAGCTGAAGTAGAGCTGGAAAGAATTTGGAAGATCGTATTCAATCTCCTAATTTTCACATGAGGAAACTGAATTCCATTGGTATCGTGGTATAAAGTGCTGGATTTCGGACAGGGGAGACTTGTTCAAATCTCGGGTCCGAAATTCACCAGTTGCCCCATCAAGAGCAATTTATCAGAATCTCAATTTCCTCATCTGAAAAATGGAATTATTTTTGAACAACTCTCCTCACGGCGGGGTTCAATTAAGGCATTTTGTAATATTTTATAAACATGTTATTGTCATCCAAGCAGTAGGCTGAAGGGAGTAACGGGGTCCTAATTCCTGCCCCTTAAAATCAGAGAACAACGTCTCGCAAAAACCCCAAAACGGCACTTGAGAACCACGCCCCCTATGATGTCCCACCCCAATGGGGGTGGTCTTTGTAGCACGTGCTCCCCTCTGGGTCGGCAGCCTACGGGAAGGAAAGGGCGGGCCCTAATCCTAGGAGCTACCCTTTTGGAGTAGTTTATTCTTTAACAAAGGGGAAACCCTGGCACAAAAAAGTCTAGCGATTGTGAAAAAAATAAATTAAAAGGAATTATTGATTATGTTATTGACAAATACTCTTGATCATAACTTAAAAATATGGGATATGTAGTGAATATTTTGATCCATAATTTCGTAGCCCCTTTTCTAGGGAGCCCTCATCATTTCACCTCTCCCCATGCTGAGGATGGTGTTGGCATATCCCTAGTCCGGGGCAGTACCTTAGAGTGGACTTCATTTCCCGGCGCGCCTAGCGGAGCTCAGCGACTTAGGCGTAGTGACGTCGGGGGAGGGAGCTGGCCAGTGCTGAGGGGCCGGACCGGGCTACGGCGGGGGACTAGCAGTCAGCGCCGGAGCCTCGGGAGCTCTGCGCCAGTCTCAGCTCAGCCCAGTGCCGCTGTAGCTCAGGCTAGCCCAGCAAATCCCCGCCCGGCCCGGCCCGGGACATGACAGCCTCCGCCTCTGGGGAGCCGCCCCTGGCGGAGCTGCGGGCCCTGCGCGGGCCCTAAGTGCGCCCATGGAGCGGGACGAGCGGCCGCACAGCCGCGCCGGAGGCTCCTCCGCTTCCCCCGAGCCGCCCCTGGCCCCGGCCCCAGCCCCAGCCCCGGCCCCCGCTGCTGCCCCAGCAGCAGCCCCGGCACCGCGCAACGGTAGGTGCCCCGCGCCCCGCACCTTACCCAAAACTCTGGGCTCCCCCTGCCTCCATCTTCGATTCCCATTTCGGCCTATCCGGCTACCCCTCCTGTTCTAGTCGACCCCAGCATCCGTCCTGGACCTCCATCCTTCTCGGTCTCCTGAGCTCCCACTCTGCCAACCTTCCACACCTCCCAGCTTCTGAACACTTCGCTCTTTTCTTGGGCTCCCTCGCTTCCCAATTTTTTGATCTCCTTTCATCGTTCTCTTTTACCCAAATTCCTCTTCCAGCCTTTCCCTTCTTCCCCTCCCCCCGCCCCATGTCCCAACCCACCCCCACTTTGTCCCTTCCCCCAATCTCTGGACCTCAGTGCCTCTCCCCGTGCATCCGGACTGGAACTCTTCTCTTCTTCGGCCTTCCCCCCAAACCCCCCAGCCAGTCTTTAGACTTCCCCTCCCCCTCCTCCAATTCTTTGGACCCCCATCCCCCACGTTCTCAACCTTTCTAGGACTTGAGTTCCTTAGTTCTCCAGCCCTTTCACTACAATTTCCGGATCTCCTCCCGATTCTTGGACCCTTCTCCCTCCCCCATAACCCAGACCCCTTCTCTTGTCTTCCTCTACTCGTACCCTCCTCTCCTCCACACCCTCTTGCTCTGCGGAACCCTTCTCCTCTCCCTTTTCCTTCCCGCGTTCTTTTCTCCTGAACCCCTCCCCTTCTCCGGACCGGTTTCCTTTACTCCCGACCCCTTTTCTCCCCACCTCACATCTCCCGGCTCTCGACCCCGTCTGCTCTCCTGGATCTCACATCCTCCCAGTTCTCCAGATCCCTCCACCTTCTTCCGGCTGCCTCCACTCCACTCTTCCAATTTCAAATTATCCGGATAATCTCCCCCCTCATCTCTGTCTGTAGCAGACTCTCCCCTTATTCTAGGAGCCTCATCCCTTCCTTCAGCAAGATTTTCAGGACTCACCATTTGCATGTCCTGGCCTCCCCTCCCATTTATCTATTCTGCCCTCCGTTCTCAACACTCCGCTAAACCAGTCTTTCTAAGTCTTCTCTCTTCTCACCTTTCTCAAACATATCCTCTCCCGCCCCCATTTTCTGAACCCTGTCTCCCCTTTTTGGAGTTCTGTTGAATTACCCTTCGTTCCACTAGTACTAATGATCCAGCCTCTTCAATTTTCCCGGCCCTTTTCAATTCCTTAGCCCTCATTCCCCATCTTTCCTATCCCGTAGCTCCCTTGGTTCATCTCCATAGCCCAGTCCCACCTCCTTCCTGTTCCCCCAACACTTCTACTACCTCCCAGGTTCTTTCCGCTGCTCTTTAAATCTTTGAACCACTTTACCTGGGGGCCTGGACGCCACTATCTCCTAGGGTCATTGCCCTAGCTTTATTTTCCACCCTCTGCTTTCACATTTCTCCTAACTCCCTTAGGGTCTCGCCGCAAGGTCTAGCCCCACTTTTCACTGGCTCCTCGAATTCCTTTGGGCTGTGGACTTCTGTTCACCACCCCATCCCTCCACCTATGTTCTCTCTTCTAGCCGTGGCCTCTGTGACTGGTTTTCATTTCTAACCTAACCGTCCATAGTGGTCACAAGTTTTTTCCTATCCCAATCTCATTCTGCTTGGAAAGCAGAGATATAAGGGAGTGATTTCCTCCCTTCCCCCCCAATGATCCCTTCATTGCCTGGTACCCTGACTCACCCCCAGGTGAGCCTTAGAGAGGCTCCTGAGGAACTGGCCCTACAAAGACTTAGTCCCAGTTAGCCCATAGGAGGTTTGGAGATATATATGGGGTCTGGAATGGACTTTGGAAAGAGGGGAATGTGCGTGATGGTGAAGGTGGAGTATCCCTTTGGGTAGCATATATCCCCTCTTTCAGGTCTCTTGGGACCCCGACTAGCTGACTTTTTTTTTGAAGGGGGTGTGTGTGTACTCCTTGACCTGAAGGTTTATTTGTATGTTTGATATAGTTCTTTTCAGTGTTTGCCTTGGGTATGTGTTTATTGGTAAAGTGTAAGAAGCCTTTGTGAGGTCGTAAAAGGTGAACTTTTGAACTTGGAAAGCGCCCTGGAGCAATTAGCTGCTGGAGCAATTGCACCGGGAGTTCTGAATTACAAAGGGTGCTGGGGGACCTGCTATAGCAAATGCTGAAGTGGCAAAACCTCTTTTATTTATTTGCTGTAGCTTCCACCTTTTACACATCTCTGCCTTTCAGAATAAAGAAGAGTAGCTAAGGTTTTTCTCTTCATAGCTTCTTGCAATTATTTAGATAGACTTAGTCATGGAATTATATAATTTGAGCCTTCAAACATTAGACATAAAATGTTAAAGTTGAAAGGAACCAGCTTAGAATGAAATATTAAAGTTGAAAGAGCCACAGTAGAACATTGAGACATAGATAACTGTTAAACCTGGTAGGGATAGTAGAACCTAGCATGCTAGGACTTAGAACTGAAAGGGGTATCTATGAATAAAGAATGTTTTTGCTGTTCCGACTGACTTCTAAGTAAAGCATTTTACATAAAAATAATTGACCACTGTATTGCAGAAATGTCCTTTCAATCTGGTTTAGAACTGAGAGGCATATATTTGGCTTTGAGGGAATCTCTGCCGAATTTGTGACTTCAAGTCTATGCTGACTTTATGGTTTATGAGTAAATTGGGATAAGTTTGTGTTATCTTAATATTTGAATAAAGCACAAGTTTCAGATGAAGAGAAGTTTTTAAAAGTTGAATTGTATTGTGTCTGTTTTGCCCCAAATTAAGATGTGGGGAACGTGGATAAAAGAAGCACTTCTCCGATATTTGGGTGTCATGTGTGGTGGTGTCTTCAGGGACTGACTTCTGAATCATGAGGATGTTTGAAATCAATAAAATCTCCTGTCACACAAAGAGAGGGAACCTGGGACCCAGTTAGAACAGGGAGAAAGAGCCTTGTGGAACAAAGCCTATATATTTAATTCATTGGACTTTTTCCTCTGTAATCTTTTTGATGACTTAGTTTAGTCATTTACTTATGAATATATTAACCCCTGTCTGAAAAAGTTAGTCTGTGATTTGGGCTCTTCCTAGCAAGTCCTGTGTGTGTGTGTGTGTGTGTGTGTGCATGCATGTGTGTGTGTGTGCGCGCACGTTTGTGTAAATATATATGTGTGTATGTGTATATATATATAAATACCCTTTATTTCTTTTATTGTAAGTCTTCACAACCACAAAGATGACAAATCTTAGATTGATTACTTTTGTCTATTTAAAAGCAATATAATAGTTAAGGGGAGGCTAGGAATTGCCTTGGCTATTAATTATTCATTGGTACGTTTTAAGGATCTTTAATGGCAATTTTAACTCATCCAAATTTCCTGTTCATCTTCCTGAATTGGCCAGAGCTAGTTTGAAATGTCAGAATTCTAGCTCTCCTGTGGAAAACAGCATCATTTTAATATTTGACATTTGTCTTATTTAAGGTTGCAGAAGTCTTTTGTGTAAATGAAAGCTATTTCTGCCTTGTAAATGCATGGGAAATTGGGACATTAAGTCTATCAAATAGTTCTAGAATGAAGATGGAATGATCATATTCGATTGGGAGGATGAAATTTCTGACAGTTGATTTTTTCACTATCTTTTGTTCTCTCTTTGATTTAAAGCTTCAATTGGAGTTCCCAAGAGAATCACAGTGTTACTGAAAATAAGTAGCATTCTTCATAAACATTTTTTTTGAATTGTGGTTGAATTTCTTTTGCTTCCTAATTATATATTTCTCTAGAGCAAATGAAGATCTAAAATCATAGAATGAAGAATAATTTCTTTGGAAGGAGCCTTGGAAAGTATCTAATCCAACCTTTTCATTTCTCCTGAAGTACTACACCAAGGAACTTAGTTCTTTTCACTTTTTGCCCTAGTAGCTGATTTCCTTCATTGTAATAAACAGGTCTCTGCCCTGAGGTTTGTAAGCCTTGGGGAGAGTTTTCAGTTTTTATAAAATAGAACTACAGTAAATAAAATAAAAACCACTTAATACTGATAGAAGTATGGAAACAATAAAACCCGCAAATGGAATTTTAGAAATGTTTTCCTGGAGGAATTCCTGGGGATGCTGAATTTACAGTCTTCTAAATGGTTTTTCTGTTCTGTTCCCATTGGTAACAGGACAGCCTGTCTTTGATGCAAGCAGTCTCAACCCTTCCAGGAATTCTTTGTGCTGAGAGGGCAAGATATTTTTCTATTGCTGTCCAGTAGGGTCTTATACAACAAACACATTTGCTCAACTGTAGTTATAACTAAAAGAGGACTGTAGAAGGGCTTCCAGGAGAAAAAGGGATAATTTGGGGATGCCAATGGTTCATTTTATTTGAGAAGAATAGCTGGCAAATTTTCAAGTATGGGCATACTTCTTACTTAACAAGAGCTAATTGGGTCTTCAAAAACATCAGTTGGGGAAAAACGTCAGAGGGGTATTTATTTGTACAAGAACAATATAAAAAATGGAAAATATGGTTTGGTTATACTATATTCATTGTTATTGTATGGCCAACTTATATGGTTAAAATTATTATATAGAATGGTCTAAGGACAGTGCAGTTTTGAGAATCTTGGTTCAATGTTAAGCTTTTAAAGCTTTAATTAAAATTAGTTTAATTTAATTAAAAGTATTTGTGCTTCAATGACTTAAAACTGTATTTAGACTTTTGGGACACCCTGGACTTTGACCTGTAACTTGGACTTGATGATTGGAGATCCTTTCCCCTTCCAAATTCTAAATTCAATTCAATAAATTAAGCATTTTTTATTGTATACACAGCACTTATGGGAGGGGGGGTAGTATAGATAGTTTAGATAAAATATGTCTTGTCTTCTTGGAGCTTACTTTTTTTCCCACTAGGGAGTCAAATATTCGCATATGTATTCTTCAGTATCATATTTAAGTTCTTTAGAAAGGTGGGAAGAAAAGTGCTATGTAATTGGGGAACTTGTTACGTTCTGTTGGGAACAGGAGACACTTAGCGACTTTAAGGAGGGAAAGGCCATTTGAGTTAGGGTTAAAAGAATGGTTAGACATTCACTAGAAGGAGTGGAGGCAATAGAGAATATTTTGGGCATTAAACATATTTAGGTGTAAAATTTTGAGCTTGTTTTGGAACAGAATAATCTAGTGTGACTTGAATTATGTTGAGGAAAGTATGGGAGAGGCCAGAAAGATATGGGAGGCATCCTATTATAGAGAACTTAAAACTCTGGAATTAACATATCTAGGAAGCTACTGGAGGGAAGGTGGGGATCAGAATTAAAACATTTTAAAATTTAGAAAATTTTGGAAGATTTGAGCTATTTTGCCAAAACATTGCTGAGGAAAGTAATACTAGTATTGGGGTTGAAGGTTTAAATGAAACTATTAATATTTGCATTTACATGTCAGTGGATTCAACTTCAGTTTTGGCCTACTTTTAAATTACTATTCTTTTGTCGTGACAATTAGGGAGAAAGTGTAGAAAGAAGAAGCTCAGTTCCTACTCTACCACTAATTGCTGGCACTCCAAAAACCTCAAAACTGGTTTGTAAAATACCTGGTGGGGAAGGGGATTTCCCCAGTGTGTACATATAATTTTACTTTCAGAGATCTAGGATTGTATTGAATGTAGAGGCAATTAATACTCAGAACTATTCAGGTCTCTTGTTGAATTCTTAACTAATGCTTTCAAGCTGTCTTAAAATGCCAGCGCTTTCAGGAAACCTTTCCTGATACCCCCAACAACTTTTTCTCTCTCTGATGCTCTCCTATAGTGGAAAGAGCCTTAGTCTTAGTATCTAAGAGCATGAGTTCAAATTCTGGCTCCATCATTTACTAGCCATATGATCCTGGGTTAGTTATCTAACCTTACCTTACAGTTTCCTCATCTGTAAAATGGGACAATAATATGTGCCCTACCTGTCCTACAGAGTGGTTGTGAAGAAAGTACTTAAAAATGAGACCTAGTATATTGATATGTTGTATGTGCCTTAATCCCCGACCAGAGCTCCATGATAAGGGTTCTATTCCAGCCAACTCTTTCAGCTTCCAGCTTTCAGAAGAGTGCTCTATACATAGTAGACATTTTTCTAAGTAACAACTTTTATTTATGGAGTTACCTCAAAGACTTGGGAGGAAAACTCGTACTATCTGCTTCTCAGAGTTTTTGTGAGAAATGTTTATTAAACCTTAAAGATGTTTTATTATTTCCATTTTACAGATGAAGAAACTGATTTCCCCAGTCACATAGGAAATATTGGAGCTGGGATGAATGATTAATATGTTCACATAATTTTGTATTTAATTATATTTTCTGGTTTATATGAGGTTTTTCTAACTTTAAATATCTTTTACATCTGGGAAGCTACTTCTACTTCTCTTGAGGAAGATTCTTTTACTCCATTGTTAAGAAGCTAATCTAGATACTGGGTAGTCTTGTCTTCAGTTTCCTTTTCTTGTATTTACTCCAGAAATGTGCTGATTCTTTTTCTCCATTTTAGCAGAATTTAATACCCTCCCTTTGTTGACTATTTCCAATGAATATAATTGGTATGAAAGCTAAAGTTTTGGCCAATTACCTTTGAAGAGTAATATTTATATTGGTTAATATTCTTTTCTTCTTTTTTTTTTAAAGCCTGAGGCATTCAAATGTTCCTTCTATTATTGTGAACTTAGCTATATCCCTCTTCTGTGAGAGAACTGTGTCAAAGTTGTAGGGAAAATCAAAGAATTCCTTGACCAAGAACAGATAAACACTTTAGAGAATGAAGGTTGGGGGTTGGTTGAGGGTGGAACAGGAGGGGAACAGAGGGGGAACAATTGATCCTTTGGTTTTCAGGAAAGTTTGTAAGGTTTGGGTTTTTTTTTCTCCCTTAGTTTTTTTTCAAACAGTCATTAGCAACAACAAAAAATTAAAATTATTGCACACGGAGTCATGAACATTATTACTTTTTTACGTGATAGTAACGTTAACTTGGCAATAACAGCTTGTTTGCTTCTTTTTGTGTGTCTTCTTTTGAACTCTAAGATAATTCTTTTGATTTAGTGGCTGATTTGTTGTTGTTTTTCCATAGGTGTTGGGTGTTCTATGTTTTCCTTGAAAGGTTAAGACTTAGTCTTTCAGACTCTTATTCACACAACTCTTTAATGGTTTCATGTTTTAAACAAGATAGCCACCAGGAGTAATTGTAGCTTGGGTTGTGAATTCATTTATTTGCAAGCGATCAAGTTTGAATGAAAACCTTTTCTTTGCTGACTTTTGCATCCATGAAGTTAACTACAAAAATTTTCTCTCTTTTCCCCTAACTTCTGAATTAAGTATTCTTGGTTTTGATGTATTCCTTCAGTGAAAAATGGAGATTTAGGAACATCAGAAGATAACAAAAACTTGGCTGCACCACATCATGTCTTTTACTAGCTGTCGGATCCTGGGCAAGCCACTTTATGCTCACTAAGCATGTTTTCTCATCTGTATAATGGGGATAATGATGCTTGCAAGCAGTAACTCAAGAGTGGGTATTATGGGGAAAGTGCTTTAATAAAAATTAAAGCCTATAGACCCAGGATTTGTTATTACAGTTATCTTGTGTGTATGCCATAATTCCATATGAACCTGTGTAAATAAATCCCAAAGAGCATAAATTGAATCTTATCTAAACTTGGTATCTTGAACAGTTGTCTGAACACAGTGGGTGTTAAGTATATTAAGTGCATGAGTTTGTCTAGTTCCTTTGGAATGACCTCCCCCAGGGTAGAATATTTCTTGATGGAAATTTAAAATATAACCCTTTACCGGTCTCCGATTGGCATATTATAGGATGCCTAACTCTTTCCCTAGAGAAAGTTGAAGGCCTGGTAATGTGGAGAGATGATCTCTTAGACTCACTCCCACTGTCTTTTATAAATTATGCTACAAAGACAATTTCTTGGCTGCCTGAGATGCCTTTCAAAATTCCTTATTAGGTGTGAGTCTTATCGCAGCTTCTAACCACTTCCCTGGGAGAAGAAAGAGTCTATCCTGTTGATACAATGATTATTTAAATCTGGCTTCCTCAGTGTAACCTGGTAATTCTAATTAACAGTGATTTACTTTGGAAGCGGATCAGGCTTCCCTGGGCTGCAGGCTGGTGGGTTAAATTGCTTCTCCACCCTCCCATCTCCAGCTGCCCTATGTCTTTTGATCCCCAGGCTACAGCGATTGGCCTTTGAGCAGGTTAACTCCAAATTGTTTTGAAAATCCCCAACTTTGGAGGTACTCTTTTTGACATTTTTGGCATTTGAAGACCAAGGAAAAAATCGAATATTAACTTCCTCTACTGGAAGGGAACCATTCTGAATTTTAAACATATGGGGTAGACTTTGAAATATTTCTTAGGATCCTCAGTGGAGATCTCAGTCACCTAAATAATAATGGAAACACTTGGTTATTTACATTTTGTCAATGAAAGGATTTCTGAAAAGAGCTGCTTTGCTTTATCAACCCACTGTAGTGTTACCATGCTCTTCAAAACTCTTGCATTGTATGTGAGAAACTAATTACCTCCCTCCACCCAAAAGTAGCCTTTGCCAACAATGTGGAAATTTGGTTTATCTTAACAAAGTAAGAGATCTGAAGCATCTAGAAGAGAACTAGATCTAATAGAATACAAGTCCTAGAGGGCAGACACTCTTGTGTTTCTAAATCTCCAGTGGGGCACATAGTGGGCACTTAATAGTTAATGAATGATAATTTTTTGGATACAGTAGACTTGTGGCCTGCTTCTTCCATTCACTATATTTCTTAAAGTCTCTTTATTCATCTCTAAGGTAATGTGCAACTATTATTCTCTTATAGAAGCACTTTGGAAATGTGAGTAATTATTTTATTTATTAGATGTCTGATTTTAAGCAAGTGGCTTCATTTGCCTGGACCTTAGTTTACTCACTTGTAAAAATAGGCAGTTTGACTAAGTGATCTCTAAAGACTTTTCTAACTCGAATATTCTTCTAAGTTCCATTCTATAATTCTAGAATAAGATAATTAAAAATACATTTCTTATCTCTATATAGAAATGCCTTGATTGATCATGACTTTAAAAAATGCTTTGTAGAAAATTGCTTTATAAAAGTATCATCAAATGTTGAAACCACTGGGTCTTGTCATATTTTTCTTCTAGTTATTTTATACCAGCAAACTATTCAAGTAGAAACCACAGATGGCAGTAGTAGTGTATCTCTTTTCCAATCTGATACTTAAAGACATATATGGATATAGTCCTACAGATCTAGATATATACATATCTATCTCTTTATCTGTCACTCTGTCTCTATATCTAACTCCATGTACCACTGCTATGTCAGCTGCTAGCTATAGTGTTCCTGAAATCCAATACCAGGACAGCAAAATGTTATGTGTTCTTGGGAGAAATTAGGAAATTTAATGGAAAGACCCCCACTTAGTGTTTTGGGCTAGAATGGTAATTCATGACTATAGGATATTTTGAGTGTGCTGGAGATGATTTGATATTTTTGATATGTAGTAGTAGTAGTAGTAGTAGTAGTAGTAGTAGTAGTAGTAGTAGTAGTATACCCCTTAAGCAATAGCTCTAAGGGTTATTTATTCAGGTAATTAATTATTTGCACTGGAGGCAATTTGGGTTTAGCTGTTTTATAGTGGAAAGGTTTTGAAATTAGGAGTTGGAATCCATCATTTGCTTCTTATTAGCTGTGTAACTCCTGGACAAGTTACTTTACCTTAATTGTACCTCATCTGTAAAGTGGGCATAGTGATTGATACATGTACTACTCTTCTCAGGGCTCTTTTATTCTCATCATATATGTAAAGATTTCTGTAACCTATACCACAACATAAATAATGTAAAAATTAGTCATAGTCCAACAACCAAGGAATTTTCATAATTTTCAAATGGAAAAATTAATTCTTCAAATAAAAATTACTTCCTCTTAAAATCTGTTAGCCTTTTAGGATTTTTCTTTAATATATAATTCATAGACTCAGGAATAGAAAAGACTCAAGGCTGGCTAATTAAAATCTCTCATTTGCACAAATAAGAAAACCAAGGTTCAGAAAAAGTGACTTACCCAGGGCCACATAATTAATGGAAAGAGTAATGAAGAAATCAGGAGCCTTCCAGTCCTAGCTCTGTCACTAATTTACTGTGATAGGGGTTAGGTCACTTTCTTTTGACCTTAATATCTCCTCTTCTGTACATTAAGGGGACAGGGGAGGTTGGATTGAATGGTCTCTGAAGTCCTTTTCTAAGCCTTAACATTCAGTGTTTTCTTTCAAAGCTGAGATCCTATGATTCTTATCAGTCAATCTATAGAATTGATTAATATGAGCTCTAGTTCTAGAAGGAATGGAAAGGAGACAGTATTCAATTAATTAAAAAAAATGACCACCAAGCCTTTTTCTGTGCTTCATAGTTGTAGATTTTTAAAAATTTCAATAATGAAACAGCTGGGTATTGCCAGCTTTCTTATCTGTTTTATTTATTTAGAACAGAATCAAAGGGGAGCATTCTTCCTAATTATACCCTGTCCTTACCATGTTCTCAGATATCTTTTGTTAGCTGATACTGGAAACCTTTTGCTTGACCCTTCATTATCTTAGTTGTGGCTACAATGGAGGCTAATAGGAAATTAGTCTTTCTCAACAGTGGGATCACAATTTGGATAAATAATAAATAACAGTATTGTAAGTGTGAGTATTCTGATAATATTTCTAGTGTTTTTTGTCACAACACCTAAGAGAGTCACCCTCACCTTAGAGATGAAACTGAGGCTGCTCACACAGCTAGTTTAACATGTCAAACTAGGGATTCAAACTTCAGGTTCTTTGTGCTCTGTCACAGCTGCTTCTCAGTACCATATTTGTTAATAGGTAGACCTCAGAAATACTGATGTGTGATGGACACAAATCTATACATTTTCAAATCTAGAAGATTTTTGGCTGGAAGGAAAAGGGGGTATATGCTAGCATTGTTTAGAGTGTTAGGGTTTGGGGAATTATATAAAAATTTCAAGAGATTTTCTTTGGTGTATTATTCCCTCAATCAAACCAGATCTCAACCTTTCCTATTGTAGTAGATATTTTCATGAGCTGCAGGGGGAAAAAAAATTCTCTTCAGTGACCAGCTTTCTGGGAAATGAAGAACCTTTCCAAGAAGCTAGTCTGCAGACCAGGGAGACATAATCTGGATCCTGTACTCAAAACCTTTCTACCTTGGTAGAAGCAGCCAGAGGCTATGTTCCAGGGTCATTGACTAAGAACTCAATATCACAATTTGGTGGTCATTGAATTTTTTCAGTTATGATGTTTGGGGAATTTGAGCCATTTAAAACTTGGTTTTCCCAAATGGCTTTCTCCTGTCTTGATCTCTTTGAAACTTTGTTAACCTAAATGTATTTATCATGTTATGTTTGTGTCTTCTCCCATACTAAGCTGTGGCTCCTTGAGGACAGAGAGCAGATCTCAGTTAAGTTCTGGCTCTAGTTCTGGCACAGTGCCCTGTATATTTAGGACTTAATTAGTTTTTTGTATTAACATCTTCCTCAACTAGCAATTAAAAAAAAATACAGTTCAAGCCAGTAAAGAATCAGTATTTCAATTTCAGCCCTGAGACTGAGACTGCCCCTGTCTCTGGTGTGAATGACATTTTAGTGTAAGTCAATTACTTTGTTGTTAAGGGGGTTAGGGCAGTTGCTAGGTAGAAGTCATTCTGTGGTAAGCCAGTAAGCTGAAGAAATGTCACATAACAATGTGAATAACAATGAGTTACAGGATCAGAATTTCCACTGAAGCTTGGTGTGGGGATTAAAGGCCAGGAAAGTGTTTGGGGGAGGGGGATGGTAGAAGTCATTTTTGGGGAGTTCCATATCATCTAGATGGAACACATTTTTAAAGTGTTTTTATTTTATATTGCTGTTATAGTTCAGTCATGAGAAACAATTGACTGCCTTTATGGAATTCACTCAACAAACATTTGTTAAAGACCTATGATAATGCCAGACACTATTAGGTATTGGGCATACAAAGACCAAAAAAAAGTAGCCCTTGCCCTCAAAGTGCTTCCAGTCATTGGAAACAACATATACAAAGAAAAGCAAATATAAATATATATGTCTCTCCCTCTCTCTAAATATATATGTACAGACAACATAATTGGAGGGGGAAGGACAAGAGGACTATAACTAGGACTATAACTAGAAAATCTTGATAGGCTTCCTTTATGTTACTTAAACTGTTTTTTTAGGAAACTGTGGATTCCAGGGTATGGATAAAATGTTCAAAAGCACAGATGTAAAATCAATAAGACTTGGTAGCTAATTGACTATGGGGTTTGAGGGAAGAGTTGGATGACTCTTAAGGTTTTAAACCTTTGGATTGGAAGGGTGGTGATGACTGATAGAAATAGGGAAGTAAAGAAAAAAGAGGTTGGTTGAGGGAGGTGATGTCTTTTTAAGATGAGTTGAGTTTGAGATGCTCATGGAGAGAGATCCCATAGGCAGTTGGTACAGAATCCTAAACAAGAGAACAGTTTAGGAGTTGTCTGGGATCTTGGAATATGACCCATCCTTAGAGATATAACCTAATTGCCTCATTTTATAGATGGCAGTACTAAACCCATAGAAGGTAAGTGGCTTATTTAGAGTTAAGCAGCTAGTTAATTGAAAGAATTGAAGTGATAAACTTATTGTCTTTTGAAAGTAGTTCATTCATTTATTGGATAAAACTTAATTTAAAATTCTTTCTCAAATAAAATCTGTCAACCTATAACTTTAACTCATCATTCCCGGTTCTCCCTGTGGACCAGTCAAAATAAGACTGCTTCTGTGTTAAAGGTCTTTAGATATTTGGAGATAGCTCCCATGTCTCCTCTGAAGTGTTCTGCTCCATAAACCAAATATTGTTTCTTTGGTGGTTCTTCAATCAAGGACACTGGAATGAGAGTCAGAACTACTGGGTTCTATGGAGCTCCTACTTTGCCATTTGACCCCATCTCTGGACCATAGTTAACTTGTCTGAATAAAATAGGAAGGCTGTACTAGATGATTTTTGAAGTCTCTGAGGTCAGAAACTTCTGATTCTACTAAACAAATTATGCCTTTCCAGCAGGAAAATACTCTTATGGATCTGAAAGATTTTGTTATTGAGAATAGGAAAAACTGGGCTAACAAAGTGGGGGGGGCTAAATTAGCTTGTAGGAGAGGAGAAATTTAAATCAACAAACATGAATCAGAGACTGATTGTGCAGAGCTCAGGACTAGAGATAGTTATGACACAAATCCTGCCCTTGGGGAGCTTGTAATTTTAAGCAGTCAAGGACACTATACCAATGCTAGGGTACAGAGGGAGAGAGAGGTAAATATTAAAAAGACTAAACAGTAACGATAAACTCACTTTCATCTGGAGAAGAGTCAGAGGCTTCATGGAAGATCAAAGTTGGATCTTGGAGGAAGAGAAGAACTTTAATACAGAGGAAGCAGGAGTAGGAGACAGTTAGGTGACTCAGTGGATATAGCACTTGGCCTGGTATCAGAAAAATCTGAGTTCAAATCCATCCTCAGATGCTTAGTAGCTATATGATCTTAAGCAAGTCACTTAACTCCCTCCCGTTTGTCTTAGTCTACTGGAGAAGGAAATGGCAAATCACTCCAGTAAGTGCAAAGAAAACCCCATGGATATCATGGGGTCATGAGGAGAGTTGGGCATGACTGAATAAACAAAAAGCATTAGTAAAAGCATAGAGAATAATTGTTTGGAATGGAGAATTAATGAAGGGACGTGGTATGAGAGAGGGACATGTCAGTTGTACCAAAATATAGAGGGCCTTCAAGGCCATTTATCAAAATGTTATTTTTTATCTTGTATCATATTTCTATGGCACTTTAAGTTTTGAAAAGCATATTGCCTTCCCCAGACCCTGTGAGGTAAGTAGTGTGATCATTATCCTCACTTTTTTAGATCAGCAAACTGAAGATTAGAGAAATCAAATAATTTTTCCATAGTCATGCAGCCAGTAAAGGCAAAACCAGGATATGAGCCTTGATCTTCTGAATCCAAGTCCAGTATGTTTTCCATCTTCCCATATAGTAGATCTTGAAGAATTGCTGAAGGATCTTGAGTAGAGGAACAACATAGTTAGAGCTATGTACAGTATTAGGAATGTTACTTTATTAGGTAGTGTTGTGAAGGAGGGATTGTAGAAGAGAGAAGTTGGAAGCAGAGATCCTATAGTAATAGTTCAGGAAGAGATGAGAAGGCTCGAAGTAGATTAGTTACTGTGGGAGATGACAGGATAGAAGAGATAAGAGAAGTAGAAATAAGTAGGTTAGGCAGTTCATTGTGGAGATGGAGGGAAATGGAAAGAATAAAAAGTGAGGTTTGAGAAAGCTGGGTTTTAATTGCCAAGGAGGATTCAAGAGAAGATGTGAGGCTCAAATTGTGGTCAAAGAGTATGCTTGTATACATGTAATCATATAGGCTGGACTTCTTTGGATAGCTTCCCTAATGTTGGGTCTAGTAAATTTAAGTATAATGTAGTTGTTTCTTGGCAAACTGCTAGCTTAAAGAGAGAGATATTATAATTATAATACTAGTCTTTTGCTAGTATCCCTAAGAAGGCTAGAAAGGGCTCATGAGCTCAATTCTTTTCCATCAAATGACAGTGGTTTCATTGTTTAGAAAAGGGGATAATATGTTCAATGATATCCATTGGAGTTAGACCTTTAAGAGATTAATTAGAATTTAATTACTTCCCCTTATTTTACATAGAGAACAAGTGGCTCAGAAGATCTTGCCCAAGGTCATACTGATTAGTAAGTGACACAGTTGGAACTTGAAACTTATATCCTCCAACTCTAAATCCTGTGCTCTCTCCCCTCTGCCATAGTTGCTTCTTTTGTCAGAGTGAATCTTGAGGCAAAAGGACCTGAAGTAGAGTCCTGAATTTGTTACTTGTTGAATAATCTTGGACAAATCATTTTATCTCCTTGAACTTTACTCAGCTTCCTCATCTGTACAATGGGGCTAATAAACCTTGCCTTAACATAGGCTCATAGCTTTAGAGGTAGAAGGGGTTTCAGGGGCCAAGTAGTTCAGCCTTTTCACTTTATAGATGGTCACTGACCACCAGGCAGGTAATCTCAATCTAAGGTCACAGTAAATGTAAGAGGTGGGATTTGAACCCAAGACCTCCATGGACCTCTATAGCCAATGGAATTAAAAACAAAATAGATCATTCTACTTACCAATCATATAAGATGGTTGTGAAGAAAATTCTTTCTGAAACAAAGTGCTATTGAAAGGGGCTATTAATATTTTTATTATAATCTATTTCTTCGAGACAATCGGTCTATGTTGGCAAAGTAGTTTTGATTCAGAGTTCTTGGGACCTATGCATCATTCCATCAGCATCTTGAAAAGATTCTCTTTAGACCAGATGACCCACACTAGAGAATTCCAGAATCATTAAAAAAAAATCTTCTGAATAACAAGAGAGACCTTTTTAAATGTTGTAGGTCAGTAAAAGGGAAGCCCAGCAGGAAGGGGTGGGTGGTATAAGAGTGGGGGAGGGTGCAGTACTACTAGAGTGAGGTGGGATTTAAGTTTTTTAGGGGGAGGGGAGACTTAGAGAAGAGTAAGAGCCATGGTTGAAATATTCATCAATCATTTTACTGGCACCAGGAAACCAATCAGCCTTTTAGAGAGTAAAACATAATCAATCACATAATGGAGAATTACAATTGTCCCCCCCCACCCCGGAAAATTCCTTTTCATGCCGACAGATCAAATCTTTGAGGTAGCTAGCTTGGCAGGAATTTAAAGCTGGCTAATTGCATGCAGCTCTGGAAGGTACCATAGAAAAGAGATTAACTTAGCATTTGGGAAAGGTGGAATGTTTTTATATGCAATCAGGAGATGTCATAAAACACAGCAGAATGAACTTTATTGTAAAAGCCTTCCCAGTAGTTGTTTTTTTTAAGTTATGGAGAAGTCAGAATTATATAATATTAAAACATAAATGTTAGAGCTCAGGTGGTGGTTCAACTTCTCCTTCCCCACTTTACAGATGAGGACCCTGAGGCTCCCAAGATTGGGAAAGAGTACTTAAGGTCGCACGCCAAGTTACTGCCAGTGTAGTTTTATTTATGACATGTGTTGGTCCATTCCTTTTTAATTTTGTTGAGAAACCTAATTCATGTGCCTTTTATCTCCCATTCCTCTTCTTCCTTTAACTAGCTTTCCCACACTGCTTGGATTCTTTTCCTTCTTGTTGAAATAGAATGTCTTGCCAGTCAACAGGCATGTATTAAGAACCTTTCTATGTGCCAGGAACTTTTGGAGATCAGGAATACAAAAATCCATGCCAAGGATTTGGATCTTGCCTTCTATCTATTAGGGCAGGCAGGGAGAGAAAACATGTATAGAGAATAGATGAGGTGATTTTTTTTTTTGAGAGAATACACTAGAAGGATCTAGAAAAATCTTGTGTTGGAAGTGACACTTAATCTGAGCTTTGAAGAAAACAAGGGAGTTGAAGGTAGAAGACAGGAAGGAAGACATTTCAGGCATGGGGTGGGGAGGGGGAAGTCAGTGCAAAGGCACAGAGACCAGAGATGGAATGTCTTTTGTAAGGAATAGAAAGATGAGTTTGCCTAGAATGTAGAGTGTTGTGCAATTACATGTCAAGTGTGTACAGACTTGCTTTAACATCTCATTGTGGTCCCGTAATTCGGTAGCCTATTCTACTCTGGGATAGTTTCTTGGTTATTGTTGAATCATGAGTAGTAAAGATATTCAACAGGAACCATCCTTTTTTCCAGAATTCTCAGAACAAACACACACACAATTTTAAATTTTGGAACAAAATTTTACCTATTTGTTGTTGATATGGTTTATTTAGAATATCATGGGGGAACCAGTAGTTGTCAGCAAAGCTTTAGGCTTCAATATAAAGGGCATAAGGATGATCAGTATTTCTAGGTGATAACCAAACTCAAGGAGCCAATAATAGACACATAAGTTCTATCCAAAATATCTACAAAATGCATAAAATATTTGGTAATTAATCTATCAAAGTACACTCAACTACCTATATAGGTTCAGTTACAAAATGCTCAAGTATTTTTGTCATTCTTTGTATTCCTAGCACTTAGCACAACACCTGGCATATGGTAAGTATTTAATAAATTATTGGGAATGACTGACTTATTAAAGAAATAAAGAATAGAGTATTTGTAAAGTACTCACAGCTAAATAGTATCAGTATAAAACAAATATCAAGTACTACCAAAGTTAATTTACACATTAAGCACTATATTAAACTTCCAAAGGGATACTTTTTTGTAGAGCTAGACAAAATAATAACAAAATACATTTGGAAGAACAAAAGATCTAGAATATAATGGGAAATGATGGGGGGAAAGGAAGAATGAAGGTCAAATAACACTTTTAGATTTCAAACTATATTATAAAGTTGGCAGTCATCAACACCATTTGGTAATGGGTTTTTTAAAATGTAGATCATTGGAAAAGACTAGAAGGAAGAAAAGTAAATAGTTTCAGTTTTTGATAAACCCCAAAACATCAGTTACCTAGGAAAGAACTATTTATTTGAACAGAATGGCTAGGGAACAGTGGAAAGTATTTTGGCAGAAATTAGGCATCTACCATGTGCCAGGTACTGTGCTAGGCCCTCAGGTGACAAGTGATCCTACTCAAAGTAAACTTAAATTTGAACGAGGGAGATAAGTACATATACAAATATATATATATATATATATATATATATATATATATATATCATAAGTGTGAAGTTGATAATTACAAATTATACAAAATAATTAAATAAAATTTAGTAGATTGAGAAAGAGGACATGAGCAGTTGGAGAGGGGATCAAGAAAGGCTTCATTCAAAAGGCAGTGTCTGAGTCTTATCTTAAAGGAAAAGAAGGACCCTATAAGGTGCAAGAAGTAAGGGGAGAGATGCCAAGCATGGTGGGGTGACCAGTGAGAAGTGACAGAGAGACCAGTTTAACCATCACAGAGTGTATGTATGGGAAATGATGCCCAATGTGCCTGGAAAGGTACACTGGAGCCAGATTGTGTATTACATAAAATCTTAAAGGCAGGGGAGAGATTAATACCATCTAGTATATCCTATAATGCCAGGTATAATAATTTTTTGAGTTTTAAAGGATTTAAAGGTAGGATTTCAAAAGATAGAGTTATGGGAAGATGGGATTCTAAGAGTAGAGAACATTATGAGTTTCCATTCAAAGACCATATACCAGAATAGCAAATAGCCTGGCTTGGCCAGAAAATAGCTTGGAGATAAAATCATAGCAAATCCAAAATGTTAAGCCCAGAAGTTTGAGCCATCCTCACAAAGCTCCTAACCCCCCTCCTCGAAAAAAGAAGGGTATTCTACTTCAACTTCAGTTTCATATTTTGTGAAAAGTTTTTACATTGGGGAGAGAGAGGTGGAAAGGAATTTTCATTGATAGCCTCATATTGTGGTCATTATTTTGTTCTACTCACCCATGTGGAAAACATCTTCACACAACATTGTGTTTCAAATTAGTTACAACCTCCAAGTGTAAAGCAAAATGCCAAACACAAACCAACAAAATAAATGTCTTGGTTAAGGTACAGGTAAATATATTAAAAAAAAAAAAAGCCTAGGTATGCTGTAATGGGAAATGCAAAAAAAAATCCCAAAATTTGTTAGCTTTATCTATCTTTAGACCCCTAATATTCGACAAAGATACATGATTTACAAGCAGGTTTAAAGGTACGAATTTTTAAAATTCTAATTCAGAATTCTGTTTTTAAGGCCATGAACAAGTCTATTAACACCTAAAATAAGCCATTTGCTAGCTTTCAAGGAAGAAAAAACAAATTTCCCAAAATTAATAACTCAATTTCAAGAAATATCCAACTAAAAAAGAAGTTATTCCATTGCTTCATTCAGAATAGGGGTTCTTGACCTTTTTGTTTGTTTAATGAACTCTATCTATATAAAGTTTTTATGGACCTCTTCTCAGAATAATGTTTTATAAATGTAGAAAATAAAACACATAGGATACAAAGAAAATTATGTTGAAATAAAATTGTCAGAATATTTAAAAAAGTAATTCACCAGACTCTTGTTCCCTACCCCAGGTTAAGAACCCTTGATTTAGAAGATGATTGGGTTTTATTTTCCAAAAGAAACAATGTTTGGAAAGATAATGATCCTGGGTACTGTATTTCAAGAAATAATGAAATTCCCCCTATATTAGAATCAGAAGAAAAGAGGGACTTAAAAGAGAGGGTGATACTGGGGAAAGAATAGTCACAGACAAAAACTGGCTGATCCCAAGGGAGGAATTTAAAAGGAAAAAAAGAAAAGAATTAGAATAGGGGAGTGGCTGTCAGTTGGGGAATGCCTGAACAAATGATGGTATATGAAAATCATATAAGAAAAGTCTAAAAGAAACAGATTACATACTTTTCACATATATTTTTCATGAGTACAGAATAAATTCTAAGACAAAAAAGGAATAGAGGATATTACAAAAGATAAAATAGATAATTTTGTTTATAAGAAATTGAAAAGCTTTTTTTACAAATAAAATTGATGCATCAAAGATAAGAAGGGAAGTTGTTGGATGGGTGTGTGTGTGTGTGTGTGTGTGTGTGTGTGTGTGTGTGTGTGTGTGTGTGTGTGTGTGAAGTAAAAACGTTATCCCCAATCTACAGAGGGCATGGAAACTAAGCAAATTGTCCAGTAATTTGGCCAGTAAATGTTAGTGCTGCAACTTGAACTCATCTCTTCTGATTCCTAGTCTGGTGTCCTTTTTACTACTTTGTGGTACTGCCTTTCAACTAGTTTTACAGTGGTTTTTAAATAGACTCCCGGCTACTTTGATTTTATCCCTTAAAATAGAGATTTTTAGATCTCGAAAGGACTTTAGAGAGCTCTTAATCTAATCTTAGCATAGGGTATATGAACTTGTTTTAAAAAATATTTTGATAATTATTTCAGCATAATGGGGCTTCTTGTAATTCTATGGGTTTTTAAAGATAGGTTTTAAAACATTATTTTGAGAAGAATGTTCTAGTATGTTTCATGAGACTGCAGAAGGGGTCCTTGACACAAAAACAGTTAAGAACTTCTGACCTGGTCCAGTCTCCATTTTCATACGAATAAACTGAGAAGTGAAATGACAGTCCAGAGTACTGGAGCTAATTAGTGACCCAAACAGGACTATAATCTGGATTTCTTGGCTCTGTGTTCATTTTTTTTTAAACTCTTACCTTCCATCTTGGAATTAATGCTGAATGTTGGTTTAAAGCAGAAGAGCAGTAAGGGCTTAGAGAATGGGGGGGGGGGGGTTCTGACTTGCTAGGAAGTTAGGAAGTTTTTGAAATCTAATTTGAAATCAAAATTGAACCCAAGACCTCTCCCTGTTCTAGCCCTAGCTCTCCACCCATTGAGCCATCCCTTTGTCTATTTTTTTTATACCAGTCTTGATTCCTGATGGGGGTGAAAGGAGTGGAAGACATTACCTTTTCACTTATGGGTAATCTACACTGTATTCAACACAGATGTACCCAGAGTTTATTCTAATCTGCAGAACCTCTCTCATGGTTATTTTGGGGTGATACTAATGAAGAACTTTTATCCAAGAATTATTTTACAGTTCCATAGGATTCCAGAGCAGGAGGTGGGGATCTTAAGAGATCATTTTAGAATATAAATATGAAAAATTTGGATCTTTGAAAATAGATCTCAAAACTGTGGAATTCTGGCTTTGGGACAAATTTTGTTTTTATTAAAACAGATCACTGAATTCACACATTTTATTAATACCTTTTAAACATTGATATGGATGGTGATAAAGGGCTGTTTAGTTATCTTTTCTATTCTTTGTGTTCCCCAGGGGTGGTTAGAGAACTTGCCATTTGCCAATTGCTGGGTTTTATAATGTTCTTTAATAAGAAAGTGAGTGAGCCAGCTGCTCTTCTTTCTCAAATACACTGAGCTCCAGAGCCCTCAAATCCCAATTAGTAATTAAAAGCCTCAGAATGACCTTGAATCTAACCGAACCACAAAAGCTGTCTTCAAGTAAATTTATCACATTTGTTCATTGCAAGAGGTTAGATAGAATGCTACACTGTTTGCTGAAACATTAAGCATTAGCCTTGAGTGAACATTGAAGATCAGAAATCATTAATAAGAGGTACTATTAAAGTGTAAAAAAGGTACCCACAATCTGATGCAAACAGAATTCAATTTATCTTTAGTATTTAAAATATATACTTACAAAAGATTTAAAGTTGTATGGAATTAATTTTTTAGATGACTCTAAATTTTGACCCTATTGGGACTTATTGTGAATGTCTTATTTTTTTCACCTCCCAGTTTAATGTTTTGACAACTATAGATAATAAGGAAATAAATATTTCATAGTTAATTAGGTTTAAATTTCTTTTTGGCGGTTGCTCAGCAGATACTTTACAGGTTTCATAACTAAAAACTACCAAAAAGTCAAATCACATAAAAGAAGAAACATTTAAATGTCTCTGGACTTCAGTTTCCTTATCAGTCATAAGGTTCTACCCAGCTTCAAGATTAAATGTTCTATGGTTCCCACCATCTACAGTATTCATAAGACACTTATTACTTAGCATAGTATATTATTGAGCATAGTATATATTTCATTAGGGTGTATATCTGGGGAATTAAAAAAAATTAAACAGAATTGTCTTAACATACATTCATGAGATATTTTTATTTATCAAACCAAAGAAACTATCACTTAGCTAAACTTAAAAGAATAACCAAACAAATTTTAAAAACTAAGACATAAAATACCAATTTTGAGGGAGAGACAGTTTCAGTATGCCTTGGCACACCTTATTCACATGGGCCATGTGGTGTGGAGCAAGTCATTTAATTGCTTTATGTTTCATTTTCTCTCTCAATTGTAAAATTATAGGGAATTGGACTAACTGGTGACTTTTGAAGTCTCAGCTCTAGATCTGTGATCCTATCATTTAATTCTGTGAAGTTGACAGTGAAATCTGGGTGTTAAAAAACCAAACAGGGCTCCCTTTGGGGGCTAACCATCACTGTATGTTCAATAATAACTTCTTATTAAATCTGAATGAGGTTTTGGTTGCCTTTTTTTTTTAATTTTTGAAAGATATCCAGTCAGATATCACCAGTGGAGAAGTTAATCTCTAAAATCACATTTATTATGTCCTAAAATGGAATCACTATTATTGCCATTAACATATGACTATGTTAAAGTATAGTCATTTAGTATAAAAATTTTAAATCTCTTCTTTAACATTTCTTTGAATTTCTGTTTTGCACAAATAATTTTTACTATTTCTATGAGTGTTGTGATATAAGGCAAAGAATATTATATTTCAAGCCAGGACATCTGGGTTTGAGTATTTATTCATTTATAACTGTATATTTTGCATCTCAGAGCCTGTTTCCTCATCTGTAAAATGGGAATTATAATTGTGAAGAAAACACTTTGCAAATCATAAAATATAATATAAATGTAAGCTGTTTTTGCTATCAGGAAGTATAATATGACAAGTTTCATATAGAGTTTTAAAAAAGCATCTTTGAGTATTTTAAAGGGAGGAAACCGTATATGAACAAATAATTTGGAAGAACTTGTCTTTAAGCATTCATTTTATACTATTTACTTTACTATTGACCCACAAAGGATTTATTACATTTATGACACTAAAGAATATGTGTTATCTTGCATTGCAACATACAAACCTGACTCTTATACCAACAATTTCAAGGCTTCTATTATCAGATAGGAGTTCAAGGTATTCTCTAGGTAATTGAGCACATACTTCTGGTAACTAGAACTTCTGGTAATGAGTAATTCTAGTTTCGTAAAATAGAATCCTAGAATGTTAACCCTATAAAGGGATCTTGGTACATAGAATTTTTCAGGGTTTGAAGGGATCTTAGAGACTACAAAGTTAGTTACTGGCAGATCTAGTACTAGAATCTGTATCTCTGGAATCCCATTTGAGTGTTCTTTTCTGTCTTCTTAGGTTTACTTAACCTGTTATAAAATGGCAACAACTCTCCTATATATAACCTCTGACTGGTTTCCCTGCAGGTTAGAAGGTGCAGAATGGTGTGGTGGAAAACTGTTTCACTGGGAAAAGAATAAGCTTGTGTTGTGTACCTGGCTATGCCTTGGACAGACCACAAAATACCAGGTTTTTTCCCTCATCTGTAAAATAAAGTCAGATTAGATGATCATCAGAGTCTCTTCCAGCTCTAATAGTCAAGGCATTTGTTTGTTTTAAGGTTCCTTGTAGTTCTAAGATTCTTTTTTCTATGGCATACACTTCCATGTTCCATCACTTTTCTGAAATGTGATCATTTTAGGTTCATCTGCATTAAAAATGCATTTTTAGGTTTTGTACTTTAAAGATGAGGCTATTTTCTTTATTGAACTTTTTTCTTAATGCATGGGTTATTAAAATTCCAGAAGTTGTAAATGTTACTGTAGTTTTGTTATCTCCTATTTCTCTGCATAGCATCTATTAGAATAATTGTAACAGCATTCTAAACACTCCCTTTGACTCTTGACTTGATAATGTTGTAAAAGAGTTTAAAAAAACACTGAGTTTTTAGGACTAGCAGTTTCTGAAACAGATGTTATCTCAAGTGTAATAAAAATCAAGGAAGCAGCCTTTTTATTACCTTCTGCTCATCTTTTCCCAATCACATTTAGAATGAATTAACTGTTTACTATGCTACATTTGGTAATGAATGGGGACCATGATAATCTGGTAGAACTATGTCAGATTATGGAATCTAATTTATATTATAGTTTGAATTATTAAAATGCCTCCCCCTAATTTTAGATAGAAGTTGACTTATAATTTTACCTTTTAATTTTTAATTGAAAATGGTTTTAATAGTAATCAGTTTTAGTTTTTAGAAAAATGTTAGTAACAATGAAGAATATTTTCCATTACTGTGTGCCTTATGACAAAATTGCTTCTCTTCAATGCAACTGAAATTATTCCATTGTGTTTATAGTTTTGCTAATTATCTGCCTGAAGTTAATCATTAAAAATTAGATTCTTGTTGATTTTTATTATATTCCAATTTATTTTTATTGGACTTATTACAGTCAGGGTAGTGGTATTGTTTTTTCCTGAGCTTAAAATGAAAAGTTCTTTTATAGGTTGAATGGAGAAAACAGGAAGACAGCTTCTCTGATGAGTTTTCAGATAGATCAAAGAAAACAACTAGAAGTGGGCCTTAATATTCTCTTGTAAATAGAAACACTGAATATCAGAGCTGGAAGGTACCTTACATCATAGGATATTTTATAAGTTACATAGCTGTTTTAAGTTTATAATGTGCCTTATCCACAAGAGCCGTATGAAGTAGATAATACAAGTGTTATTCTTATTTTATAGATAAGGAAGTAGAAGTGCAGAGGTAGAAGGACTTGGGGTCACACGGTTAATAAGTGTCAGAACCTGAATTTCAAACCAGGTTTCTCTTGAAGCCAAGTTTAGAGTTCTTCTCACTGCATACATGGGCTATAGAACATTAGAACAAGATGAGACCTTTAAGATCACTTAATTCAATTTTCTCATTTTACAACTGAGGCTTAGAGAAGGGAAAGAGGACATTGCCCAAGATCAGACAATGCATGTGAGTGTAAAAGGGAGGAAGCCTTGAACCTAAGTCTACAGCACCAGCCCTTTCTCTGAATAATCATAGAACAGATATGTAGGTTTTGCCTTTTCCCCTTGCAATTTTAAACAGATCATTGGATGTCAACCAACTTGATTAGGACAAATGGATGTAACTAAAAAACTGACTTTGTTCTTTGCACACAGTAGGCACTTAATATTTTTTATAGAACTAGAAAGTGAGGGATTAATTCTTACTGAACTACACTGAGACAATATATTTTCTCTGTAGTTTATGATTATTTTTACCTTTAAATATTTTCCCATGGAAATGTTTACTATTAGAAAGAAATTGAAGAAAGTTTGTCATTAAAATTCATGAGTATAATATTGGGAGAGACCTAAATGATTAGGATAGCTTGTAGAACTCTCATGCTTTTGGGTCTATAACATGTCTAAATAGGAAATTCATTAGAATTTATAGCACAATCTTAGAGCATAGCATCGAACTAAAAGAAAAGAATTCTGAGTTTAAATCCTGGTTCACTATTTGTTTGACCTTGGACCCTGAATTTCCTGATTTATAAAATTAGGTGGTCTTTCTACATGATTTCTAAGGTCCTTTTCAATTCTATCCTGATACTGCTATTTGACATCTTTGTGACTTTTGCTAAGTCCCTTCCCTCTTTGTGCTTGTTTCTTTATCTGAAAAGAATACTGCCCTGTCTTTCATGTTATCCACTAAGTAACAAACTTTGTCTTATAGGTAGTTGTTGGCAGGTTACCTTTTTAAAAAAATTTTTTTAAACACAAAATAATACCAGTTTTTCTGCTTAAAAGCATTCAATATATCCCTGATTCTTATGGAAATAACATTAAGGATCTATGAAGGTAGGTATACTAATATTTCAGCCATATCTGCTTCTACTTACTCCCCCTTTATTTTGTGCTTCAACCAAAAAGGGTTACTTTCTATCTGTTTACAAGATTCTTCTGCCTCTATGCCTTTGTTAATATTGTTCCTTTGCCTTCTATAGTCATTTTTCTCTTTCAAATAGTCAATTAACATTTATTAAGTGCCTACTGTGGATTCCTATACATCTTTTAAAATCATGAATACTTTCTTCCAGAAAGTATACCAGCATTTCTATTGCCCAGTCTGCACAATAACTTTTCCTTCCCTCAGAGTTTATATTAGTACTTTGTACCCCTATTTTTGTGTGCTATAGTTATCTGTAAGTATTATATTCCTCTTCTAGATTGGTACACTGTATACAATTAAAATTTACTTATTATCACCTAACACTATGTACTATATATAGTAGGCACTTAAATGCTGAATTGAATTCTTAATCCAACATTCTGATCTGCAGTACGTTCTAAATGATTTAATGGATATTGAATTGAATATTTTGTGGCAAATTTAGTGGGAAGGAAGCTAATGAAATTTCTTTTCTGCTCAATGTTCTGTAACCATATAAACCTGAAGGAATATTTAATAATTGTTAAATTCAACAGTTCATTTAATAAGTTCCTATTACATAGAAGAAACTGTGCTAAGAGGGTACTTCATGATTTGATAAACCTTTTTAGGGAATCTTTAAAGTCTGAAGTTGAAGTGTTTTTCTGATTAAACAAGTCTAGTGATATAAAAAAAAATGAAGTTTCATTTACAATGGGTATCTTGTTTAATATTCATTTATCAAGTTTTTAAAAGTGGCCTATGTGTTTATTACCTTAAATGAAACTGATAAAACCTCAGTAATCCTTAGTGGGTAAAAGATAATTTTTCTTTGAAAGAGAAATTTATTTACTACTTGTTTGATTTCATCAATGTATATTTTGTTAGGGTAATACTATCTCAATATTACAAGGATATATGTTTTTATTAGGGTCGGCATTCCTTCTACTGATGCTAATTGGTCCCTGAAATTCATTCATCTCTTGATGTGCCCTTTTGGTGATGGGTCTTTCAGTGATTAGCAAGGCATTGATCCTTTTCAACAAATGTAGTCCATTGCTAAGTCTGTCTTCCAAATTCTTTTCAGCTTGTTTGGACTAGTAGAGCTAGGTTTTATTCTATCCTGTTATATTTTGAAGATGCTTAGCATCTAGGAACTTGGGGAGAGTAATTAAAGATAGGCAAATGCCTTTTAGAATAATAATTATAACTTATATAGTACTTTAAAGTCTATAAAACCTTTTTGCTAGAGTCAGAATTTCCTTAATGATAGAAGCAATAATTGAAAATGTTTAAAAATAAGACCTTCATCTTCAGCTGCATAAAGATCAAGTGCATGAGATCTTTGAAAATTGTAAGATCTAGAAAAGAAAGGTGTCCATCTGCTGAAAAGTGGCTAAAGAAATTGTGGTAAATTAATATAATGGAAAATTATCATGTGATAATAAGTAACAAATATGGTGAAGTCAGAGAAACCTTGAAGGATTTATACAAACTGATGCAGTTGGTCAAGTGACCACAGTAATATAAGGGAAAACAAAGTTTTTTGAACTGTGATCATTTGTGGCTTCAAGGAACAGTTGAGGAAGTATGGCTTTGGCAGAGGGCTAGAATATGGGGCATTTTTAGACATAGGCCATTTATTGATTTATTTTGATCCATGGTACTTATTTGTTTAAAGGGAGGGCATCTTCTATTGGGGGAAGTTGGTGAGTGTTGATGGAGATGCAGAAAGAAAAGAATTTCAGTAAAATATTAAATATGCAGAAGATGAAAATTGAAGAGGAGATGGAAACAAAGGAGGAGATTTTGTTACTATCAGGTTAAATTTAATACATAGTTAAAAGAAAATCCATACTGCATGTAATGGAAACCTATGGTTTCATATACATTTCTCCTTTTAGTTGTTTGTTGAAATGTTCACAGTAGATTATTTAAGTTTATAATAAAAAAAGAAAATGAAAACTCAAGGCAGAAAATGAAATCGAGATTTGACTTTTTACTTAGAATGTTATTCCATTTTATGGGTTTTTAACTTTTTCTGTGTTATGATCTTTTTGAAAGTTCGATGAAACCTATACACTCTTCCCAAAATAACATTTAAAAAATAAATTTTAAAATAAACTACATCATACACACCTCTACCCCTCTACCCCCATTCCCCCAGCATACTTTGGTTTATTGTCCTTCACAGATATAGAGCTTTTTTTTTTTTTAAATGTAATGGAACGTTTGTGGCAATCCTGCATTGACCAAGTCTATCAGCACCATTTTTTCAACAGCAAGTGCTCATGCTATGTCTCTTGTCACATTTTGATAATTCTTGTAATGTTTTGAGCTTTTTTATTATAATTGCTTCATGATGTCTGATCAGTGGTCTTTGATATTACTATTATAATTGTTTGGGGCATCATGAACCATGCCCTTATAAGGTGGCAAACTTAACTGCTAGATATTGGGACTGTTGACTGCTTTACCCACCCCTGTCTCTTTCTCCCTCTTCTGACCTCTGTCTTCCCTCAGACACAGTAGCATTGAAAAATATTACATAAACTTGGTTGATAAAGCAGCTGCAGGGTTTGAGAGGATTGACTCTTAATTTTGAAAGTTCTGTTGTATGTTCTGGAAAACCAAAAAAATTATGATTTGCTTTATTGCAATATTCACTTTCTTGTGGTGGTCTGCAAGGTTTGAAATCTGCAATATCTCTGAGATATGCTTGTATGCTCAAGTAATTGATATCAGAGTTTAGGCAAGTTTCATCCCCTTTCTGGGTCTCTACTTCCTTATGTATAAAATGCAGATTCCATGATCTCTAAATAATTATGTTCTAAGGGGAAATGTGAATGGAAAGGAGGGACTTAGGGCCAAGAGCTTGTCAGAGTTGAGTAGGGGGAGATCATTTTGAGCCAGGTCAGATTTAGGGAGAGTATCAGGGAAAGGAAGATTAATGGAGCAATTATAGTTTTGCAGATTTAAAACTGGAACAACCTTGTCATTGTTATAGATAAGGAAGCTAAGACTCTGATAAGTGAAATGATTTACCTAAGACCAAAGAGTGATTATACCAAGATGGAAGAGAGCAGAGAATAACTAGTGTCCCAGTTGTCTTGAATAGTGGAGTATGGTTAATGGAGTATGGTGGGCCTTGAATGTCAGACTCAATTTAGATTTTATTCCAAAGGCATTGTGAATTGCAGCAGTAGTTTGTGTTTCAAATAGAAATTTGAGAAGATTATGTGGAGAAAACTGGGCTTTCTACCATTAGTCTTTCTACTCTCCAATTCATCCTTTATATATATGTACATACATATATATATACATCATATATGATTGCCCAAATAGCATTTATAATGCATAAGACTATGTATGTCATTTCTTTGCTTTTATTAAAAGAAAAGTGTCCCCCCTTTTGCCATTAGGATAAAATGAACATTTGGTCTGGCATTTAGATTTGTGGGTGTCCACCTTCCCTGGTCTCCTTCCTTCACTTCCTCTATTTCAAAATTGTCCTAGCATCTTTTGTACCTACTCTTTGTACCTATCATATTCTATCATATCTCATACATGTTTGTGTTCTTATAGTATTTACCCTATTAGTTGAATACTTGAGGTCAAAGACTCATCTTTACATTAGTACCAAGGATTAGTAGGCACTTAATATAGTTTTGCAAAATCGAATTGAACAGGCTTTTCACCTCTTGCTGTCTAGCTGAGAAACTTGTGAGTTTCTCTTTCTTGACTTGGTGCCTCCATTATCTTATTTTTCTGAGCAATGGTCTCATTCAGTGGCAGAAGAATGATGCTCCAGGTTAGGCCACAGTTTCAAGGGGAAAAAATTCTTATTCTGCTGTAGACTTGTGCTGATACTTATTTGTATCTAGAAGAGATTTTAAAGATCATCTGGTCATCTGCTTCATTTATTCTTTCCTCCCTTTTTAATTGAGACCTATGGAGATGAAAATGATTTATCTGAGATAACCCAATAGAACATAGTTTTGAATCCAAGTTCTTTGACTCCAGATTCATAATCACAGGCTGCTTCTGAGAAGATTCACAATGAGCAATAAGAAAGAAAGGCAGTCTTAACATTTTTATTTTTAAAGTGATTAATCTAATTCCTTTCATGTAATAAACCTGGAGGAAATTGCAGGGAGGAGGGGAGATGCCCCAGACTGTACTGTAAGATGGCTAGAATGTAAAGCTTATCAAAGAGATGGCTAACTGAACAATGGTCTTCCACCCAGGGAGCCCAAACCCTAAAACTCTTGCTCAATATCCTTTTAAATTCCATGGTGAAAAGAAAGGAGAACTAGAAGCTAACATTCCACCCCCTTGGTTGGAAATGGCAGTTAGTAAGGGTCAGGAGGTCTTTTGCTCTTCTTCAGGGGCTTGTAGAATATAAGACCCAGTCTTCACATGGGAGAAATCTTTATAATGTAGTATAGTTTTTTGGTTTCATAGTGGAAGCTCCCAGTTGAAAGAGTAGGACCCAGAAGTCCAGGATTTGATCCTGATTATGCCTTCCTTCTGGCTTTATCTAAGTTTCAGATTTTTCCTGTAAAAATGGAAATATGTTGTGGTAGAGTACTGGCAGGGGACAGCTAGGTGGCTCAGAACACCAGTCCTGGACTTAGGAGGCCCTGGGTTCAAATGTAGCCTTAGATACTTCCTAGCTGTGTGATCCTGAGCAAGTCACTTAACTCCATTTACCTAGCTCTTGCCCTTCTGTTTTAGAGTTTAGGAGAGAAAGAAAGTTTGAAGGGGGGGAGGGGGGAGGAAGCAAGCACTGGCCTTGAAGTGAGAAACCTTGGATTTGATTCCAGGTTCCATATGTACTAGCTTAGTGTGACCCTGGCCTAGTCATTCTCCTTCTTTAGAACTTATTTTTCCATCTGTAAAATAAGGATAATACTTGAGTTACCCTGGGGGTAGGATCAAATGAGATAATGCATGTGTAAAGCCTTTGTAAACCTCAAAGTGCTATCTGAGTGTGAGCTATTATTACTTTAAAGGGAGAATTGTAATTTAAATTTGTTTGGGGGTAGGGTGAGCCTGGGAGAGTGTCTGTAGCTGTTAATAAACATGCCTGAGTCATTTACTACTTTGGTCCTGTCATCTGAAGCCTGAATGGTTGACCCAAGGTCAATTTTCACATGAATGGGGCTGCTTCATAGAGAAGGAAACATCTTAATGATAGCACTGAGTGATGGCTTAATAAGGCCCCTATGCCACATGTGTGCCTGGCTTAGAAGAGTAATACCACAGCTTTTTCAAAACAGTTATATATTTGAATCAAGAAAATGTTTCCTAAAATAAAAATTATTTAGAAAATAATTTGAATGAATTAACAAAGAAGCCTTCCAAATTGTTAAATAGATAATGCTTTAGTAAAGGTATCACAAATGGAGAACAATTTTTTTGTTTTATTTATTTGTTTGTTTGTTAAACCCTTACCTTCTGCCTTAGAATCAATATGTGTTGGTTCTAAGGCCTAAGAGTGGTAAGGGCTAGGCAGTGAGGGGTTAATTGACTTGCCAGAGTCACACAGCTAGGAAGTATCTGAGGTTAGATTTGAACCCAGGACCTCCCCTCTCTAGGCCTGGCTCTCAATCCACTGTGCTTACTTCCTAGAGAGCAATTCTTAAGTTTTCTAATTTGTTGAAAAGAGTAGGTTTGATGAAGTGACTTCCAAGGCCATCTTGGCTTAACATCTTAACTTCTAGCATTCTGTATTCTAAGAATCCTTCCAGTTTGGGCATTCTGTGTTCAGAGGTTTCCCTCCTAAATTGAGACTCTCCCCAGGTTTGTAGCATTCACAAACTCTGTATGATCCCGGGGCCTAGGCAAATCTCTTTGGGTATAATACTACTTCTTTTGAGGATCAATTAAGATCACAGATGTAGTGCTTTGTAAGTAATAAAACTACATTTCTAAAATGTACCATTCTGTCAAGGCTTCCATTGCATTATTGGAAGTAGACTGCTGTGTTAATCTTATACACTGTAATGGCATTGTGGAAATAAATATTATGAATTAGCATTGATACTAATATTAATAATGAATCATGCATTCTTTGTTCTGAGGTCTGTTCCCATTCCAACCTGCAATTCTTGGCATGCTTTAGCTTCAAGTAATAGAGGAAGGGTCCTTGATATAATTTGATTGATCATTCGTTTTTAAACAGGAGGATATCACTTGCTAGGCCTCACCTAGGTAATATAGTGGCAGTGCTGGAACTGAAATCCAGGTTTTCTGCCTTCTAGCGTAGTACTCCTACACTGTGGCTGCTTCCTCGCTTACCATTTTTATTCTTTGACTATTTTGTAACCTATCTCAGTTGATATTGGGTTAACTTCCTTTGTTTAAATGTTTTGGCTCATACTTTGGTATCAGGATAAATGGATGGATCACTAGTAGGCAAAAGTAACCATGAAAGGTTAAAGAGAAAGGCATTTGGTTAGCAATATAAGAGGAAAGGGAGAAGTATAAGAAAAGTCTGGAAAAGTGGGTTGGAACTAGATAGTGAGGGCCTTAGTTGCCATATTTCAGAACTTCTACTCTGTTCTGTAGGCTTCTGAAGGCCATTTACTTGAAAAAGGGATTAGAATTGTTCTTGACCCCACAAAGCAGAGTTGGGGGTGGGGGAGGCTAAGAGGTAGGAGTTTAGGTTAGAGAGAGACAGGGAGAAAGTTGTAAAGGGAATGGGCTACTTAGGGAGGTATAGTGAAGTAAAAGATCACTTGTCAGGGATGTAAAAATGATCATCTAACACCGTTCATAGGTGTTAGATTAGATGCTGCCTGGCTTCCCTATCAGCTGCTAAATTTTTTTTTTTGCCATGTTGTTCTAAAGCCTGTGTTCTTGCTCTACTTTTCACTTGCTAATTTGTAGCTGTGTTTTTCTGGGCTGAGTCCAGGCAGAACTTGAACACTAGGTTGTTTTTGTTTGTTTACTCCAAATTCACTGCTATTACCAATCAGTCAACAAAATTTTTAAAGTGCCTTCTATGTGTAAGACACTACACTGGAAGTTCAGAACACAGAGACCAAAATAAATTGGCTTTTGTCCTTGACAAGTTTATATTCCATCACTCCTAATAAACCTGAGTTTATTGGATGTGGTGATGGTAGAAGAAAAGCAAATAGAAATTTCATTGGGTATATCTTGACTCGAAGAAATCTTTCCATCCTTGATATATTTTATAGTATCAGGATTTAGTATTGGGTCTTGAAGTGACCTTAGATAATCTAGTCTGACCTCATTTTATTAAGGAGGAAACTGAGGCCCCAAGAGGTTAGGTGGTTTGCCCAGGGCCAATACAGTTAGTAAGTAGCTGGAGCAAGATCTGAAGCCCAAGGTCCTCTAACTTTAAATCCAATGTTCTTCTCACTGTGGTATGCTGCCCCAGATCTTCGTGTCGGTGTTATTATAATCTTTTTTAAATCTATTTTTGGGATTATTTCATAGTCATGAGTTTATGTTGCCTGGCTATAGTATATTATCAACAGTGCCTTGTGAATAAAAAATAGTGTAAAAGATTTTATCCAAGACAGAATTTAGAGCTGGCAGGGAGCATAGGTATCATCTAGTACAACTCTTTTATTTTTCATGATGAGGAAAGTGAGGCCTAGCAAGCATAAGTGATTTACCTGAGGTAAATTACTGTTAGTGGCAGCAGAATTTGTATTCTGTCCAGACTGAATAAATTCAAGGTTCTTTCCACTGCACAACACCACTTTTTAACATATATGACAGGAAAAGATGTAGCATTAGCTCTAGAGTCTGAATGGTTATCTACAAAGCATTAAAATATAAAACTATACAGTATATTAAGTATTTACTTTGTGCCATACACATAATACTCAGGACTTGGAGAAAAAAAAATGAAAAACTATAAAATCTATCATTATCTTTTAAGGAGCTTATATTATGTTGAAGGGATGTGATATGCACCACAGAAAGAGACATCTTAAGTCTTCTAGGGAAATTTGAAGAAGGAAAGAGAAGTTTTAGTTGTGGGAGGTCAATGATTGAATGAATGAAAAAACATTTATTAAATGATAATTTTGTGCTAATCACTGGAGAGGTTAAACAAAAAAGCAAAATAGTCCTAGCTCTCAAGGAACTCTGTTTCTTAATGGGGGGAGACAATAAATATAGGCAGTTCTAGGTGCAAGTCAGGTGATAAAGTCCCAGTGATTCTAGAGTGCATTAACAAAACAGATGGCTGTGCAGCATTATACCATTTTATAATGTCTTAAGACTTTGGTATAAAAAACTTTACCCAATCTTGAATATTTGGGATATTTTGTGGATACAGATGAGGCCAAGGTATTGAGTGCTTTCAGGGCCCATTATAGTTCTCATTTCCACAACAAGTTGTTTCTCTGGACAGTGGTGGTATCTGTAGTCTGAGAGGTATTGCTATCCCCTGGGGCTCTTGGGGATTATTTACCCCTCTGTGGTAGTTGGTCAGCAGTTAGTGGTGAGAATGGCAGCTGAAAGGATTGTTGTTCTTTATGCTGGCTTTGAGGGGCAGGCTGGAAGCAGTGGCAGTGGTCTGGGGAATACCACTATTCCTGGACTCTTGAAGTCCAGAATTCTTTTCACCCCACCTCCCAACCCCTTTCCCACCTTGGGTATCTTTCTCAACATGATCATGGAATGCTTTACAAAATGGGTGGTATCTCAGCTAGATCTGGAAGGAAGGATTTTAATTTACCAATAAAAGCCTTCCTGAATGAATGGAGACTGGAGAGAACAGGATAATCAATTAAACCAGCAATCTCCAAATGCCAGGCACTATGCTAAGTACCAGTGATAGAAAGGAGAACAAAAATAATTCCTGCCTGAAAGGAACTTACATTCTAATTGTGGGGGGGGGGGGAAGAGAACAATATGTACCTTCAAGATATGGAGTAGATGGTACTTCCAGGAAAGGCCTGCTACAGAATTTGACTTTTGAGCTAAGTATTGAAGTAAGCCAGAGATTCTACTAAGCTGAGATGAGGTGCAAGAGCATGCCAGGCATGGAGGACAGTCAGTGCAAAGATATGGAAACCCAACTGGTAGACCAAAATGGAACAGTGTGTTGAGGGGAGTAATGTATTAGAAGGCTGGAAACATATGAAAGGTTGTGAAGAGTTTTAGATGCCAGATGGAGTTTATATTTGATCCTAGCAATATTGAAGGGCCATTAGAGTTTATTAAGTGGCTGGTGAGATTGAGGATGTCAGGTTCAGATCTATACTTTGGGAATATCACTTTGGCAGCTGTGTGGTAAATGAATTGGAGAAATTTAAGGCAGGGAGTCCAATTAGCAAGGTATTGTTATAACTCAGACTACTGGTTCTTCAGTTAACAAGCATTTGTTAAGCACATATTAGTACCAATTATGCACTATTCTAAGTGTTGGGAATATAAAGAAAAAGCAAAAATATTGTCCCTGCCCTCAGAGTTTACATTTTAAAAGAAGAGATGACATGTAACAAAGTGTGGTAATTAAGAAACAGGAGAAGGTTTGTAGAGAAAGAGTATAAGATTTGGCATTGATTGGATAAGATTGGGAAGAAACTTCTTAGTCATATTTGGCTGAAGTGGAGAATGTATGAGGAGAGGAATAATGTGAAATAAGATTGGAAAGGTAGGGGGGCAGCTGGGTGACTCAGTGGATTGAGAGCCAGGCCTAGAGACCAGAGGTCCTAGGTTCAAATATGGCCTTAGACACCTCCCAGCTGTGTGACCCTGGGCAAGTCACTTGACCCCCATTGCCTAGCCCTTACCACTCTTCTGCCTTGGAGCCAATACACAGTATTGATTCTAAGACAGAAGGTAAGGGTTTAAAAAAAAAAAGATTGGAAAGGTAGGTTGGAACCAGATTATAGATAGCCTTAAATGCCAGGCTGAGGATATAGTATATCCTGGAGGCTATAGGGAGGGACTGGGCTTGTTTTAGTAGGCTATTGACCTAGGAGACTTCTAGCACTTTGGGTAAATTCATGGAGGTTCTCTGGAAGGGTCTGCATTATAGCCAAAAATCTTCATGAGATGAAAAAATGTATAGGGACCACTGCACTAGCGGAGGGAATCTCCACACTAATGAGATCATGGATCTTTTGACATATTGAAATGTGATTAATTAGTTTTACTTCAGCTTTGAAATTCTCCTGGGTTAAAATATTATAGAGACAGTATTTCTTTGTTGTACTACAATTGATTTCTGAAGGTGGCCAAAGGGAGATGATTATATAGGGTTTTATTTACTCCAGGACTAGGATGCAGGAAAGGCTTGTATCTAAAACTTTTTCTACTAAAGGCTTACTGAAAATGTCTCTTCCTTATATAGAGTTTTGAGGTTTACATAATACTTTGTTCATTATAGTTTTGTGAAAAAAAGGTGGTTAAAAGGATTGTTATCTCCATTTTAGAAGTTAACTGTGGCTTTCCAGCAAGTGATTTGTCTTGGACCACAGTGCCTAAGTAGGTGTCAGAACTAGGTGTTCTGATTTTATGTCTTTCTGTGGTACCAAATGGGAAAACCATTTTATGTGGGATATTTTTGAATTGAATAGAGAGGGTGATTTGTTGGTCACTTGGGACTTTTCTTCTAAAATTGTTGTGTCAGCTTTTGGCTAATGGATTTTCAGTGTGTTGGGTTCATCTCTTCTGGCAAACCATCTGTTTAGGATGATAAGGAGAAAAGCCCCTAATCTAACAAGTAGGGAAATTTTCTTGACTGAGCACTTTTGGCCCATAAGCATTTTGTTGGTATCCAGTGGTTCTGCATCATTCTGCTTGTTTTATTTGTTGCTACTGCTACTTCTTATCATTAATGCAAAATGCTTTAGGTTTTATAAAATACTTTCCCCACAGCTGCCAAATGAGGTAGATATTATAGGTCTTTGTTTCTGTTTCACTTGTAAAGGAAATGTGCAGTTCCATGGTTAGTTGTTAGATTTAGGATCCCAACTCATGTCTTCTGACCCTTAAGTTCTTTTTTTTACTGAGGTTTTCTTAAAGGAAAATCATAGAAAAACAGAATTGGAAGAGACTTTAGAGGACTGCATAATGTAGTGGAAATAATATTGCATTTCGGGCTTGAGATGGGGAAAAGAATGTAAATGACATTCTGAGACACTTTTCTTGAAGTAACTAATTACAATGATTTTGTCCTTCCCTGATGAGATTTATACTTGGAATTTAAGTTGTGGAAATACTTCTTTAGACATCTCTAGACACCTGAAATCCTTGGACCCATATTGAATAATATATAGCTTCTGAATAGACCCAGTTTTATCTAAGTAAGGACTTTAATAGCTAGTTGCCATGTGAATGCCAGTTTTACTGATTAATAATTAATTTGGTGTAGTGGAAGAAGCATTGAATTAGGAATCTGGAAACTTGAATTTAGTACTGGCTCTGCCAATAACTTTGGGGCAAATCAATCTGCTTCTCTGGGTTCCCAGTTTTCTCATGTGTAAATGAGTAGGCCTGAGCAAGATGACCCTTCTCAGGTCTAACATTCTGTGGTCTACATGACAATTGCATTTTGAAACTTTATAATTTTTATGCCATATTTGAAATTTCTAGAACTTCTATTAAGAAGCAACATTAAAACCTCCTACCTCCTTTTCAAAGAGAGAAGAGATATAATGTAAATGCAAAAATGTCATAGGTTTAACTGCCTTCCTAGCTTACTGAAATCAGTACCTCTTTCTTGGTATAAAGAAAAACATTAATGATTTCCATCTTCTCCACCCCAGGCCCTCCATCACTATGTCTCCTGGTTTTGTTGCTCGAGGCTTGTTGCTATGCACAATTTAGCACTTTGGGTCTGCTCTTAATAAAAATTTGAAATGAGATCCTTCATCTTAGACTGACTTTTCTGCCTGGAACCTGTTTTCAAGGCTGTGGCTACAAAATTCGTAGGCCTTGCAAACTGAAGAGGGATGTGGGTTGGTGAGGTAACAGTGATTAATGTTTCTATAGAAATGAAGGCCCTTCTCAGAGAAAGGCCTCGAAAAGCTGAGCAAGTCAGTGGCACATAATAGCGAACAGAATGGAGAAGCCTCTTGCTTTTGCCCACAATCCTTCCAGTTGAGAAGATTGCATTAGGAAAAAAAACACATAAGTGTTCTCAACAAAAAAGGACATCTTGTTTTTGTCAAGGCTTTCAAAACATGTGACCTTGACATTTGTAGGTGGTAGAAGAAAAAAACGTGGCTTGAAGCTCTGCCAGGCTGCTCCTTGGGTCTCTGTATTTAAAAGCATTTTCTGATCTTTTTCAAGTGCTGTTTGTCAGGTTGGCTAATGGAAAACAAAAGTTAATACCATTAAGAGTCATTCCACTCACTGAAGACTAGTAGGAAGCAGATGGGAATTTAATTCAGCAGAGATTAAGCAAAAGTTTTTAAATGCCTACTATGTGCAAGGAAGGCCTTATATTCAGGATGGGGATGAAATGAAACCTCAGGTATTATACTTTAATAGCAGGGATAACTTTAAATACATTGATAACTGATATTAGGGCAAAAGCAGAAGACCTGAGTCTCAGACATGATTCTGATAATTCTTAGCTATTTAGTAAACCATGTCACTTTATGTAGGATCATAAGATTTAGCACTGGAAGAGATTTTTCAGAATCTTACTGATCCCCTTCATTTTACAGATGAGGAGATAAGGGCTCAGGATAGTTAAGTGATTTTTATCAAAGTCAGTAACTCAATAAATAGAATACCTTATACCTCAGTCCTTTGACTAGAAATCTAGTGCTCTTTTCACTTCACTAAGCTATCTCACCAACTAACTCCCTCTCCTAAACCAATAAATTAAACTAAACCTCCAGTATTTCAGGAGAGAGAGAAAGAGAGAAACCAAGTGGTTAGGATCCTTTGAAGGAGCCAAAGATAATATTTAGGACTTTTGTCTTTACAGAGGAGGGAGTAGATGCTGTGAGGAGAGAGACTTGGTTAGAGAAATTAAATAAGTTTTCCACCAAATGAGAAAATGCTTGTAAAAAGTGCTTAGCACAGTGCCTGGTACATAGTAGGTGTTTTATAAATGCTTATTCTCTTCCCATCCCTTCTCATCCCTGGATGTTAGAGATGGTGTAGGGGACATTCTTGTTCAGAGCAGGTTGGACTAAGGAGATAATGTTATGTGGGGAAAGCTCTGGATTTGGCCTTGTGAAACTTGGGTCTGAATTTTGATTGCAACTTTCTAGCTGTGCAACCATGGGCAAGTCACTTAACCTTTTGGGCCCTCAGTTTCTTCAATTGTAAAGGGTTTAGAGTAAATCTTGAAAATTCCTTCTAGTCTAAATCCTATGGTCCATAGATGATCTTTCAGACCCCAAATTATATGATTCTTAACTCCAGTTCCATGATGAATTAATTCTAGTAAAGATGACCTGACAAGCTCTTGAAAAGGCAAACAAAGGGATTAGATTGGGGGGGAGGGGGGGAACCTTCTTAACCTCGTTCCCACCCACAGACCTGTTCCAAGTTAGTGAAATTCTTCACCTAAGCTGCTCACTAGAACAAAGGCTCTCTCTCTCAGGGAGGCCAAACACAAAGTTGTTCCCATCATATTAGTGGGTTTGAGATGATTTTGCATGTGTATATAAGTTGACTCCAGGGAGTCCACAGTTAAATTCTTATCTTTCTTAAGAGTTCAGCTGATTGTGAGTCAGGTGTCTTCCTTTTGTTATTCCACTCTTTCAGTTTTGAGGTTAAACTTTTTTCTAGCCAAAAACTTGAACCCACCCCCCACCCCTACCCCCAAGGTTAGTTTTGGTGGAGAGGGTTCAGTACATTTTTTTCTACGAACTCTTGAATTTTGATAATTGGCTACAACTGGGAACTGAGATTGTTGTGGGGCTGAAAGAAAAAAAAAAGGTGTGTCTGTGAACCATAATATTGTAAGAATTGGAGGGGCTCGTGGACTAGAGAAATACACTTTTAAGACACTTATTGCCAGTCTCTCTGAGCTTTAACATTCACTGATATTACAAGGATCTCATTCCAGCTCTAATACTGCATGGTTGTTTGACCAGTTTAGAGCCATCAGGCAATGTACTTTTTGAGACTTTAGTTGTCCTCATCTGTAGATGAAGGGATTGGATTAATTATTAAATGCTCAGATCTGACTAACTAATGCTTAGATCTATGTAATTTCCTAAAGCATAAAAAGTCCCTTAGCCTAGCATTAAGGGACCCTTCTCAGTTTGGGTCTAATCTCTTTAAACCATACTTTATGCTACTTTTTGTATTCTCTGTTCCAACCAAAGTAGACTATTAGTTCTTACCCAAATTTTTTTTATCATATTCTGCCTTCCTGGATTTTCTCAGATGATTCTTGGAACTTGGTACACATTCCCTCCTTAATTAATCAACAGTTATTAAGTAAATGCCTTCTAGGGAGGCAGGTACCATGCTAGGTCCTTCAGATTCAAAGACTAGTGAAACATGCATACACACACACACACACAGAGTAATCTTTTAGGGAAAAGCATCTCTCTTAAAATCCTATTCATTGGAGCAACCAGGTAGCATAATGGATAGAGTGCTAGGCTTGGAGTTGGGAGAACCTGTTCAAAGCTGTGTGACCCTAGGCAAGTCATTTAATCCTAGTTGTCTTTGTCTACCTGTTCCCTGTCTCATCCTCCTTTGAAGTATAGTTATTTGTGTACAAGTCATATGTTTTAGACCATAAACGTTTCATTCTTGTGGTTTAGTATCCTGCATGCTTTTTTTTTTTTTTGACCTGACCACCTATTTTATTGGTATAGGGAATTTCCTTTCTGGAAACTTTCTCTACTAATGTAGATTGGCATCTGCTCTGAAACTTAAGTCTTAAGAGAATTGTTAGGAAAATCAAGAGCTCAAGAGATTTGTCCAGGGTCACAGTCAGTATGTCAGGGATAGGTCTTGAACCCTGATCTGAAGATCTTCTTAACTCCCGTTTTATCAATTTTACCACATTGCCTCTGTCACTAACTGTTCAGTATTCTAGGCAAACAAAGTTGTAGTTAACAGAGTAGTTGGTGGAGAAAAATCGCGGTATTCCCATGTTTTCCCTTCATATAATTTTGGGACACTTGTGCTCTTGTTGCCTTCTTGAGTTGAAGAAAGAAATCAAGAAAGAGATCATTTAAGACCGCTTTGTGATTAAGATTCCAATTTGTGATCCTTAATTAATTTAGAAAAATTTTCCATGGTTACGTTATTCATGTTCCTTCCCTTCTCTTCTCCCTTCCCCCTCCTGTGGCCAATGAGCAATTCCACTGGGTTTTACATGTATCATTGATCAAGACCTATTTCCATATTATTGATAGTTGCAATAGAGTGATTAGGCACTCACATTCTAATGGGGGAAGACAGTACATAAAAGGATGCTGAAGGTGGAGTGGGAAGGTACCTACCTACACAGGGACATGGTGAAGGAAAGTCAGAATGAAAGTGAGCATAGTTGACCTATGGAGGTTCCAGGATAAACTGACCAATTAGCAGAAGGGGCTGCAGGGATTTTCCTGGTGAGAAGGTTATTGGGACATGGTGGAGAAAGAAGTCTGGAGAATCAGGAGTAGGATTCATTTCCTGAGAGGAATGAAGGGGCATAGCCTCTTAGCGTTACAATCTAAAAAGGTTCATCCTAGGCAGAGCTGAGAGAACAGCCAGGAGCAGGGTCTTTGATATATAAAATGTTATCTCTTGAAGAAATCTTAAAGTGTATAATCTGAGGAAGACAGAGATAGCTGAAAGGGACATTTAAGGACTATAGTCTATTCACTTCAGATTAAACTGGAGGCCAGAAAAGAGGAGCTTATGGTCATAACAATGACTTACTGATAAAACTGGGATCAGAATCTACGTTGTCTGATTCAGTCATTTAGCTGTCTCCTAGGACCAAAAATAAATAACACCTTCAATATAAAAACAAAAAATAAAACATAGTGTGGCTATGCCCTCCCGGTAGTGTCTATAGTCAGAATCATCTGAACAACTCTTTATCCTCAATATGTTGACTTAAAAGGGACATGACACTCTATGAAATCTATTACAGGAAAATAATGAATTTTATATTATAATCTCTACAACTAGTCACAGGAGTAGAAGTCATTGACCTTTATTTTTACTTGCCCAGTGGTCTAAGAACTGTGTAGCTGAGGTAGATTCTGCTTTGGACTTAAAAAAAGACTTCAGAAACCAGAGCATTGAAGTTAGAATGAAAATTATAGTAAATGAAAACCCTATGTCACCACCACTTGGTGGCCATGTAGTCAAGAATTTGTGGATACTGAATTGTATTAGGATCTGCCTTGGTGTTGTAAAAATCACAGTGAAATGAAGACTAATAAAAAAAGATAATAATAATAGAAGAAAATAATAATAACAAAGATGGCTCTTCAGCTTACTAGTTTTCTGGCCAAAGATTTAGGGCAAAATGTGTGGGGTTTGGGGTCTTTTTTTGGAGTTTGTTTTTAGTTTCATCTGTTCACTAAAATACTTCAACTAAGGATCTCAGAGGATGATTGGGAGATCGTACTTTGAAAACCTGAAAGTGCCAGAGAAGTTTACTGCTACTATTTGTATGAATTTTATGGTGTAGAGCACCTCCCCTTAACCTCAGGAGGAAAAGGGAAGATTGCCAGCTGAGTTGGAGAAGGGGGAAACTTTTGCTATGCTGAAGCATGGTATTGTGCAAAATGCCCTGAAGGAGTGAGGTGACCTTTATTTAAAGTCACTGATTCCAACTGGTCCTCAGTTTCCATATTTGTCAAATAAGGGAATTGAACTAGGTGAACGCTAAGGTTCTAGTTTCAGAATTTTGATGTAGGGTCTTTTCCAACACTGGCATTTAAAAAAATTCTAAAAACTTCCATTTTATGAGTGATCATTACATTTCAGAAATTACATATAGCCCAGGGCAGAAGTTATATAGTCTACAGAAGGAGTTGTATATAATCTGTATTTCTTTTGACTTAATTATCAACCAGAAATCCTAAAGTAACATTATTTCTAAGATTATTTCATGTTTTGATTTGTGGTGCTAGAATAATTTTCCAAGGCCCATGATATGATGGGGTTCTTTTAAGTCAGTCTTATAGGTTTTTGGCTTCTGCTTTCAAGAAATCAAATGATTTTGGCATCTTGTTTTTCCCTATTGGATCTACCCCCCCCCCCCCCAATTTCACCACCTAATAGGACATGGTGATTACTTAACTTTTGGCAGTTGTTTGGCAGTTAAAAGTCATTTTGTGACTGAAGTGATAAGTTGTGTTTGCTTTTAAACATCTGGCTGTGATTCTGTTTAAGGAGAAGAGCTAGATTGTGGGATGTTGCATTTGACCTACTGTTGTCAGTATGTGAGCTTGTCAATGTAATTACTTTCTGCCAGTCTCCCGCAGGCTTCCTGGGTTTTTAACAATAAGCATGGATCTGAAAGGAAAATGGAATCTTAAAAAAAAAAAAAGACCTGAAAAGGTTGAACCCAAACTCATCCCCCAAATCCCAGAATGCTTAGTGCTGAGAGGTACTTCTTGAAGCTGGAAAAAAATGGTTTGAGACCAAGTGAAAGGAAGTAATTATTTACACCATGGACTGCTAACATGTGGGACTCATTACCTCCAAGAAATTTATAAGCTGAAAATGTTAAGATGTTCAAGAGAGACTTAGGTAACTTCTTGGATGGCAGATCCATAGCACATTATTAGAGGGAAGCTAGCAACGTAATTCAGCAAGCATTTATTAAGTGCTGTTCAAGGTGATGGGAGTGTAAAGACAAGCAAAACAGTCACTGCATTCAAGGAGCTTACATAGTTTGGAATATAGAGTGATCTTTGAGGAGTTTGTCATAGCCATAGCATTTCAGATCAGGTTATATCTGACCAATTTAATGTTAACGAATATTTATTAGGTGCCAGCTATGAACAGGATGATCCTGGTGCTGGTATGGTAATGGGAGGTGGGGAAAGAAAAGGAGGAGATTTAAAAAAAGCTCAGTTATATATATAGTGGGAACATATCATATACACAGGTGAATATAACACAAAATAGAATTTGATAGGAAAGGGAACAAGGGTTTTTTAAAATTAAAGTCCTTTGCCACTCCAAAAGAACTGCTATAAACATTTGTTATTCCTATTGCTTCTTTCCTTCTTTCTTTAATTTCTGATGAATAGACTTAGTAGTGTATTGCTGGGTTAAAGAGTATACACAGCTAGTACTTTTTAAGCATGATTCCAAATTGATTCCCAGAAAGGTTGGACCAAACCTTCACAGTTCAATTCAATAAACATTTAAGTGGGGAAAGATAATGAATTCTGTTTTGGACAGATTGAGTTTAAGATAATACCAGACATCCTGTTGGGGATGTCTGAAAGGCAGTTGAAGATGTGAGATTAGAGATGAGGAGAGAGATTGGGGCAGGCAGGAAAGGTAGATTTGCTAATTATCAGTATATAGATGTAATTAAATATATGAGAGTTGATGAGATGGCCAAGTGAAGAAGTAGGGAGGGAAAAAAGATGAGATGACCCAGGATAGAACCCTGAGGGATATCTATTATTAGTGAGTGATCTGGAGGAGACAGAGGATGAGTGATCAGCTTGGTAGAAGGAGAACCAGGAGAGCAGTGTCCTGAAAACCTAGAGAAAAGAGTATCAGGTAGGAGAGAGTGATTAACACTGTCAAAGGTTGTAGTGAGTTTGAAGAGAATGGGGGAGAGAGAAAAAAGGTCTTTAGATTTGGCAAGGAAGAGATGATTAGTTTTCCTGGAATGATTAGTTCAGCAACCAGAATGTAGGGGGTTAAGAAGAGAGTGAGAGGAGAGTAAATGGAAGTATGTATTATAGAATTTAGCTATAAATGGTGGAAGAGCTATAGGATGAGATTTAACAATGATGGAAGGATCAAATGAGAATTTTTTTCAGGATAGCAGAATATAAGCATGTTTGTAGTGTTTGACCTGGGAAAAACACAGAACTACTAAAGTAGTCAGCAAAAACCAAATCTTTAATCAGGAAAGAGATAGGTCTATAACTGTCCAATACACCGAGCCAGGCACTAAGATAAGACACTACCCAGAGTTGGAACCCTGGGACTCCGGGGACAGTATCTCTGAGAGAGTATACCACATGAGAAGACTCTTTGAAGAATGACAACTTGGGGGTCTTTTATACTCTCTGGAGAACTTGGTACAGCAAGCATGCTTAGACAAGCTCAAGAAAGGTGCAAAGAGGCTGCAGCTGGCAGCTGGGGCACTAGGGAGTGGTCAGCTACAATGAATACAAAAGGAAAGGGTCCAGCGAAGAGCTGGGCTTCCTGAGAGAGGACATATAAAGAATGGGAGAAGCTACTAAAACAAATAAGGCTACTCTACATTTGACTGTATCTACTAATCCCACCCAAACTGGGATCCCCAAACACTTCAAGGTCTATACTTGAGTCCAAAATAGGTGTGCCCGGTACTTGAGTTCTCAATGGGCCATGGCAAACTTAAAACTTGCAGACAGCCCAGTTGACAGTAGGCAGTAGGAAATGAGCCAGTAGAGAGTGTAGTAGTGTACCTGATTTTGTGAAGCTCCTTCAGTTTTTACCATTGTCCTTTTTTATCATCTCTGCCAACCTGATAGATGGGAGGTTGAAGTTCAAGGTTGCTTTAATTAGCATTTCTCTAATTGTTAGTGATTTGGAACATTTTTTCATATGGTTGTTGATAGCTTGGATCTCCTAGTTTGAAAACTGCCTTTTCAGATCTTTTGACCAATTTTCATATTGAGGAATGGTTCTTAAAAATAAGTTCTTTATATATATATATATATATGTATATATAATTAGAATATATATCAAATAAGTGCACATATATGAAAATATATACATATATGAACAATTAATATTCCTCTATTTAGGTGATATTACTTTTAACTGGTGTGTAGCAGAAGATCAAGAAAGGCTCTGGAAATATTCATTATAGTATATATGTTATCTAGCTTCTAGCTCACACAGAGTTATGAATCATACTGCTAAGATATATGTTAAACAAACATTTATTAGGGACCTCCTAACATGCCAAGCACTGTGCTAGTTGGTGAGGTTACAAAGACAGAAAGAAAAGCCAAAGAACCCAGTCTATTCCTTCAAGGTGCCTCTATTCTTTTGGGGGTGGGATAATAATAAATACCTAGATAAAGGAATACATAGTAACTTTGGAAGGAAAAAAAGCATCAGCAACTTGCAGAGCCAGCTTTGACCTCTTGTAGGAGATGGCATTTGAATTGAGCTTTGGAGAAAGTTGCAATATTTTAGATAGCCTAATGCTCTTGATTCTGTGTCTACTTTGATATAGTAAGACATATATCTTGTTATATCTGTTTGATACAGTAAGGCATATATCCTATATATCTGTTAAGTGTTCTTCTTGAATAATATACTTAATTTAAGAAAAGTTGTCTGTAAAATAATAATAGTTCACACCAGTTAAGTCAACAAACATTTATTGTGTCTGCTATGCTAAGTGCTGGAGCTGCAAAGGAAAGCAAAAATAGTCTCTACCTTCAAGGAACTCAATCTAATGGGGGAGGCAAAATGCCAATCACTATGTATAACCAAGATATAAGTAGGATGAACTGGGTGTCATTAAGGGGTGAGGAGGCAGACATGAGGAGGGAAAACATTCCAAGCATAGAGGATGCTGGTGAAAAAGCAAATATGCTTTCATCAAAACTCTGTGAAGTAGGTAGTATAAATATGATTGCCTGCATTTTATAGATAAAGGTCCTGGGCTTCAGGAGGTGGTGGTGTAACTTATCCCAGGTTATACAGTTAATACAGTTTAGAAATCAGCATTCCATGCTGGATGCTCTCTACTCCAAGCTCAGTGTCCTTTCTACCTATTATGATGTCTTCTAGGATAGATTAATTCTGGTAACATATGAACAGCACTGAATTATTCATTAGATTTGATGGTGACTAAATAGTTCCTGTTTGAAGGCAGGTTAGAAGTAACTCACAGATTATAAAAGCTGTTTTTTTTTTCCTTTTTCCTTAGGTTTCTGTCAGGATGACTCAGTTGAACATGATCCAGCTAATAGTAAGTCCTACTCCTCAATGCTGCCTGTAGTTTTTATAAGAGACTATGGGAACATGAAAGTTTATTTATATGTATTTTACATCTGTGTGTCAGGCTTCTCCCTCTCCCTCCCAATTATCCAAGCTGGTTTGGGTGGGTAAACATTAGTAAACAATTCTTATATATTGACACAGTTATTAAAAAGCATATGTTTTTGAAGCTAAACCAAGTTGTGAAGGGAAGAGGAATGAATGCCTCAACAACATGAAACATAGTATCTTAGAATCCCAGGGTCAGAATGACCTCATAGAGACCATTATAGTAGAACCTATACATGAGGTAACAAATCCCTTTTGAACAGGGGTCAGGGTTTGAAATGCACTTTACTTAATTTGACCTTGCTACACAATGTTTCTCTTATATCTTTCCCCTAACTTTCTATACTTTACTTTCTGTATTTTAGCAATGTATATGTTTAAATCAATAGTTTTGAGTTTGGTGATATGATGAGGCACTGTGTGCAGTCTTTTGAAGTTCAACTAGTTTTGTGTGATTAAACAGTTAATCTCATGAGTCATTAAACATTGCTCTTTTCCTCCCTTGTCTTTCTTGGTTCCTTAAGGTCATTTAAAATAAATTGTTTCAAAAGTTTCAAGAGTCGTCTGCCATTTTTGTTCATCAGAGTTTCAGCAAGTATGTCTTTGGAGAAAATAGTTTTGCGTGTGTGCCCATGTGTATGTGTGTGTATATTCATATGTATGCATACATTTGTAAAACTAGAAATGTCAGAGTGGAATAATACCGCTTTGCAATTTAGAATATAGAGTCTTAAAGTTAGAAGGCAAATTAGAAGTCATCTAGTTTAACCCAACTCTTAAGACCAACTTACACTTGAAGGTCTCCTGTTTTGGGGAATTCACTCCCTCCTGTGGTAGATGATCCTATTTTTTGGAAATTATGATTTTAAAGAAGTTTTTCCATATCTCAACTTAAAATCTGCATCTTAGCCCTGAGGTCTCTTTTAGAGATGATTGAACTAAGATAGCTAATTATCTATCCATATTTTGAAAACTCAAATTCAGATTTTTTTGGTAAGTTTTGATATTTATTTTAACCTATGTATCTCTCTTCTGGCATGGTTAACAGCAGTAGGTAGAAGTTAAAGAAAGTAGACTATCTTAGTAAAAGGGAGAACTTCCTAACTGAGCAACCCAGCAATGGAATGTGCTGCCCCAGGAAGTAATGATTTTCATCACTGCTAATCTTTAGAAGAGGTAGAGTGACTCAAAATCAGAATTCTGTTGGAAGGGAACCTTTAGAATCCTTCTAATCCTCCTTAACTTGTATTTAAACATGGATCACTTCTATAACATACCTGAGAAACAATAACCCAGTTCAAAAAAATAAAGAGCTCTCTTGAAGGTGAATCTAATACTTCCAGAGACATTCCATTCTATTTTTTAATAGCTCTAGTTTTTCCTTATAGCAAATTCATATTTTGCCTCTTTCTAAGTTTCTTCCCATTGTTCATAATGTAGCCTTCTAGGCCAAGGTAAACAAGTCTAATCCCATTTTCATATGTTCTTCAAATGTTGAAGATAGGTATAATTTGAACCACCACTCCCCCCATATTTTCTATAGACAACTTCCAGTTGCTTCAGTCTTTATATTTGAAATAGTATATAGAACAATAAGGACATAGATAAATATAACTGTTTATTTAAGTTTATTTAAACTGCTTCTGTCCTGTAGGATCTCCTGCTTTGCAGAAAAGCTAATCTTATCCTTACAACATATTACATTTTCTCATAGCCATTTATCATCCCAGTCAACATGCTAGCTTATTGAAGCCCTTCATGAAATATGTCTAGTATGGAATATATTATTCTAGATATGTTTTGATAAGATTGGCCATAATACCTTTCTTAATGGAACCTCAGACAGAATTAGGGTTTTTGGGGTGTCATATCATGCTACTGACTCCCACTGAGCTTGTAGTACACTAAAATACTTAAGGTCTTCTTCAGATGAACTACCCTGTAGCCATGCCTCCTACACTTTGTACAGTTGGTAATTTTTAAGCTGAGTGTAAGACTTTACATTCATTCCTATTATGTTTCATTCCATTATATTTGACCCAAAGTTCTAGTCTTTCAAGATATTTTTGGATCTTGACTCAGCCATAGTGTTAAGATATTATACTAGTTTTATGCTTATTGGCAAATATGATAAATGCTATGTATTCCTTTGCAAAAATCACTGATAAAAGTGTTTTTATATTTTTAAATGCAGGGCTAAATATAGTTCCCTGGGCACTTTACCCCAGAGACTTTTAACCTAGATGACTTTAAACCAGTAATTACTCCTCTTTAGATTTAGTCACAGAGCTAATTCTAAATCCATCTAACTTTACTATCATAATACATCTCTCTTTCTTCAACATAAGAATAACACCACCGATTTTGTTAAAACCTTTGAATTCTAGGTAAATAATAGCATTCTTATCAGTCCAATAATCTTGTCAAAAAGGGAAGAAAATGACCTGTTCTTGGTGAAGTCCTACTGACTGTGATTAGCTGCTACTATTTTTAGATGTGTAAACAATCTTCCCTTTGATAATAAAGTATGTACATTTAAAGATTTTGCTAGGAATTGGTTTTGATTAAATCTACAAACATTTCCTGAGCATCTATTTCTTTGTGCTGGGTAGGCATAGAAATTGAAGTAAAGCTCATTGTCTTAGAATTTTGCAGACTCTACTCGTATCATTATTTACACCCTAACTGCCAACTCCTTTGTTGGTAAAAATTAGGTCCAGAAGAGCAGTTCCTCCCATTTGTTATTATATTTTGAAAGATAGAATTAACATTAAAGTAAGGCAGGAAATTATTAACAGAGTTCCAACAGATGTCCAGATAATTGAAGCCCACCAGTACTATTGTATCATGCCTTTGTGCCAGGCCTGTGATCTGTTTCCTGAATTCCTCATCTGGTTCCTTGTTCTGTCTAGGTAGTCTGTAGTATCTTCTGATAACAATATTACTTCTGTTTCTGCCTCTGATCTTTATTCATATGCTTTGCACTATGAGTCCCTTCTTGGGTTCCTGGATTTCTTGGGTATATCTTCTTAAAAAGAGACTCTTTTCTTCACTTTTCTGGGCTCTTTCCCTCTCCCTCATACAATTCTTCAAAAGCAATATCCAGTCATATCCTATCCTACTAAATCTCAGTATTGTCTGTGGGATCATATTTGATTCCTTTTCTTAGGATCTCTAATTTACTTTGTTTTTTAAAAATCGACTTATATATGGATTTGAAACCGTGTTTCATCACTGGTTTCCTTCTTGTATTTTTCCTCCTATATGTTTCTAAGGATTTTTATTGCTGTTACTCTTTATATTTTGTAGCTACTCATTACGAAATTAGACTAGTCTAGATTTGTAGACATTTTTCTCAAACTCTCCTTTTAAACTGAAAAGCCTCATGATATGATTTTGAAGATTCCAGAGAAATACCTTCCCTCACATCTTTATTGATGTCTTTTGCTTTTTCATTATCTTTACATTTTCAAAAATCCTCCTTTCTGTTCTTTGTAACAAAGAATGAAAAAGGATTGGGGGATAAGTAGTTCTGCATCCTTAGCCCTCCACCTCTGGAGGGCTGCAAAGGAGGAAAGAAGTTGCTTTTTTTTCAACTCTCCTAGGGCCATAGTTGGTAATTATAATTATACAACTTTCAGTTGTACCATGAATATTGTTTTCCTTGATATGCTTATTTCATTCTGTTTCAATTTATACCTGCCTATGCATCTCAGAATAATGTACATTCATTGCATATTGTGGTGCAGAAATATTCTATTACATCCATGTACCATAGTTTGTTTAGTCTTTGCAAAATCCATGGGTATCTATTTTGTTTCCAGTTATGACAAAGATATTCTTACTAACCTTGATTTAGTTGCATTTTATCTTGCCCAGATGTCTTTCTTATTTTAAGCTGTGTTCTGGAAATTGAAATCTTAGACATCATCCTTTTAAGAGTTCAATTCTGCCCTTCTTTTCTACAGCCCCTGCTTTTTAGTGGTAATTAATGAAGGAAGCAACCAGTGCTCCCAGTATCTTCAGTTTCCTGTCATGGATTCTTCCCTTCCTTCTCAATTTATTCATCTTGCCAAACTTTGCCAACTTGTGACTCAACTCCTCCTCTATACTTCAATTTAGGCCACTCTTGTTTGGTGCCTATTTTTTTGTACTCAGATTATTTTAATAGCCTCTTATCTGATCCCTCTGATGGGATTTTCTAGTGCATCTTAGACCATTACATATCAGTGCTAGAAGGGTCCTTAAACATGGTTTAGTATAATCCCCTCATCTTGAAGTTGAGGAAATTGAGGCCCAGAGAGGAAGAATGATTTGTTGGAAGCTCAATTAGGGATCACTTGTTTTGAACTTTAGACTCATTCTTGCAAGTCCACTGCTATTTTTATCACTTTGAGAATATAACAGGTTACATTCTATTTTAATTTAATTTGGAATTGCTAAGCAGTCATACCACATCTATTTATGTTGTCTCTACCTTTCCTTTTAGAATTTGTCTAATAGATAAATTCTTCATTTAGAGTAAAGTGAAGTGATAATAATTATGGGCATTTTATAGCACTTTAAAGTTTACACCACATTTTATATGCATCATTTCACTGGATCCTCCCAATAACTCTACCCTTTGAGGTAGTTACTAGATAATATGAATAGGTATTATTGCTCTCTTTTTGTATATAATAAAAGTGAGGTACAGAAAGGCTTATCCAAAGTCACAGAATGAATTTTTGGTGATCTTGAGATAGCATTCTTTCCACTACATTGTGCTTTATTGGCTCAACACTCTGCTAAGTGCTATGAGGAAGATAAAAATAGCATTACACAATTTTATATACCAGGCTAATGGAAAGGAATATTTTACCATTTACCTCAACCTCAACCAAATATCAACTTGCTGCCATGGGACCTTGAGTAAGTAATTTGTCTATGGAGTTCAGTTTCTTAAATTGCATGACAGGGTTAGACGACTAGAAGCCCTCTGAGGTTCTTTACTTTTTATGTTTAATCCTATGAGCTCTACTAAAGAGATGTAAAATGTAAATACCTACAGGACTTACTAGATAGCTTAGAAATTAATTTTAAAAGTTGAAAATCAAATTTTGATAAACAGTAGAGGAAAAATTCCATACTATAGTCATGAGTGCTATTTTTTTCTGTTCTTTCTTTTCATAAACAACCTTGACTTGGGAGAATAAAATTTGTAGATGAGTGACTGTCATGATTCAGAGGAATTTTTGAATAATAGAGGGAACCTTGACAAGTCATATAATCTTGTAGGTAATACTACACATTATCCATTCCAGATAAATGAAAATTCTTCCTTTAAAAAAAAGAAAACCTCCAGAAGGAGATGACATTGTGGCCTCCCATAGTACCTGATCTGAATTTAGCATGCAATATAGCGTGTCAGTTTTCTGTTGTTTGATCTTCATGAGATAGAAAATGTGCTATTACCATATTCTCTGAAGGAGTCATTAATGTGCTAAAAATAGTTTTGTCATTCTGTTTTTAATTCATTTAACTTTTGATAGAATCATTGGATTTATAACTGGAAATTAACCTTAGCATTCATTATTCATAGTTTGGGCTTCTTCTTTTACAGAGGAAGAAACTAAGGCCCATGAAAGAAATTTATTAATAGAATTTATTTCTGGGTATCTCAGCCCCACATCATAGAATAATGCAGCGGACAGTTAAGCATATATAGATTATATCGTTTGTGTTTTCACTTTTTAGCTCACTCCTGGAAGTAAACATTTACAAATTTTTCTTCAAATATTAAGTATCTAGCTGTATATAATATTCTCTTGGTTTTATTTATTTTACTCTTTGTTATCTTATATTTTTTGTAAATTAAAAAATTAATATGCTCATTATTTCTTACAGCATAGTGATATCCCATCACAATCATATTTCAAAATTTGTTTACTCATTCCCCAAATGTTGGACATCTCTCAATTTCCAATTCTTTGCCACCACAAAAAGAGCTACAATAAATATTTTGAAATATATAAGTTCTTCCTCCTCTCTCCCTGCCCCCCATCTCTTTGGGAAATAGTAATGGTATACACAGTTTTACTCTCTGGGCATAATTCCAAATTACTCTCCAAAATAGTTGGATTGGTTTAGAGTTCTACCAATAGTGTTATTAGAGTCTCCACTTTTCTACATCTTCTCCAACATTTGCCATTTTGCTCTTTTTTCATTTTAACCAATATGATGGGTGTGAGATGATACCTCAGAATTGTTTTGGTTTTCATTTCTCTAATTAGTAGTGATTTAGAGCATTTTTTTTCATATACATACATATGACTGATTTCTTTATCCAAAAACTGCCCATTCAAATCTTTCGTCCATTTATCATCTGGGGAACCCATTCTTTTTACATTGTTAGCTGACCAGTTTTTTTGTTTTTGTTTTTGCAGAAGATACCACATTGCACCTAGGATTCACCTTTAATTAAGCTTCTAAATGTTGTTGCTTATAAAATATCCCCCTATCAGTATTGTTCCCTCAACCTTTCCTTGGCTCTGAGGCAGTTTATACATTTTTAACAAGAATTTGTTCGTGTTTACTTTCATCGAAGGCCTTCTCTAATGGTTCTTCATACCAGGAAGGGGATCCTGGGTTTCAAAGGATTCCAGATACCTACCAAGCATCCTTGCCAAATTGGGAAGGCTTTTAGAAGTACAGTGATAAGACAGCCATCTGAGTCCCATTGAAATAATTAATTAGCTAGCTAATTAATTAAAAGATCCTTATGGTGGTAAAGGCTAAGCAATGGGTGTTAAGTGACTTGTCCAGGGTCACACAGCTAGGAAATGTCTGAGGCCAGATTTGAACCTAGGACCTCCCATCATTAGGCCTGGCTTTCAATCCATTGAACCACCCAGCTGCCCCCTCCTTTTGAATTTAAGTTGTGAGTGTCTCAGTACTGAAAGAGTGGACATAAAGGTTTGAGTGAGTAAATAGCTCCTGTACCTAGAGTACACAATGGTTTTGATCTTTATCTATTGGGAGAATACCCCTATCAATGAAATCATAGATTCTAAAAGAAATGAAATATTGTTATGATAAAGGGCACCAAAAATCTATAAAATATAAAAGGGGCAAACTTATAAAGTAAGAATTATAGCAATAATAATTAACATTTATACAATGTTTACTGTGTGCTATATACTGTGCTAAGCACTTTGATTATTCTCTTTATTCTATCCTCACAATAACCTGGGATGGGTAGATAGGTAGATACTATTATTATTATTATTATCCCCATTTTACAGTTGAGGAAACTGAGGCTAGTGGGTTAAGTGACTTTGCCAAGGATCTCATAGTGAGTGTTTGAGGCTTTCTTAACTCCAGGCTGAATGCTAAATAGTTATTAGAAAAATGACAGCCTAAAACCTTGTCAGATAATAAAAATGCTTTAAGACAGAGAGAATTCATCATTACAAATGGTAACCAGAAGCTGGATGATTACTTGTTGGGTTCACTGTAGCATTTTTCCTATTCAGATATCAGTTGGACTAGAAATGCCTTCTTTTGTGGTATCTTTCAGCCCTGCAGTTTTGTGATTTTAACATCCCAGAACTTGATAGGTACATAATTTCTGCCATTTTGTCCCTGGGAGTCAAGCTAGGATGTCTCTTCTTGCTTAGTTCTTTAACTGAATGTTTTCTGTTCTATCTAACCTTTTAATATGTGCTAATCTCCTTCTACACCCCACTCATCTCCCAAATCATATGATCATGGGTCAACGAATGGTCTTTCTTCAGAGATTTATAGATTTTGTGGTTTATGAACTTCCCTGGGGTTCAAGAATATTTATTGAAATAATGTTTGTATCTTTTTAGACTACTAAACCACACTTATTAATAACTGTATTATGTTCTCAGATGATTGGGCTACCATCCTAAATTATTCTCACAATTTCTGTGATTGAGTCTAATATAAAAGATGAGTTCAGCTTGTTAGTGGACAAGAGGTACAGAGTGAAGGATTAACAGATGATAGCCCGAGTCCTATACTTTTATCCTTTCAGTTTAAAATGTCTATAGCATATTGGATGGATCCTTTTTGAAAAAGAAAGACATGAAGAAGAATTATAGGAGATGAGAAAGCCAGACCAACTGTAGAACAACCTCTTTCAGGTCCTTCATACACTAGATATGTAACTCTGGACAAGTCATTTAACTTCTCAACCTCACTTTCCTCTTCTATAAAATGGGGATAATCATAGCACCCACTTCACAGAGTTGTGTGGATTAAAAGAAATAGCATATGTTAAGCTCCTTGCAAACCTTAAAGTGCTATATAAACACTAGTTATCATCAGAGGCCTAACTAGAGAAGTTGGCTGTCAGGCTAGGAATTTTGAGGCTACAAGAAGACATGATAATTGTCTACTAAAGTATGGAGGAGATTGTGACATCTGGGAGGAAAACACTTATACTGGGATCAAATTTCTTTGAAGTCAGGGCATGTATGCCAAGATACCCCCAGTGATACAGTTAGGAATCTTGGAAATGTGGGAGAAGGATGGGCATATGGTATCCATTTTTAACTCTCCATTGTATCAACCAGGTGAATGATGGAGAATGGGAAGTGGGATGTGATTTACTGAATTCAGTTCAAATCATGACCTTCCTTGTGCCCAAGCAGATGGGAATAACTAGGAAATGGGGTAGTACTGTACACTCTCTGCAAAGACAGAGGCTGCCCCTTTTCCCATGCTTGGGGCTCCGTTGATACTTGCCCAGCTCAGGTCTTCAAAGTCCAATGCTATGTCACAGGTTCAGGCTAAGTTCATTTCTACAAGGAGCTTTCCTATTTGCCCTGCCAATTAGCATAAGCCAGGACAAGGGCGGCCAAAGGTCAAGGGAAGTTCGAAATGGCATAACCTTCTCTGTGCTCCTGTTACCAAACAACCCAGAATCCCACAATGCCTTCTCCAAGTATTTCTGAACTGCCATGTTTACTATACAGTTGTAAAACTCGGGAAGAACAAGGATGGGCTTGATCCAGGGGAAGTCGGAAATATAGCCATTAAGAATAGAATGCATTGTTGCTTAAAACAGGAGAAATAATTGATTTATGTTATGGTGCCAATTAGGCTGTAAACTGGGGGGCACTAAAAGCAACCCTGTGGCTTCAGGACAACTTCTTGCTTGGGCTTCTGTTCAGCCAACGGGAAGCTCTCCAATAAAGGTCATCAGCTCTGGAAGCTAAATTATTAATTCCTTTCATGCCACACTGGGATTGTAAACAGCACATAATACAAGACAACAATTGATACTGTTCACGCACTGGCCAGAAGAAAGGTCAAAGGCTAAATAGTTGGACTAGCAACAGCTGTTCTTCAGGGTCAATCCAACTTTTGTCCTTTTCATCTTTTGGAGGGAAGTAGTTTCTACATTTTTTAGGCTATGGATTTATTCTCAAGTAATCTTAGGAAGAATTGAAATGTGCATTTACCACATAACTAGAGCCATTTTGGGGGAGTGTGGGTGACCCACTGTGGAGCATGTTTGTAGATGAAATCTATTCTTGGGTAGGGGTTGGACCAGGTCTGCCCTCTGGGATCCCTTTCAAATCTGTTTTTTTCCCCCTATAACACCATCCGTCTTTTCCCCAAAGCCAAAACTCCAGTTCTGGGAGTTTTGCTGCATTTTTTTTGCTGCATTATTCACTGCATCGTATTGATTCACCAGGTGCCTGAGATGAAAACAACAGTGTTGTAATTAAGAGCAAAATATGGACCCAGGACACATCCAGCTCCTAGAACTTATAAGAAGTTTGATCATAGGAAAGCTAAGTGACCTCCATGAGTCTTACTTTTCTTCAGTGTGAAATGAAGAAAATGATACTCATGTTACCTTTTCTTGGAGATTTGATATAAGGAAAGTACTTTGTAAAGATGAAAGTACTTCAAAAGTGCTTTTTAATAATTTATCTTTTGATTCATTGAAAAGGAGCCAAAAAGATGAGGCTCTGGGAGGTGTATCCTAGTGAAAATCAATTGTGGAAACCGGAGATGGTTAGCCTGGAGAAAAGACACAGTTCTTTTGTGGGAAAAAGATACGATTGTTGTCTTCAAGAATTCAAAAGGCTACCAAAATAGAAGAAAGGATTAGAATTGTTCTGCTTGGATCCAAACGAGTCAGTAGGTCAATAACATTAAGTGCCTACTGTGTGCTAGGCAGGGTGCTAAGCACTAAAGATACAGCAGAGAAAGGTAAAAGATAGTCCCTGCCCTTGAGGAATAACAATATGATAGAAGACAGCATATAAAAAGAAGCTGAAAGGGGGATTGAGGGAAGAGGAGAGGGAAGGAGAAAGTGTATCTGGTTGTTGAGGGGAGGAAGTGATGAAGACTACTAAAGTCCTACAGCCTTCATTCCTATCAGATGAGATGACTGCCCTGGGCCCCTTCCTCAAATGGAGAATCTAGGAGGAGCCTTCTGATGTTCACCCTCTACCCTCTCATCAGAGAGAGGGAATCTGGAGAAGGTGTGAGTCTCAGAGTTGATGTGATCTTGCAGGAAGATGAAATGAACAACCAGTAATTGCAATTGTCCAGGTGTGAGGTGATGAGAGTCAGTACCAGAGTGGTGGCAGTTTTAGAAGACAGAAAGAGGCATATAGGAGAGGTGCTGGGAAGGTAGAATCAACATGACTTTGAAATGGATTGGATATGTAGGGGCTAAAATTAATGAGAAGTCAAGGATGACACCTAGATGTGAGCTTGGCTGACTGGGATGATATTAGTATCCTCAAAGCTAATAGGGAGATTAGGAAGATGGGAGGATGGGAGGAAAGCTAATAAGACTCAGTTTTGGACATGTTTAGTTTGTGATGGGAACATCCAATAGGCAATTGTAGACGAAAGTCTAGAAGTTAGGAGAGAGGGAAGGACTAAATAATTGAATCTGATAATTATCTTCATTGAGATGATAATTGATATAGAAAGATCTCATTTTAGTAATAACCCAATTTTCAGTAAGAAGATATATTTTTTTCCATATGCATTTAATGTTGGAGCTGAATCTGTCATACGTTTTCACTATTATTACCGTTATGCCTTTTTTGCCTCTGTAAGGGTAATATCCCCAGAGCCTTTCTCAGATGCCTCATCATGGTATAGGACTGACAGCTATTCTACTTACTTGCAAACTGAGACAGATGCTTCTCAACAGGAAAAGCTTCAAGCATGGGCCCAGGGTTGGACTGTGGGGCTATCCAAGGATGAGCCATGCTTAAATTCAGAGAGGCTAGTCATTAGGTTAGCCACAAAGGATTAATTTTATTTTTGGCCTTTGCAACTCCCAAAGAAGAACAGCCCACAATTTCTAGCTAATTAAGGAGTTCTGACAGTAATTAAAACATAAATCTTTTGAAATTTTGACAAAATTGGCAAAGACCATCCTGAATGAAGACATTTCTTTAACATTTCTTGGGGGGGGGGTTTGGAAGTTTTGCTCACTAGGTTAGTGATGAATGTTTTATCTGTCTTTTATCTATATCCAATGACATTTCTTGGCATTTCTTTTCTCAGGTTATAAAATTTATTTGAGGGGAATATTTCTAGTAAATTGTTGGTGAGGTGAAAAAATACTAGAATTAGCTAGATGGTTTGGTTAGAGTTCCAACTCTGTTATTATCTGTGTTATCTTTCTCAACTTACTTCCCCCCTTTGGGGTTAAATTGTCCATAATAATAGTACTACCTAACATTTATATAGAGTTTACTGTGTGCTGGGCACTGTGTTAAGTACTTTACAATTGTTATCTCATTTGAACCTCACTACAACCCTGGGAGGTAAGTGGCTTTTATTATCCTCATTTTACATATGGGGAAACTGAGGAAAACAGAGGTTAAATGACTTTCCTGGGGTCCATTTTGAAATCAGGTCTTCCTGACTCTAGGCACAGCATTCCATCCACTACATCACCTGTAAAATGTGGTAGTTTTCTGATGTTTAAAAATGTTAATACCATGCTTACATAATCTAACACCCTTCTCTTGTACCCCTAATGATCAAACTTGAACTGTAAATTTAGTCTTATTCCTTTTTTATGCAATTAAATTGCTTTATTTTCCTTACATGTGGATTAAGCTAGTCTGGATTTCTGAATGACAAGAAAAATCATTCCATTCCAGATGTTAGCAGGTGTAAGTTACCACTTGAAATGAATTGACCTGATGGTCATGACTCAGATGCTATTGGCCACTTTTGCTAACCATCTGGTTGACTTGGAGGGTGGATGTCCCCTTCCCCCACAGAACAGCAGGTAAACTATAATGACCATCTGCTGACCCCTGTCTTTAACCTCAGAGAAGGTCAAGGAAAGAGATCTTATACTTATTCACAATAAATATTCAAATTATCTACTTCCTCTCTGGGCATGAAACAGAGTGTTACAAAGTAATTTGGGGAAGAACAGTTTATGCCATTTTCAAAATTGATTATAGAACATTTTTTCAAAAAAATTTTGCATCTTTGGAGGTTAAGACAGACCTTAATCAAAAGTTTAAAAATGAAAAAATTTTAAAGGCCCCAAACTAGAAAGATGAATATCTTTTTTTAATGCAAAGAGATAAAAGTGAATAAGTCCTTCCATAGTGGGAAACCTTATTCATCTTGAAAATCTAGTAGCTTATTAACTTGATATCAGTGTGACAGGAATGGACAGATAATATTAAAGCTAGCTGCAAAATGGATAGATATGGTTTAGATTATCTATAGCCATAAAATTACAGAACAGAAACTGAAAGAGATCTTAGAATATCGACTGGACTAGAAGAAGCCTTTAGAATATATAGAACATTAACAGTGGAAAGGAGTGATCATTTAATTCAACCCTTCTTTGAGATTTCCTTATTTGTGAAGGGTACTGATTTATCCAAGGCCAAACAGTAAGTGGCAGAAAGGTGACTTGAAACCCAGGCCTCTCAGATTCAGTAATATTTGTAAAATACTTGGCACAGTGCCTGGCACATAGTAGGCACTATATTCCCTCCTCTTCTCCTCCTTTCCTCTTCAGTTTAGTCTAACAGGATTAGTGAGTTTCTTGCCGTTCTATGGAGGACTGTTAGCTCTGCCTCTTACTACTTGTGTGAATTTGGGACAAGTCACCTAATGTCTGCATCTTAGTTTCCTCCTCATGAAGTAGTTGGCAAAGACTACATCTTTGGGGGTTAAGGCTCACTCTGGGGCAAAAAATTCTGGGAAAGCTGAAAAGCAGTCTGGGAGAAATTAGATATTAACTGGTAACATCATATTGCCAGGATTCACTTTAAATGCATATGTGATATACATAAAAGGTGACACAAATTAGAGGAGCAAAGAAGAAAATGCCTGCTAGATCTTTGGAGAAGGGAAGAAGTCATGACCAAACAAGAGATAGAGAAGATAAAAGGAGATAAAATGAGCAATTTAGGTTATGTAATATTATGCACCAATAAAACCAGTGCAGATAAAATACTATAAGAAACAATGCTGGGAGTTAGGGGTTAGGGCACGGGATCTTTGAAGCGGAGATTCTCAGATAAGTCTCATTTTTAAAACAGCTGATTTTTAAGAACAGGGGCCATTCTTCAATATGTAAACTGATAAAAGGATATGAACAGGCAGTTTTCAAAGGAAGATACTCTATCAGACCATCTGAAAAAAAAAGTTCCATTTTATTAGCAATTGGAGAAATGCAAGTAAGAGCAGCCTTGAGCTCTATCTCACATTCAGCAGATTGGCAAAGATGACAAAAATTATAAAATGACAAATATTAGAGGAGCTACAGGAAAACAGGCATTCTAATGCACTTGGTAAGTAGAATTATGAAGTTGGTCTAGCCATTTTAAGAATCACTTTTGTGTCTTAAAAGGTCACTAAACAGAAGATATCCTTCAACCTAAAACTACCTCTACTGAGCATCTACCTAAAAGAGACTAAAGAAAGCACAAAAGATCCAATAGGGATAACAAATGTTTATAACATATCTTTTAGAATTGTAAAAGGGTCCCTATCAGTCGCTCAACTAGTATTTATTAAATACTGTGCTAGGCCCCAAGGATACAAAGAAAGGTCAAAAACCATCATGCAAACAATTATGTACAAATGTTATATACAGGACTAATTGGGAAGGAGTAGCTTTTGAGGGAGGGCATTAACATTAAGAAGGACTGGGAACAGCTTCTTAAAGTAGATTTTCTAAGACTTGCAGAAAGCCAGGGCAATGGGGAGGCAGAGATGAGGCTGGAGAGCAACCAGGGAAAACTCTTGGAGTTAGGAATGTTGGAGGAACTGAAAGGAAGCTGCTGTCTCTGGATCACAGAACCAGTGGTGAATGAATATAACAGAATTCTATATATCTCTGTAACCCTGGAGTGGTCATTCAACCTCTGTTTTCCTCAGTTTCTTCATCTGTAAAATGGGGAGGATAATAATAGCACCTACCTCCCAGGGTCTTTGTGAGGATCAAATGAGATGATAATAATTGTAATGTAGCTCAGTGTGTGTCATAGAGTAAGTTCTACATAAATGTTAACTAGTATTGTTTTTATTAAATGGTGAAAGGGACAGTAGAGTTTCTGATAAACTTGGAAAGATTCAAACGAAGTGAGCAGAACCAGAATCACTCACTCACTCACACACACACACACACACACACACACACACACACACATACACGTAATGACAGAATATAAAGACATCACATGCATTTTCAAGCTAAACTTAAACTGATCAATTCAATGATAAACTACAGTTTTAGAGAACTGATGATACATATAACCCACCTACCTTCTTATAGATTCAAGATACAAAATGAGATGCACAGTTTTAGATTGGTCCAGTTTGGGAATTTGTTTTGGTTTTTGACTATACATATTTGTTAGGGTTTTTTTGTTCCTTTCCCCCCTGGGGGGTGACTGGAGAAAAGGAGGAAGGCTTGAAAGAATTTTGGATCGGGACAGTTTTGAAAGCAATACATTGAATTTATTATATATTTAAAAAGAAAGGCAAATGATTTGTAAGGTATTCACAGATTCTTGTCTATGTCAGGAAAAGGTTAAAAGCCTCTGCCCAAGAGGGTGAGAGAGTCCATTATCAAACCTGGTCTCAAAATGTTTCCAGCTCAGTAGGATCATTTAGAGCTTGTACTTTTTAAATATAGATTTTGAGAACCCAGGTCCCAGCACTTCTCTGTCATGTGGAGGAACTGGTGAAGGACTTTGCTAGGGACAAGTTTTTCCTGAAACAGAGGAAGAAAAGTCTGCCTTCCCTTGCCTTCTGACCCTTACATCACCCTGCTGTGATTCCAGAGTGCTTTTTATTATATCTCCAGGTAGTCCCTAGGCTAAGGAGAAGGATCTGCTTCCAAAGCTTGGGATCAATACTCTAGTCCCGGGTGATTTTGGCTTTTTGAAGGAAGCTCTCTTCTAAGTATTCTTGTGAAGGGAGGCACTTAGCCTTCCTGCTGGGATTCATGCCTTGGATTCTGCCCCTCACTGACAGCACTGATTCATTTTAGGGGGTTGAAACTGAAGCTGCTCTTTCTACCAACCAGAGTAGAGGATTGTTGATAAGCTGGTAAAAAAAAATGTATTTAAAGGCTAGGTAGTCATGATCTTTGCATTAATTTAGAGATCCTTGGTGGGTATCTTAGGGGCAAATTGTTTCTGTCTTGAGATTCTTCTGTTTAGCATTAGGCCTGTGTATAGTGGATGGCTGATAAACATTTGTTGGACTGGTGGGGGAAGGCTGGAAGGCAAGGCAGTTGTAGTAATAAAGTTTGGAGTTAGGATTTGTGTTCTTTAGAATTTGGGATATAGATTAAGGAATCTCAACCTTTTCAAGTGTCATAAATGTCCTTTCGCAGTCTGGTAAAACCTATGGACTTTCTCAAAATATGTTGCTTTAATATAATTCATAATTGAAGGAAATACTAAATTTCATTTAGAGATTAGTGAAAATAAAGATGTGATTTCTCCCTTCTCCCCAAGTTCATGAACTCTATGAAATTTATCCACAAATCTTTTGAGTCTTTTGGTGGACTAGATTTGAGGTATCAATCACACTCCCCTATACAAGCCTCAGACTGAAATCTGATTAAATGTATTTCAGATTGTAAATGTTTCAGATGTAAATCTGAATAATATATATATATATAAAATAAAAAAATATTTCAGATGTAAATCAGATTAAAATGTAACAAGAAAATATTTAACAAAAATAAAAATACAGTAAAACACAAATAATGTTAATATGTGGCTTTCTAAGTCAATACGTTACCTGTAAGGATCCTTATTCAGAATTTAGTGGCTCCTATTTCTATTTGTTTAACACTACTGAACTAGAATGCTGATAATTTTTATTGCTTTAATCTTTAATGCTATGCCAATTTACCTGGTTTTTAAATATCTGTATTATCAACCTCATAGGCTTTCTGTAAGGAAAATGCTTTATCAGTCTTAATTTTATGAAAATTTAGCTGTAATTAACCATTCAAATTTAATTCTTAATTGGTTGCATAAGTTTAATTAGCTGCATATTACCTCCTGAGCATATAGTACAGGTATTTTTACCTTCTGCCTACATAGAGTAGACCTTACAAAAAAAGAAATAAAATGGTTAATGTGTGGAGGAAAACACTAAATTAAAGCCATCCTCTTCAGATAAATGCAGTGGCATAAATTACCTGATTTTTGAAAGCTACACAACTGGAATCTAGCAGAGAGAAGAAAATGGTCTTATTACAAGGTATTTCCATGGTACTGTGGTGAAAGGGTTCTCAATTTGGTGATAGAAGTTCAAATTTTGAATCCTGGATCCTGATACTTATTAGCTGTGGGGTTCAGTTTTTTTAACTATAAAACAAGGTTCTTTGTAGTCCCAAATTCTGTGACCCTATGACCACTTGACTTTCAAATGTAGGCAGCCTTGTTTCCCAATTTATATTTTTAAGTCTCCATCTGGTGGATTTGCCTGAGTAGTACAGTCCTAGGCCTTGTCATTCTTTGGTGTTAGAGCCTTCTTAATCCACTCGGTGGCAGCAAGCCCTAACTAGAGAGTTAGAGAAAGGCTGTTGAACTTTCAAGGGAGTTAAACTATAGAACATTGGCAGTGAGGGTGGAATTAAAGCAGAAAGGGAACTTAAAGATCTTCTGGTTTAACCCCTTATTTTGATAAACCAAAGTGATATCAAGTGACTTGTTCAAGATCACATGGATAGAAAACTAGTAGAAAATGAAGCAATTACAATTTTTTGTCTTTGTATCCCCAGGGCCTTCCTTGCACATAGATACCTAGTAATTGTTGTTGGATAATAATTAAAAGAATCAGAAAGAAAATGTTGATCCTGGAGGAGTACATTTGTAGTGCAAACTTTCCAGTGAATTTCATTCATTCTACAATACTTTTTTTTAAACTTACTATTATTATTAAAACTCTTTATTTTTCCATCTTACTCTCAGTTCCAAGACAGAAGAGCTTCAAGGGCTAGGCAATCAGAGTTGAGTGACATAGCTAGGAAGTGTCTGAGGTCGGATTTGAATCCAGATCCCAGTCTGGCACTTTATTTACTGTGCTATCTAGTTGCCCTCATTCTACAGAGCCTATGGTAGAAATCAGATTAGGGTTACAACCTCAAAAACTTTTTCAGTGAAACATTAAAAAAAAAAGATAGGAACTTAATTTTTATTAAAAAGGGTAGTTAATTTTTTATGTTAAGTGGTTTAAAGATATTAGTATTACAAGGGAACTTGAGGCTTGTAGCTAAGACATCTCTTCTGTGTTCTCTGTATATCTAATGTGTGTGATCTAATATGTGTGACACAGAATAAATGTGTAATCAGACACATACAAAGAAGCATGTTATAGTGGCAATGGAACTGGACTTGGCTTCAAGACAGCTTTGAGTTCTGGCTCTGCCACTAACTTGGGCAATCTTGGGGCCTTTTCTCTTTGGGTCCTTTTCTTCATCAGCAAAAAGAGTGAGTTTGATTAGATTGTAAGTGACCAAGTAAAATATGGGAAAGTACCAGGTACTGAGTACTACATGCCAGGACTTTGCTTGGTAAAGGTTACAGCCAGCATGGCAAGATGATATGCTTGTTGGTGCCAAATAATGGCAAAATGTACTCCTCCTATATAAATTCAGAAAATTTTTTATAAAGAGTTTTAGGGAATTAGAATAACTAGAATAGTAAGAGCTTTGCCAAAAGCTAGAGATCACAGAATAGTAGAGAAAAAGAAATTGGTTTAACTTTTTTTTTTTTAAATTATAGATATGGGCTCTAGGAAGTAGAATCTGTTTGAATATTGACTCTGCTGCTTATTAGCACTCTCTTCTCTGGATTTGTTTATTCTCCTATATCACTTTAAATTCTTAAATTTGTAGCATCTTAGAATTAGGAAGGGAGCACACAGATCATCTCCCATCATACTCTCCCTGAGGTTTGAGAGCTCATGCCAAATCTAGTGGCTTTTAAATCAATCCTCATCTTGTTGATTTTCTTGCAGCAGCTAATAACTGTGGATCACCTCTTCCTGAATTCCCACTTTCTTCTGGGTTTTTGCCATATTGCTCTGACTTTCTTTCTCTGTCACCTTTGCTGGTTCTTCATATCACAATTTCTAACAGTGGGTTAACAATTGACTCTGTTCTGGGACCTTACATTATCCCACTGAGTGATCTCATGAACACAGGTGAATTTATGTCTCTGAAGATATATCTATATCTGGCCTTAGAGAGAGTGTGTGTATATGTGTGTGTCTCCCCCTCTTTTGGAGAGACAGTATATATGTATGTATGTAAAATAGGCACATGTATGAATATATGGAATAAATATAAAGAGAACAACTATAAAATAATAAATTACAAAGTGGTTTGAAAGGGAAGGCACTAGAGTTGGGAGGGATCAGGAAAGACTTCTTTCAAATAGATGGCGATTCTTGTAAATTATGAAGGAACAGTTCTATAAAACAAAATGAGGAGGGAGTACATATTAGGTATGAAGGAGAGTGGGTGTTAAGGCTTTGAGATGGATGGTACTGTACTATGTTGGGAGAGACCACTTTGGCTAGATCACAGTGTTTAGACAGGAGTGGAAGTAATATATAATGAGACAAGAAAAATAGGTTGGAATAACTTCCTTTTTTTTTTAACCCTTAAATTATGTCTTGGAATTAATATTGTGTATTAGGAAGTGTCTGAGGTCAAATTTGAATCTAGGACCTCCCATCTCTAGGCCTGGTTCTCAATCCACTGAGCTACCCAGTTGCCTCCAGGCTGGAATAACTTCTAAAGGACTTTAAAAGCTAAACAGAAGAGATTACATTTTATCCTATAGGTAATTAAGCCATTTAAATTTATTGAATGGGGGAATAATAGGATCAAACTTATACTTTAGGAAAATAACTAGAATAGGAAGAGATGGAGACAGAAGGATATTATAATACTATAAATTCATATTCTCTCTCCTCTCAGTTTCTCTCTTTCTCCCTCTCCTCTGTCTCTCACCTTTACTTTTTCTCTTCCTCTATCTCCCTCTCTCATCCCAGATTACTAATGTCTTTTGTATTTCTCAAACTGCATGTCCCATTGGCAGCTCACATTCACCACAGCCAAAACAAGGATTATTAGTTTTCTTTTCCCTATAATTCCTCCCCTCTTCCAAACTTCTCTATTATTAATGAGTACCATCATCCTCCCAATTATCCAGGCTTATAAACTCTATGTTATCCTTGATTTCCTTACTCTCGTTTCATATATCCAAACCCTTGCCAAATTTTAACATTTCTACTTTCAAAATGTGCCTCATCTATCACTTGCTCTCCATCTATATACATTAGTCCCCCCTTGTTCATGTCCTCATCACCTTTTTTCCCAGACATCTAACTGGTTTCCTTGCCTCAACTCTCTCCACTCTTAATTGCTCTTCCACTCAGGTGCCAATTTGATTTTTTTTTTCTAAAGCTTAGGTCTGACCATTTTATCCTCTTATTCAATAAACTCCAAGGGCTCAGTATTATTGAATAAACCTTCAGGATAAATATATCTACATATATATTTATATATAAAGTTCTTTTTGGTGTTTAAAGATCTTTAACCTATTGACTTCCTACTGCTACAATATTTTTGCACTTTCCTCCCCTTCATGTGCTTTGATCTAGCTACACTGGCCTATTTAATGTTCTTCCATGTGACATTTCCTCCTTCTCTTGCACTGACTGTTACCCATGCCTGAATGCATTCCTTCTTCCTCTTTGCCTCCTAGCTTTCCTGGCTTCCTTCAAGACTAATTTCAAATCCCATCTTCCACATAAAGCTTTTTCTCATGTCTCTAGCTACTAGTACCTTCTTTGAAATTACCTTTCATTTACTCTGTAACTATCTTGAATGTATTTAGTTATTTACATGTTGTCTTTCTCTTTAGAATGACTTTTTTTGTTTTTGTATTTACAACAAAGCACAGTGCCATATGTGTAATTAAAAACCTTGAACCCTTGGACTTCATCTCCCAGAGTCCTTTTCCCTTTGTCCATGTAGCATCCTTACTATGTATTGTACATAAAAGTTTGCTGTAACCCCACCTTTTAACTCTTCTTCCTGAACTCTCCTCCTGGCTCTCTTCCTGCTTTTGGCCATTTGGGCAACTCTCTCTTTGCTAACACTATCATTTTCCTTTTTCTTCAAGTTATTAATTAATACATCTTTATAAGAATATAATACTTGAAGTATTTGGAGATTAATTTTTAATCTTACACATAGTGAGAGTGCTTTATATATATATATATTATGTGCTTATTAACTGACTCATTTATGGGAAATGGCATGAACAAAAAAGCATGGATACTTAAGGAAAGCAGAATGAGAATGGGGGAAGAATGGGAGAATAATCCAGATATTATAGAGTATATATCTGAACTGAGGTGTGAAACAATCATCTCAAGAGCATCACCAACAGGTTGTCATCCAGTTTGTGTTTGAATACCCCTAGTGATAAGAACTCATCTCCAAAAGCAGCTTATTCTTTTGTTGAATTACTCCCCTTCAAAGGCTTGACAACTAATTTGTCTCTCCCTTCTCTCCCCTACTCCAACACACATATATCTTTTTTTGTCCAGATTACCTATGCCCAATTTCTTGAATCTTCTAGGTTGCTCTCCTGAATGTACCCAGCTTGTTGGTACTTGCCATTTAACTTGATAATCACTCTTGTCACTTTTGCATATATCTTATAGAAGCTCCAAAGTAAAGTTCATATTCTGTATTTCTTATGGATGGGTCCTCTATTGTAAGTAGAGTCAAGACAGACTAGTGCAGAGGGATATCTACTGTCACTAAAATAGCAGGGAGGAAACGTATGAAATTTAAGACATCTAAAAAGTCCTTGGCAGGAGATACTTATATATGTATCTAAGAACTTCCATCTACCTTAATGAATCCTTTCCTGATCTCTCCCATCTACCAGTGCCCTATCTTTCAAAATTATCTTGTAAAAAAGTTTCACCGCCCCATGAAAGTATTTCTGATCTTTTTCAGCCCCATTAAGAAGTGATCTTTCTCTTTTCTAATCTCTCATACCCGTTCTCTGATATTATACTGTATGCATCTAGCTCATGAGTTTTTCTAATGTATTGATGTTAAATGTATCAATTGGCTCTGATCTTGCTTCTAAAGAGTAAGCATGATAAGAGTGGAAATAGCACTATATTGTTGTCCAGAGGATTTGGGTTCAAACTTCAGCTCTGCCTCTTGATACCTCTGTAACCTGGGGGCAAATCACTTGCCTCCTCCAGTCTCAGTTTCCTTCTCTGTAAGTGAAAGGGTTGGGTTAGGGTAGATGGACCATAGCTTTAGAGCTAGAAGGATCAACAGTTACCATAGTACCTAGCACATAGCAAGTGCTTACTTAATAAGTGTTTGTTGACTGACTAACTTAAAAGTTACCTAGTTCAACCCTCTTATTTCATAAAGAAAGCTAGGTCCAGGAAGTGAAAAGACTTGTTGTCCCCTGTCAGGTAACAAGGAGCAAAGCTAGGATTTGAGCCCAGTTCTTCTGTTTGCAGAGCTAGTATTCTATCCATTTTACCAGACTGCCTTTTTCACTAGATGATAGCTGAGATAACTAGTTATATCTAGATATCTTATGGGGTTTTGGGGTTAATTTTAAAAAATAAATCCTAATTTTCTGGCTTAGAATCAATATTAAGTGTTACTTCTAAGGCAGAAGAGTGGTAAGGGCTAGGTAATGATATCTTATGATAAATTCAGTTCTCTCAGTCCTTAATGGTCACTTGACATCCTCTTTGTCTTTCATTTTAGTTTTAGAGTTTTACTGGTGTCACCTTGTCTTGCTCTTGTGCCTGTCCCCTTCTTTTCTCCCTCCTAAACTTCCAAAGTAAGTGCCAACTAATAATGGCTAAGTTAGTGAGAATCATCTCTTATAAGTAACCTACTGCATATGATTCTTGCTGTGGGAGTCCTCTAATACGAAGCTTAAGCATATAGTAAATTATTCATGACTAGTGCCCTTGCTTTTCCATTACCATGAAAGATTTAGTGGACTCATAACTGTCTTATGTAATTCTGAAAGCCATTATGACAATTTAATTTTTACTAAGAAAAAAGTTGTGATGCATATTTTCTTGGCCTTTGTATGCCTCTGTCTCCCTGCAAACTTCTTATCTAGAGAATCAAATCCATGAAAGCAATAATTGATGAATGTGCCCTCTTTACGTTTGGATGGAAATATAGGATAACTCCTGCAAAGCAACTTTAATTGGTTTCACCAAAACATCGATTAAAACAATATTATGGAAGAATCCATATCCATAGGAACAATATCTATGTGGATATTGTAGTAATATGGCAAATTTGAAGTATTGAAGACTTAATGTCACTGAGGCTCAGGCACTGGGTTAGATTTTTACTTGCCATCCAATGAATTTTGGGGGCCATTGACTGAAGGACTTAATGTAGTATGTTGGTTGAAGCCTTTCCTAAATCCTTTTCATTTCTTTCTCATGCTGATTGTTACTGTTCTCATCCTCTTGACGTTGTCTTATATAATGCTGTAATTAGAAAATATATATTTCTATGAAATATAGTATGTTGGGTTTGTTTTTTTTTTGTTTGCCATTTATGTGTTTTGTTTAGTACTTAGGGAAGAACCATGATTTTGTTAATGTGAGAATTCCCTCTGTGGAACATAGCCTTTTCTAGGAGCCTTCTTGAGTATCTGGCCACAGTCATTGATCACCTGGAATCAGCCTCACTGATGAGCCTCTCTGCACTTAGCTAGGCTGGGTGTTATATAGAAGACACCCAGTCCATCACTAGTTCCCTTATATAAGCCTTTCCTTTTGGTGTAAGTCTTGCGAGAGCATGTTCCATGCTAGAATAGCTTTTAAGAACACAGGTTCTCTTCTGTGTTCGGATGAGAAAACAATGGATTTACTTGTGTGTTTGAGGAGCGGGGGGGAAGGCAACAATGGAGAGAACCTTTGATTATAAGGTGCCAGTGATATTATGATGAAATTACAGTTTTTAGGGTAATGTCCCATTGACCTTGGCTATTTTGGGGAAACTTTAAGAGATTTGGGAAACAAGTGCTTGGAATTTAGCAAGCTTCTCCCAAGATAGATAAAACCAACACAAAATACAATTTCTTGTTTAAGACTTGGGGCAAATATCTCCTTATCCAAAAAGTTTTTCCTAGATTGATCCTTATCCTATGTGACTTTAAAACTTAGATCATGGAACTTAGTTTTCACCTCTTATGTAGAGAGGTAATTATGTATTTATAATTTGGATAAATATAGTTTATATAATTGACATAAATTATACAAATTTGTTATATCATCTTAACTTGACTCTTACTGTAACAAGGCAGTTCTTTTATACCTCTCTAATTGATTTATCATCCCTTCTACTCACCAATGGGCTTTTCTAAATTTCTTTATTCCTCCTCAGACCTTCCATGGCTCCCCTTCTCCTACCCTTCAGCTGAGGGGTATACCTCATATTTCACAAGGAAAATTGAGACAATTTCATTAGAACTCCCTCCTCTCCTCTTCTCTCCCATCACTCAGATGCCATTCCCCACTGTCTTCTCTTTCACTCTTGTCTCACATGAAAATTTGGCCTTTCTCCTTTGACAAGGCAAAGCCTTCTTCATGTTCAAGTGATTCAGCCTATTCCATCTTCTCAAACAGATTGTTCCCACTGCAACTCCTTTCTGCACCACTCTCACTAATCTTCAGTCTCTCTCCATCTATTTGCTGCTTCTTAGTGCCTGCAAACCTGCCTATATCTACTCCATTAAAATCCTTTACTCGCTCTTTCCATCCTACCCATTATCATCCTTTAAATCTCTGCTTTCTTTCATACCTCAGCTTAATAATGTGATCCATGATAGGCACCTTTTTACCTTCTGCCCTCTCATTCTCTAAACTTTCTGCATCCTGGCACCAGTCTCATCATTTAGTTGAAATTTCTCTCTTCAAAGTTATTGATGACTTCTTAATTGTCAAATCCAGTGGCCTCTTTTCAGTTCTCATCTTTGCCAGTTAAACTCCCTATCTGACCAATCTCTCTGACTACTCCTCAGTTTTCTTTGCTGGATCTTCATCTAGATCGCATCTACTAACTGCCAAAGTCCCCCAAGATCTTTTTCTCTTTTCCCCTTCTGCTATATTATTACTTAATAACCTTATCAGCTCCCCTGTATTCAGTTATTACTATATAGATGGTTTTTAGATATATTTCTTCAGCTTTAATTTCACATGATTTTTAGTCTGACATCTCCAAAATATCTTTTGGACACATAACTGGATGCCCTGTAGATATTTTTAATTCGGTATGTCCCAAATTGAGCTCATTGTCTTTCCCTAAATCCTTCCCTTTTCCTAAATCCTCTATGATTATAGAGGATAACCATTATCCCCCTAGTCACTTAGACTTGCAACCAATGTGCCATTGATTCCTCACTCTCTCACTCCCCATATCCAGTCTTTTGCCAAGTCATCAATTCTACCTTTGCAGCATGTCTCATATATTCCACTTTTCTTCTGAAACTGTTACCACCCTAGTGCAGGCCCTCATCACCTCACACTGGGACTATTGAAGTAGTTTGCTGGTTAGTGTTCCTGCTCCAGGTATCATTCCAGAATCCTTCATTCAGCTGTCAAAATAGCCTTCCTAAAGCATAGATCTGGCCAGGTCATTCCACACATCCTTTATAAAACTAGAGAAGCTCCTTATTACCTTCAGGATCAAATGAGCAATTTTGTGTTTGGCTTCTAAAGACTTTTATAACAGCTTCTTCCCGGTTTTCATATATTCTCTTCACTCTAAGTATTCTAAAATCTAGTGATACCAATCTCCTTTCTATTCTTTGCAAAAGACATATCATCTTTTATGGCTTTATAAATTTTCACCTGCTGTGCTTCATACCTGGAATGTTCTTTCTTTGAATGTTGCCTCTCTATTAAAATGGGAGCTGTTAAGGTCGAGTGTTTTTTCTTTCTTGATAACCCTAGTGTTTAGTACCATGCCTAGCACATGGTAGGTACTTAATGAATGGTTATTGACTCTCAATTTGGTATTATAATCATTTTATGTAGGTGTTCATTCGTTGTATTTTAGTAAGTAATAATGGAAGAGAAAATCAAGGAAGGGCTTCCTGTAAGATGTCATCTGAGCATATGAGCCTTGAAATATGCCTAGGATTCTTAAGAGGTAGAGGTGATGTAAGAAATCACTTTAGGTGTGCAGAGACTATGCAAGCATGGAGGTAGGAGATGGAAAACAGAATACCAAGTTTGGGAAACATCACATAGTCCATTTTGGCTAGAATTTAGATGAAGGGAGGCAGGGTTAAGTCTAAAAAGGGTAGGCTAAATCAACATTACACAGGATTTTTAAAATACCAATATAGAGAATTTGTATTTTATTTTAGAGACAGTAAAGGATCACTGATACTGATAGAGTAGGTTAGTGTCCTGATCAGACTTGGATTTTAGGAACAGAATTTTGGTAGTCAATGCTAAGCCCAGAGCACTGCACAAAATAAGGGCTTAATATATGATTGTTGAGGTTATAGCTGAAATTGAAGATAAATAGCAATCAACTTTAGAACAGCTTCAGAATATTTGGCAAGGGGCATCCTCTTTTAGATATTTGATCCGCAGTTTGCATTCATTGATCAGTGAGTTGATTGAATCAAAAACCCACCGACAGCAATGAATGTTGATTGCAGACATTATATTTATTCTCCAGAGTTAGGATATAAGGAGCATCTCTTCTTCTTTCTCTAGCATCTGTACGATGGGATGGTTAATTTATTTAGTGAGAATAGGACTATATTCAGGAGTCAATGACATAATTTTTTAGTTAATGAAACCAAAAAGGGAAAGGAATTGCCCAAATTCATGCAAGTTTGAAAAAGATAAGGCAGTTGATTGAATGGGTATCTGTGGACTTCAGCACTGTTGGTGTCAGTACTGAAAGGAAGACACCTCAGATCGCAGAATGTTGGAGCTTTGAGGACTATTGTGATAATCTATATAATATAATCCCATAAAATTGTAAAATAAAATAAGGACAAAATAATCCTTATTTTATAATGGAAGGAACTGAGGTCTAGCCTAGGCAATGTTTTGTTCAGGGTTACTTGATGAGTTAGTGAGAAAGCTAGGACTTGCATTCATTTTCATTCCACTATTTTTAATGTAGTGGCCTTTTCCCCATTATATTTCTGTCCTCTTGTAACCAATGTTAAGTAATTTGTGCAGATTACAGGATTTGTAAGTCAGTAATAATATGTGGATTAAAATAAGCTGATATTTATATAGAGTGTTTAAATGACTTAATCAAGGCCACAACTAGTAAGTGGAAGGGTTAGATTTCAGATTCAGTTCTTTTGTCTCTTTCTGGTGTTTTCTTCATAATAATAGCAATTGGCATTTATATAGCACTTTAATGTTTGCAATATATTTTACAAATATAGTCTAATTTTATCCTGATAACTGTGATAAAGGATGAAAAGGTTTGCAAACAACTCTGGAAGATGGGTGCAATTATCCCCATTTTACTGAGAAAATTGAAATATAAACAGAGGTAAAAAAGTGATTTGCCCCAGGTCACATAGCTACTATGTTTCTGAGGATATATTTGAACCCAGGATTTCTTGACTCTAGGTTCAGTTCTCCTCCTACTGTACCACCTAACTGCCCCTGTACTATGTGTTGAGGTACATTGTTATTTGAAATATCTGCATCCTTCTATTTCTATCATTGAGTTTGTGTCTCATATTGAAACCAGACTGTTTCTTATATATAGAAATGAGAGTCAAGAATGGTTTTTATATTTTAAGCTGAAGGAAATTCTTTGAAAACCTCCCATTGATGTATTTTCAGGAACAGCCATGTAACCAGTTATTTGGAATGTTTACCATTGCCTGTAAATCGTGCCCTGTTATTGAGCAGCGTGTCTATGATAAACCTCAAGGCACAGTCAACGGTCGATGGTTTCTTTTAAATCTAAAAACTCACCGACAGCGTTGAATGTTCACTGAAGTTATCTATAGGTTGCTCTCCTAATGCCCTTTGTATATATGTATTTTCTTGAATATCTTTTCCACTGGAAAGGTTGCTGATGGTTGCATATTCCTTTTAGGGATTTACTGGCCAAATGAAACTGTGTGTGAAGGGATAGCTAATAAACTGCAGGACTCTAAGGCTATATAGTTAAGCAGACTTGAAGGGAAAGACTGAGAAAGCTTCTTTGCATATTGATGATTGGTAACTGGAAAAAAAAACAGCATTATCATATTTATCTTGGCTATTTAAAAACCCATCTTCACTTAAGTACTTCTTTGATGTTTCATCTAAAATATGAGGATGACCTGGGTTCTTATAAGTTTATGCCAGAAGACTGTAAGATCTAGTTAGTTCTACCAGGCTTTGAGGATGGGCCTGGAAATGGACTGAATGTGTCTAAGAAACATCTGTTAGAATTCAGAGAAGAGGGTTAATCCCTAGGGCATTAATTTTTTTCTTTTTGGTTGTAGCAGCTCATGAAGACTGTTGACCAAGGTGTTACCGTGTTATTATGTGAATTGGTAGAAAGAGTATTTATATTCATATATTGTAGAATTAGAAGAGATTAGATAGGAGTCAACCCATCATTTTTTACAAGTGAAAAAAATCTGAGGCTGAGGGGAAATGAATTGTCTACTTTATAAATAGTAGCTTTGGGCCTTAGACTTGGGTCTTTTGACTACAAATTTAGAACTCTTTCCTATGCTCTTGCCTATTTAATTTGTTAATGCATCCATATTAGTGAAATCATAGATCTTTTAAAGTATTGAAGTAATATTTTTGTCCTAAACTATTTTCTTAAAATTGACCATGTTGTATATATTGTCAGAGCTTCTACTACACACTACACTCATACATCACAACTTATTTTGTCTCTTTATTTTTTAACAAGTCGTTCAGGAGCTTCTCATAACCCACTTAAATTTTTTTTCTTTTGAAGCTCTTTTATCTCTCTCTCTCATTTCTCAGGCTCTTCTCTCCCCTCCAATGTAATACCCTCTTGTAATAAGTCAGTACAGTTAAATAAAACAAATCAACACCTGTTCACGACTGAAATTTATCACTTATTCTTCACCTATACTCTACCATTCTTCTAAGAGGTGCCTTAACACTTTTCAAAAATTCTATTCTGTAGGGATATGGTAACTCACAACAGTGTGGCTTTTTTTCAGTTGTTTAATATTCTTGACAATGACCCCTAGAGGTATGTAATACAAATAGTATTATCTTTCCCATTTTTGAAATGCAACATCCTGTGATGAAAAAGACACTAGATTTGGAGTAAAGAGGGCCTTGAATTTGAAGCTCTGCTTTTAATCTAGCTAGGCAAATCATGTAACCTTGTGAGCCTTCATTTTTCCTCCCAGCTATACAGTGGGTATAATAAAATTTGTATTATCTATCACTTTGAGTTGTGAAGAAGCAGTTTGATAAAACCTTTGAGGACTATATTGATATGAGCCACTCAGTGCTAATTCTGGATGAGGAACCTGAACTTCTGAAAGGGAAAGTAATGTGTCCATAGCTACACGCTAGTAAGTGGCATAGCTGCGATTCACACTTAAGTTGGCCAACTCCCAAATCTGATATTTCTGTCACATCAACCTGCATTCCATTATGTTGAGTCCTTAGCAGAATGCCTATTCTATTTCAGCTATGGGAGTGGTGGCCAGTTAGTGGATGACCTGAGATCTAGAAACAAGGTAAAAGATATTCAGTGATTTGTCTTAGAATGGCTTCAGGACTTTATGTTAACACATCAAACAAGGCAATCATGATTCAAATGTAAAGCCTTCCATTTAGGTTAAAAAATCAAAGTATAGCTAGTAGCACTTTGATAGTTCTATTGAATTATAAACCTCAATGTGGATCAAGTGTGAGATGACATCCAGAAAAAGAAACACAATCTTAGACTACATAAGTAGAATTAGTATGGCATTCAGAATAAGAGACTCTCTGTGCTGGCTAGATGAGTCTGAAATATTGTGTTCAGTTCTAGGTACTTGATTTTAAGGAGAGTCACAGATAAGCTGAAGTATATCCAAAGGGTTTTGAGATTACTCAACTGTCATATGAGGAAGAATTGAAGAAATGAGGTGTTTAGCCTAGAAAAGAGGAAATTTAGGAGGGATATGAAAACTATATTCATATATTTGAAGAATTTGCATGAGAAAAGGATTACATTATTCTTCTTGACCTCAGAGGACAGAACGAGGAGATTTGCAGTGAAGTAGTTTCACAGTTTTAAACTCAATAAAAGAAACAATTTGCAACCTTCATAGCTATCCAAAGGTAGATTAGGCTGCTTTGGGGAATTTAAGTTGACCATCACTATAAGTTTTCAAGTGAAGGTGAATAACTACCCATCCAGGATGTTGTAGAGAAGATTCCTTACTGGTATGGGTTTGATGGAATAAATCTTTTGAGGTTCTTTTCTTCCTTTGAGATTTCATGATTCATTTTTAATTTATGCTGTTACTAGCCTCTCCTTCAAGTTGGAAATTAGACATTGTGGAAACCGATAAGGTGGTACACATTTTAAACATAACTAATAAAATGAAGTTAAGAAAAAAACAACTCACCAAATGTTTGGTTTGAATGTAAATTGTGTACATCATCTGCTCAATAATTTTTTCCTCTGTCAAAATAGTGAAGGCAGCTTGACTCTCAGTGTTATAACTGTAAATTGCATAAAGGGGAAAAAAATCAAACTACAGTTACTATAAAGTTGAAAAGCTTGTTAAATGGGAAGGTGATAGAATTGTCAATTCAACTATCATCATTAATTGGTCTTAGATATTATATGAAAAAACATTATTGGTTCTGAGCTTCACGGGTACAGTATTCCAAATGGAGCAGTAGAAAGGTCTGCCTGATCAAGAGAGTTAACTTGTCACTGGAGTTTTAGCATTAGATTGGATTGTTATTTGTTTTGCCTCACAGGTGGTTGGTCAGAAGATAGAAGCAAACTTTCAGGATGTTCAGACAAGGTTTATTAGATTCAAATTTCACTAAGACTTTTGGAGTACTTCACATTAGTTGATAAAATGGCAGTATTACATTGGTCAGGCAGATATTATATAGGTACACCTATGATTTTTTTCTTATTCCCTCTTCAATGTCAACAAAAGGGGATGGGCCAGTCAGGTATTGAGAAGGATGATAGATGGCCAAGAGGAGTTGTTAATCAGTACCTATGAACTATTTTCTTTTAAAAGCTATGCCAAAAAACAGGGTAAAGTCTCCATTGTACACGTGCTAGGAAGATCTTTGGTTGAAGACATAGACTTAGGATGAGAAAGCATTGAGGGGGTAGTGTCAGCCACATCAGTAAGATCACAGATAAATTAATGTACTGTAAAATGAAGTTGTTTGGGACACCATTATGCAGTTTATTCCTATATGTTTCATCTTATTCAGATGGTTCTAGAATACTTAAAATTCATATTGCTTCAGCTGAGAAATGGGAATGTTGTTGTGAGGAACACCTTAAACTTCTGGTGTCTACCCTTTGCTCTTTGGTACCTAGAGGAAACAAAGCAAAAATGCAATAAAATGATTCATTAACACCAATGGTATATAATGAAAAAGAGTGTATAATATTAAGTTTCTTTTTCTACACTCACACACATACATAGATAAATATGTATATGTGGCTACATATATAACTATGTATATATATGCACACACGTGATAATCCAACCTTATAGTATGATTTAAGGTTCACAAAGCTATTTCTTCATACCACCACCATGAGGCAAATATGGTTCAAGAAGTATAGTCTCACATATACTGATGAGGAGACTAAAACTCAGATGATTTGAGTCCAGATCTTTCCTTGTTTCATTACATCATGTTGTGTTTCAGTGTTTTGAAAAGGGGCACTCTTTTTGACTCAAAGTCCTCCAAATGTATCTTAGAAGTCCCATATCATGAAGCAAATCACTAATCCATCCCTAAGAACCAGTACGGTGACTTAATCTTAATTAACCCTTCTCATAGAGCATTAGACATTGTAACATTAACTTTAAAGCATGTTTTTGTCCTGTCTGATGCTCCCACTTTCTACTTTTTATAATAAAACTCATTGATTTCCTTGTGATTTTCCCGGGAAACCTTTTCCCCCCCTTAGATATCATTGACCAGGTAGTTGTGTGTGTGTATCTGTATCTCTTTTTTTCTGTTTAGACTGTTATAGATGTACTATTCCAAGTACTAGCAATAATACTTGTTACATGTATTTTCTTAGTTACAAAAGGGTAACGATAGAGGGATATAGTTGAAGAAGCCCTGGACATGGTATTTAGGAGATCTGGAGACTAGTTCCAGCTGTGCTTTTCAATTTGGTCTGGAACTGTGGGCAAGTTACTTCTTTCTGGGTCTGAGTTTTCCCATCTGTAAAAGAGGGAGTGGAAGTACATCTGAGTTGCCTTATAGCTTTAAAATCCCATATTTTTTATTAAAATGGTGTGCTGTGCTTTTTTTTCTCCATTATTTCACCTTTTTTTTTGAGAGGTGAGAAGAGTACAGATTAGTACTCTCATTTTAGAAATGAGGAACTTAAGCTCAGAGACTGGATGGGGTTTTGACTGCAGGCAACTTGAGGGATTAAACTTAAATTTCCTGACAGTGCAGTGCATCACCAGTTTTACAATAGATCTCAGATTTTATAAGATAAATTCATTTAGCATATAATCTTGTTTTTTGTTTTCTATTTATAGTCATTGATGAAGAAAAGATTAATTCTTAAAGTTCTTTGTTGTACATCAAAGTATAAGCACAATGGAATTTGGCATATAGGGATGTATTAAATGCTTCCTTTGTGCCTATCTCAGTGCTAGTTCAGCTCAATAATATAGTTACAATGTGACATTCTTTTAAAAACAAAACAATACCAAAAAACAAAGCCATTGGCTAGACCATGAAGAATTTAGGGATGACCCAAGGAAGCCATCATTAAGAAAAAACACCCCCATATACTCTAAAATATTTATAACTTTTTATGATAGAATAGGAAACATTCAATGCTCATCTCAATATAGAGAAAGGTAGAAATATATATATATGTGTGTATATATATATAAATATATGAAATAATGCAGAGTAAAGTAAGCAGAGCCAAGAAAACAATATTCACACTAACTTAGCAATGTAACTGATAAGAAAATAACACACCAAAAAAATAAAAATGAAAAGTAACGAGATTATAAAGATCAAGCAGGATTTGAATGAAGAGATATGAAAAGACATCCCCAACCAGTCTTAGGTAACATGAAGAGTCCCCTTCAGGATCTAAACCATAAGAAGTGATCAAGAATAATATTGTGTTCAGTTTAGAGCATCTTGTGTAGGGAACACTTGAACAAGCTGAAGAAGACTGTGGAGAGTTTAATAGAAAGGTTACCTTTGGGCTTTGCCACATGGAGATGTATCTGAAAAAAACAAAAACAACTAGATATAGTTTAGTATGGAGAAAAGACAGTTACTAGAGAAGTTAGATGTCTTTAAGTTCATGATGGGTTATCTTGTGTGTAAAAAGGAATTCTTTAATTTCTTTAATGGGGGACCTGAAGGTCCTCTCACCATAGAGATGTGTAGTGATTAACCAGCCCACAGTGACAGGAAATAGTTACCATAGAGACAGGAAGAAGAAACCATAGAGACAAGAAGGAGGAACCACTGAGACAGGAAGTAAGGTAGGAAAAGGTTGTAAAAGGAGCCAATTTGAGTTGGTGGGGCTGTGAGTTGGTAACGGTGAGGGATGGCAGTTGAGGGGAAGTTGGCAGCTGGGCATGAGTTGTGGTTGGGGGTTGGTTGCTGGTGGTGTGGGTTGGTGATTAGTTGGTAGGGAGACACACACACATTTATTTATTTGTTTGTTTTCTGCCTGGTGAGCTGAGCTAAAGGGTGAAGCTGGACTTTCTCTAATGGCAGTTACAGGTACAGATAGGTATTTTTAGGTAGTGAACTAAATTGTTAATTGTTAAAAGCTGCTAGAAGTTTTCTTTTCTCTGACTTAAAAGGATAATACTTTACAACTATACTTAAATTATTAAAAGCTGCTCTCATTTTTGTCAAAATTCCCAATTTAACCCTTACATGTGAAAGAGAAATGAGACTTGTTCTGTTTGGTTGGGGGGGTGGGGAGAGGGAGTCCATGTGTCTCTGTGTGTAAAAGTAATTAAGGGGAAATTTCCTAACAATTAGAGCCATTCAAGAGCAGAATGTATTGTTTTTGGGAGGTTGTGGGTTTCTTCTCACTCGAGGCTTTTAAGTGAAGGCTATGATCACATGTTGGAGATTTTGTTTAGGATTTCTACAGGAATAGGTTTGACTGCATGCTTCTTTTAATCTCTTTTAACTCTGAGATTTTGTAATTTTGTGAACAAAAGAATCCAATGAGATCACTTGGCCATCTTGCAATTCCCGTAAGTCTCCAGTTCTTCCATTTCATCTGTGCTCAAATAAACTTTGTTCTTTTCTTAGGCACTCAGATGAGGAAAGCTTTTTTTTCTAGTTAGTCCCTTTTTGAAACCATCCCTCAGCTTATATGATTACCATTTATAGTAATTATTAATATTAACTAAAGTTATATTGATGAGATTTGTAGTCAAATGTTACATGTAGGTCATTTTTAAAACAAACATTTCCAGCTTGTTTGAGTGCATATGCCAAGACAGTAGGAGACATCTACTGCATGGTGATCTAGAATATCAGAACTACAAGGAACCTTAGAATGCAGACTATTAATATAGATTCTCAGAGTTGGAAGATATTTTTAAAATGCACTTAGTCCAGTCCCCTGATTTCACAGATAGTCACTTCCAGAATGGCAAAGGGATTTGCCCAAGTCACAAAGCAAGTTGTGAACAATCCAACACTAATATATACATCTGGCAACACTTGCCAGGTCAGTGTTCTTTATACCCAGTAGATATATAATAGTCCAGGATACTATTCATGGTCCTTGGTTGGACTAGTGATCTACATTTTGTAGAGTTGTGTATTGATAAAAGACACCATCCATCAGTAACCCTGTGCTTATACAACTGTGGTTTCTAAAAGGGGTGGCCAGATTAGAAGTTACATAGTATAAAGACAGGTTGTAAAGGAAAAGATGAAACATTGAAGGAAAAGGTGATTGACAGCCAGAGACCTTTGATAACAGAGGATCATGGGAGAAGAAGGTTAACCTGGGGGAGCTCCAAGAGGACTTCAGGGCTTTTGGTGTGGAGATCTCAAGGTGGAATCTGGCTTTAACTTGAATTGGGAGGGGAAAAAATGGAAATACTTGTAAATAGGTAAACTTTAACCAAAATATTTGCTTTGACAATGCAAATAGGGGAAATGAGAGTATCCCTGTAAAGAGCCCTAAGGTGGATATTCTTATATAAAATTAATTAGTCATCTGTTTAATTGGCTGCATGATTTTACCAATTCTGTGGAGAAAGGTAGTATAAATATTATCATTTCTATTTTACAAATGAGGAAACTCAGGCTGAGAAATGAAATGACTTGCCCATAGTCATTGCAAAATGCAAGAAAAAACAAATTTGCTAAGATCTAGAAAGTTTTATCATAGGGTTTGTAGAAAGATAACTGGACTTGGAGTGATGAGCCTTATTTTGCCACTGACCAGCTATGTGATTCTGAGCAAGTCACTTCTCTCTGGTTTAGTTTCTTCTGTTAAAAGTCTCTTGCAATAGATACTTGCATTATATATCAAGGGGTGATTTTTATGGGGAGGGTGGAGATGATCTGTGATTTGATCCTTATGGAAGAACTCCACTGATATAGATGAGCAATTTGTCTTGCCACTTGCAACTTTCTAAATTTAGACTTACATGAATGGGGCACTGAGGCATTTAATGATTCTTCCATGGTCACAAAACTAGTATGTGTCAAATGATATATATATATATATATATATATATATATATATATATATATATATACACACACACACACATATATAATATATATGACATATATCTATATATCTTTAAGGTACTTTGCATTTGAAATGCTATATAACTAACTAAGCTGTTTAACTCTATGTTCTAAGCTCCCTTCTAGCTCTTAATAGTCTAGGTGTTAGTATTTTACATTCTAAGCCCTTAGCAATAATGTTCTTTATTCTAAGGGCCTAACATTCCTTATTCTAATGCATGTGGCAATTTTCTCTCTCCCTTCCCTCCCTCCCTTCCCCACCATGAATGTTGATTTTTAGTAGCATCAGCATGGACTTGAAGTGTTCGATGAGTACTGACTGTTAACTTTAAAAATGCCTGTATTGTGAAATGTAGAGAACTGTGAAATGTCCAATATCAGAGAGTGATAGCCTGAAGGCTGTGACTTTTATTAGGTGAAGTCACATCTGAAATACTTTTTATCATGGGTGAATAACAGGGGATATAAGAGATTTGAGAAACATTGGGATATCTTCTGGGAGGGATTTATTTTAATTGCTAGTCTGCCCGGGGAAATAATTATAGTGCCTGTTAGGAGCATCCAAATACCACTTCATCTTGGGCTTTCTGCCAAGTGACTCTAGCCAAGAGTTAATGTCAAAAGCTATATGACTCTTAGGCATTTCTGACAAAGCTGAAGGAATTGAGAAAGACCTTCAAGTGTTGACATACAGGAAGGGCACAGGGGATCAAAGAATGACACGTTTTAAACCTTGAAAGAATGGAATCTGGACACTAATGGTTACCATCGTCAGGAGTAATAATGACAGTGACATGGAAGGACAGTAGGTTGGTGGGTTAGTTTGTATAGGACAAAAGATACAAAACCTGAAAATGTCACCAACCTTTCATAGATGTACTAGGTTGTCAGTGATTAAACTTCCTCCCCCTCCCCCCCAGCACAGAATCATGAATTTTGGACTTAGAAGAAGCCTTGTAAATCAATGTAGTTCAACCTCCTAATTTTTCAAAGGAACTCCAGAGAAGGGAAATTACTTGGCTATGATCAGTTAAGTGGTCTTCTGATTCTAAGTTAAGTACTGTAGACTGTGGTAATTCCCCAGTATTAACCATAGTCCCATTATTTGTTTACCATTTGGATGGGATCACTATGTCATATAATAACCACATGCCATTAATTTTGTTATATATATTTACATTTAACACTACATATTATTTATCTTTACAATTGGATCACAGGATGATTTTCGATCTAAATCTTGAAAGATTCAAAAATTGGCTAGTCCTTGAATGAATCCAAGGGGCCTTTGTTAGCATAAAACTAGTTTTAACTCATATATTTTAACAACATCTCTAAAGCCCTTTATCATTTATAAAAAGGACTCAGGCTGTGAGATAGGCCATTGCCTTCTAAGATCCCTTTCACCTTTCAGATTCTGCATGCTAACTAACATCATGTGTTGTAGCTTTTTAGAAGTCTTGTATTATCACTACACATATACTTATACAAAATGGAGATTTTTAAGTCCCCACTTTGCAGAAGAAGATATTGAGGAAAACAGGAAAGCAACTTGCCGATTGTCCCAGACTATAGTATAACATTGTGATCAGAATCAGGTCTGAAAAAAGGCCAAGGCTTTTCCCATTTCACTAAAGTGTATGTCTTCTGGCAAAGACAGTTAAATGAAAGAATCTTGTTTTGGAACTTGGATTTGAACTCAGGACTCTGGACTTCAACCTCCTGGGAATTTCATTTCCTCCCTTTATAAAAAAGAGACAATAAAACAAAAAGGTGTCTCTGAGGCAAGCATTTTGTAAAATAGAAAAGAGATCACTTCTTAGCAATGTGATCCTGAGCACCTCATTTCTTCTCTCTCAGCTTCAGTGTCCTCATCTATAAGATGGGGATAATATCATCTACTTTAGAGAGTTGTTGTGAGTATCAGAGAACTTCTATGTAAATCACTTTGCAAACCTTAAAGCTTTGTATAAATCCTGGCTGTTATCAAAACTCAGTACCTTCTCTGTAACCTTGACCAAATGATTTATCCTCTCGTTCTATTTTTTCATCTATAAGATGGAGGAAAATTTGTACTATCCATCTCAAAGGAAAGTTCTTAGTAAATTTGTGGGGGATTATGGAAACATGCATTTTTATCCCTGAAGTCTTTTGTGTTTAAGTCCTGTCCTAAAATGATAGCTGGATTGGAGAGGAATTAAAGGGCTTTCCAAGTATGATGTTATATTGTTGTATGTTGACAGCCAAAATCAACATAGTAGTAAGGTCTTAAATTATTGATGGGATTTCTTTCTAAAAGAATGTGACTATTGACAAACTTTCTTACTTATATAGACTTGCACATTTTCTCCTAGACTTATTTAGTTCAAATTGAATTCCAGTTTTTCATGTGGTGTTTTTTTTGGCATTAATTTCCCTCTGTAGTCACCCTAAGCTAAGGGCTACATTACATGCAAGTTAAATATTCTGTGTGGCCTAAGGACTAGGTGGTGGCAAAGCTCTTTGTGAAGCTCATAAAATAGCTCATGTAAGTCACTAATTAAGGATCATAAGATTTAGAACTTTAGGGATGAACTGTTTTCTAGATTTTATATATGGGAAAACCGAGGCCCATTGACTTACTCAGGGTTCCATAGCTAATCGTGTAGCACAGATAAAAGTTGACCATGGGTCTCCAGACTCCAAATGAATTCAAGACACTGGGAGTAAGGAGAACAGGAAGAGGAAAAAAAAACCAACCACATTCTTTTCTGTACGACAAAATATCCCTTTAGGAATATAAAGAAAGAATTTTTTCTCTCTTGACTTCTTTCCATCTTCCTTATCCCTCTCTCACCTTCTTATATCTTGCTTCCAATCCTCTAAGAACAAGTATTTATAGTGCTATGTGGCAAGATATATTGAGAGTTTTGCTTCTGAGTACAATTTGAGCAACTGACATAAAGATCTAAGAAAAATCTGAAGGAGTGCCTGATCTTTGATCATGCTATCTTTTAAGGTTTTATCTCCTAAGGTCTGTTGTCTAATCCACGTGTTAAGCTTCCCTACTACCAATGCACACAGATTTGGTCTTTGACGCCAAAGATTTCTCATAGGAGAAAATCCTCTTAATGACAGCAGGGATAGTAGAGAAAGAACATTAAATTTAGGATCAGAGGATATAGGTTCTCATCCTATGTTTGCTACTTATTATTTATGTGACTTTGAGGAAGGCAACTTCTCTGGGTCTTCATTCTAGAAATATAAAAATGAGGATGGTAGACAATGGAATTAATATTTCCAAAAAAGATACCTTTGAAATCATTATAAAGTTAGAATGGGAATGTGCTTTTAGAAAGCATCTAGTTAAATCCTACCCTCCTTCTATTAAAAAAAAAAAAGAGGAAACTGAAGCCTAGAGAATACATATTGCTAAGACACATGCATATTAAGATGCAAGTTTGAGATTTGAGCTCAGATTCTGTGACTCCAAGTCCAGAACATTCTCCACTCCACCATGAGTTCAAAAGCTCCTCTATCACCACCTCTTTTTTTTTTTTTTAAACCCTTACCTTCCATCTTGGAATCAATACTGTCTATTGGTTCCAGGGCAGAAGAGTAGTAAGGGCTAGGCAATGGGGGTTAAGTGACTTGCCCAGGATCACACAGTCACACAGCTAAGCAGTGTCTGAGGTCAGATTTGAACCTGAGACCTCCTGACTCTAGGCCTGGCTCTCAATCCACTGAGCTACCCAGCTGCCCCACCTCTTTTTAAAAAAACTTTTGGGAAATAAGCTTTTAAATCCCTGCATGTACTGACTGTTAATAGCAATACATAGCAATCAATCCTTTTCCTTCTTAAAAACAAAAACTGGGATGGGAGAAGATGTTTCCTAGAGGTATGAAGGAAGTCAGTTGTTTGTAGGTCACCTTCTAAAAGGAAGAAAATCCCATAGCAAAGCACCCTGAGGACACATGCCAACTCTGAACAGGATTCTCACCAGAGAGTAATGATGTGAGAATTTGTCAGAGTGCAGCTGCCAAGGCTCAGTGTTTAATTTCAACACCATCTGTCTGCCAGAGCCTACAGTTCAATGGGTTTTTTCTTCTTTAAGTAACAAATTACAACCACATATTCTTATTGTAGGGAATTGGGGGGAGGAAAAGGGAAAAAAATAGGAGTTATTGTCCAAGGAACTTATTGCCTCTATTAAAGTGAATACATGGCAACTGCTCTGCATGCTGAGCCCTTGTCACAGCCAGTTTTAGGCACATACAACCAGAGGGGACCTCTAAGGCACCTGTATCTGAACAAGAATCCTTCCTAAGACATCTTTGACAAGTGGCCAGCCAGCTTCTTCTCGAAGATGGCTGGTGATGGGAAACTACTTAAACCTGTTCCACTTTTATTTTTTTATTTTATTTTTATTTGGTCATTTCCAAACATTATTCATTGGAAACAAAGATCATTTTCTTTTCTTCCCTCCCCTCCCTCCCCTGTTCCACTTTTAGACTGTTCTAAAGTTAGGAGATTTTTTTCTGCTACTCAGAAACTCTTTCCTCCATCTCTGCCACCCCCTTTTGGAAACTTCATTCTGCTTTCTGGGTTCAAGTACACATGCCTCAGCTTGTCAGTGTCTTTCCAAAAATGTGGTTCCAAAATGTAGGTGCAACATTCCAGACATGATCTGACCAGGGCAGGTAGGACCATAATCTCTCTCTCTCTCGCTCGCTTTTTTTTTTATGTTAGTCCTACAGCCTAAAGTCATTAACTCTCTTCAAAGCTATATCCCACTAAGCTAATATTTTTGAAAGGAAAACATTCTGTTAATAACAATAATTCACGTTGTCTATAGGGCTTTAAAGTTTGAGACACTTTCACCACAGTAATTCATTGACCAGTCTTGTTTCCGTTATATTTTGCTAAGCACAAAAGTATAACATTTTCCCAGTCTCTATCCTTAGGTGTTAAATCTCCCCAATTTTTTATAAGCTTTACATTTCAGCCAGTTTATTTTCCACATGAAGTCAATTTTTCCTATTTTTTGGGTACTGTTTACAATTTTACTGTTATTTTACACTGTTCTTGACCCAAGCTCTATATGTCACTATGAACACATATAGACCTCCTGATACTCCAGGAATCACGATCCTGATGAACCCTCTCAAACTAGCTAGCAGGACCTGTGAGCTTTGGTATTCTCTCTGATTTCTAAAAGTAATGATGATAACCTCTCATTTCTATGTCACTTTAAGTTTATAATTGTTTTCTCACAAAAACTTTAAGTAAAGTAGGTTTTATACTTATTATTACCCACACTTTGTAGCTGAGTTGGGTAAAGTGCTATGGCTCAAGATTATCTAGCTTGGAGCAGCAGCTAAGTGGCTCAGTGTATAAAAAGCCAGGCTTAGGGATGGGAGGTCCTGAGTACAAATGTGGCATCAGATACTTCCTGTCTTGTGACCCTGAGCAAGTCACTTAACCCCAATTGCCTATAGCCCTTGTCACTCTTCTTTGGAACTGATATTTGGTATTGATTCTAAGGTAGAAGATAGGGGTTTAAAAAAAACCCTCTAGTTTGTTAGGGTCTTCCACTTATAAACATAATATTCTTTCCATATGGCTATGATGCATCCCAGAACTGCCCCAGAGAAGAGGAAATGTATTCTTGGCTGTTCTTCTCTATCATTTTCCTTCTAGGCTCAAGATCCATTCTTGCTTTGACTTTGATATCTCTTTTGAAATGTAGACAAGTAGACAGATAGACAACTCATACATATCATATGTAGAGAGAACTTGGATAGTTATAGTATATTCTATACCCATTTTTACTATTACTAACTTGGTAGAATCCCTCATTACCATCACTTGAACTATTAAAATAGACTTCAAATAGGCTTTCCATTTCTTTTTCATTTTCATTTCTATTCTTGTCCCCTTTCAACTCATAAACCTAGATTTGGCTGTGTCATCCCTCTGCTCTAAAACTCTTCAGTGGCTCCCCAGTGCTTCTCAAGTAAAGTAAAAATTCCTTTGACATTCAAGACCCTCCACGACAATGTGTCATTTGCCTTTCCAGATTCATTGTCCATTACTCTCTTCCACATATTCTATCCAAGACGATAGAATTAGGGACTTCTAGGGTCATCTATTCTAATCTTCTCCTTTTACAGATGAAGATTAAGCTGAAGTCCCCAAAAGTGATGTGATTTGCTTGAAGTTATACTAGAAGTGTAGAGGCTGGGTTTCAAGTCCAGGTCCTATAACTTGAGTTCAGTGCTTGTCCATTGTACCACATTGCTTTCCAGTTGTGCACACCAAAAGTGTCGTGTCCTCTCTGACCAGGATATTTTTATTCATGCTATTCCTTGTGCCCAGAATATCCTCCTCCTCTTTCCCTTTTGAATTCTTTCTTATCCTTTAAAACTCAAGAGAGATGCCTATTTTCAAGAAGCTGTTATGCCTTCCCTTCAGTAAAAACGAACACATTTCAATTTGATATTACATATTTACCATGTAATATTGTCTGTTAATTATAACTTTGTGTGTTATCCCCCTGCTACTAGATTTAAAAATTCATGAGCAGGTTTAATGTGACCTTTGTTTCTCCTCCCACATGAACTTCACGGCATTGTAGCTAAATGTTTGTTGAAAGAAACTAATTTGTCCTGGTTTATTATTGTTGGTTTTCCTATAGATAATGTTGAGGGTCCAAGACTATGCTACCCCTCCTAACTCCTATGGAATTTCAGTATGTAATTGAGTCTCTCCCCCCATGCTGCTGGGGTGCTTAGCAGTGGCTAACGAAAGAACTGCCCTTCTGCTCCCTAGGCTTCTATTTTAGGGGTGTTTTTTTGCCACAAAAGGGGAATTTCTTTTTTCCTTGAGTGGGTTGGAGACCTTTTAACATTGGAAGGTTCTGAGGGGCAGCCTCAATGCTCCTATGAAATAAGACAAGACTATGTATATTTCATTACTGTCCTACAAATGGTAGAATTGAAGTCATTCACAGATTTTTGTCAGTAGTACTAGCCAAAGTGTTTTCCAAACAACTATAGAAAATCAGTCATACTTTTTAACTAGTTGTCTTCTGGAGCTTCCTGAAAAGAGGATCAAATCCAGATATATGGCTGGGCTAGTAATTGTTGACCCCATTTTGTCTGTAGATGAAACATATTAAACGCCTATTTTTTCCCTATGTCCTAATTACATGACCAAATATGGTTTAAGATCAATTGAAGTCATGCTCTAATGCCTCGGCATGATGTGTTAATGACCCTTGATTTGTAAGATCTTGAGATTTAGAGCTGGTGGAAACTTTAGATAGGCGAATTCCAGCCTCTTCTTTTTGGGGGGCTGGATAGGTTAAGTGACTTTTTCAAGGTCATAACAAACTGATAGTAATGAAGGCAGAGTTTGAATCTAGGTATTCTCTAAATTCATTGTTCTTTTCATTGAACCAACCAGCTTCAGTGATGATGCCAGCAAGTCTTACCAGTCTTACCTACTCTTTTATTTAAAAAAAATTTTTTTAAACCCTTACCTTCCATCTTGGGAGTCAATACTGTGCATTGGCTCCAAGGCAGAAGTGGTAAGGGGTAGGCAATGGGGGTCAAGTGACTTGCCCAGGGTCACATAGCTGGGAAGTGTCTGAGGCCAGATTTGAACCTAGGACCTCCCATCTCTAGGTCTGGTTCTCAATCCACTGAGCTACCCAGCTGCCCTCTTACCTACTCTTAGGAAATTAGGAAGGCTTCAGGGAGAAGTCCAATAAAATTCTTGCCCAAGGAACAGCCCAGTGCAGAGAGGCTCATCACCAAAAGCTGGTAATCAGGGTAGGAACTTTTTTGACTAAAACAATGCATGAAATAGTGTGGAAGAGTTTAGAGCTGCTTTGTTGGAGAAAACTAACATTGAAATAATCAGTCTTGAAAGTACTGAAGAATAGTATAAAATATTACTACTTTTATTGGCTGCAACAAATACAAGGCTGGCCAAAGGGACAGAATGAAAAATGGCTCCCAGAGTTGTTTTTGCCTTTATAGTGCTTTGAGATATGCATTTGGTATATTAGAGCACATGTGCAAGAGTTTTCTCTAGAATAAAAATAGGACTTCTGGAGTAGGTGCCACATGCTCAGAACTAGCTAGATCTTGGTTATATGTTGTTCAATTTGACACTTATTTGTGAAATGCTTACTTTGTGTAGTACCCACTAATATTCCCATGGTCCTGATTCAAACAAACTTTGAGGCTACAACTGACTAGTTAATAACCATAATATTTACATTTCTATAATTAAACAAAATACATTATTATTCAAAAAAGGTCCCATATCTATTTTTTTTGTTTATCCTCATATTATATTAGGAGCCAAGATGACTCATGAATGTTTGTCTCATGGTCTAGAGATCTCAAAACAAAGACCAACTCTTGCAACTGCAAAGGAAGTTATCTGCAGAAAATTTTTCTGACAGTGTTCCTATATATGACAAATAGTAATGCTGTATTGGGAGATAACCTGGAAAAATAGTGAATCTTAGATTTGAGAGGGTCCTTAGACATAGTCCATCCTTTTCATTTAACTAAAGACATAGGCTGAAATTTGAAAAGTGACTTGTCCAAACTTACATAAATTGGTGGTGGCATTGGAACGAAAATGTTTATTTCCAGCCTACTGTGACACTTTCCAGGAATATTAGTCTGGAGTGTTGAAGAGGAAAGTCTTTCAATATATGCAAGAAAATATGGGAAGCAATATTAAGTGATTTAATGTGAGAATTGTTCTTTCACCAAGTAAGTGATATTTTGGTAACTTTCTAATTTCTACAAGGTATTGTGTAAAAAAATTCCTGCCCTTTTCAAGTTTTTCCTAAAGGTGCCATTAGTCACATAAAAACATCAGTATTTCACATAGAATACTTCAGGCAAGGCTTCTTAAAAAAAATATTTATATTCAATCAGAAAATATTCCTTTTCTAATGTGGATTGCAAAATAAAAATGTAAGAAAAACAAACACCCAAATTAGAATACATAGCTGATAGACTGATTCTGTGAGTTTTTCTCTTAGTACATATATCTTGGACAAATACTACAGAGAGACAGTGATCTCATCCCAGAACTGGATATTTGGATCACATTTCGGAAACTGCATGGCACTTAAATGATCTCAAGCTGCTTGTCACCAAATGGCATCTCTTTTTAACATCAATATTGTGGTAAGTGCACAGTGGATGTTAGTGATGCATATTACCAATGATGACTTGTAGATGAGAAATAGCATAAAGGAAGTATGTGATTCAAAAAAGATATGGCTCTTTCTTTTAGCTAGAGAGAGTCTCACAGATGCCCTGGTATCCATGAAATATGAAAAAGAACCAGAGGAATGCCTATAGGATATTGGGTATATCTTCTATGAAGGATATTTGTAAGGGTCTGAACAAGAATTGCACAGGATGAGAGGGTGTGGTCATTTATAGTTTGTAATGGTGGTAAGGATGCTCACACATATAAAAACTCAGATCCAGGGGACCATCAGAGTATTTACCCCATCTCCAACATGCTATTGGAATGAAAAGATGCTACTTCTCTTATGGGCTAACAGATAAAGATTAGAAAAGAAGGACTAAAGCCAGAGAGGTACTTTATAAAATCACAATCACCACGACTCAGAAGTGTGAAGGAATCTGAAAGACCATCTCCTTCACCAACCTTCCCAGTGCACAAATCCCCTTGATAACATTAGAAATTTTGTTGAGCCACAATGGCTAATTTATTTTACCAACTATTCCCAGTTGCTTAATTTGGGGACAAATAAAATGACTATATTTCTAAAGAAACAATCTGGAGACTTATGCCACTAGTAATTTTGTGGCCTGGGACAAGTCACTTTCTTTCTTTGTTTCTCAGTTTACTGTAATGTAATATGAGAGGACTGGATTAAATGATAATGAAAATCCCTTCTAATTCTAATATGGATCATGTTAGAGGCAGCTAGGTGCCACAATGGATGTAGTGCTGGGTAGGGAATCAAGAAGTTCTGAGGTTAAATTTAGCCCCAGGCACTTACTAGCTATGGGATCCTTGACAAGTCACCTAATCTGTTTGCTGCAGTTTCCTCAACTGTAAACTAGGGATGATAATAGTATCTTTTTCTCCTTTGGCTTTCCTGTCCTTCCTAACTCTTAATGTTTGATTGTCCAAAAATTCTTTGATCTTTGTTTGATAATTGTGTTCTTTGTATATTGTAACAACTCAGATTTTAAAGTACCTTTTAGTACTAATATTCTATATTTTTAGGTCTCTTCCAGCCTTAAGATTTTATGATTCATGCTTTACTATTTCCTACTATAATTCATTAAGTAGTAGTTAACTGTGACTCAAAGTGAAAGCTTAGAAGCTACTTATAAATCTTCAGACTTTAAAATATCATAGTCCTGGTTAATGACTATTAATTTCTTTTCTGTTTTCCAAGTGGCAACTTCTCTGAATGTCTAAATGGATAGTGTGTCTCTTTTCTTGAATACGTGCATTTGTTGTTAAAACAAGTTCTGATTCAATGAGATTAAAAGGAGAAAATAAAGAATATTTATTTATACCTATCTAATTTATACCTATCTAAATGGCTATTTCACACACTTAAAAGATGAGATGGGCAGCCTATTACTGTCATCCATAGAATATGAAAGGATATCATGTCACTGTGTTGTTGATTATTTAAGAGGAATTTATAGTAGACGAGGACAGTAATCGTACAGGATATAAAAATCTGGAGTTGTCATTTGTAAGGGATGGGGGAGTACCCACAGACTCATTGAAAGATCGCATCAAACAGCAAATCTTTACCCTTTCTCATAGAAGCCCTGAGAACTAGAATGGAGTTAGAATAACAACTTTCCACATCTACATAGAATTTCACAAAATGCTTTCCCATATTTTATCTCATTGAAACTTCATATGTAGGAAAAGTGTTGTTTATCCTGCTATCATTTTATAGATAGGCAAAACAAGGCACAGAAGGCAAAATAACTTGCCCCCAGGTCACATGTTTAATTAGTTTAGAATAGAGACCTGACCACAGAACTACCAACTCTTAGTTAAATATGCTTTCCACTATAATATGCTATTCTCATTATGGTAGGTTTGAAGATATATGAAGAAACTTTGACATTCTGCCTTTTCTTCTTTGTTAAAAAGCATATTAATTGGAAGAAACATCAGATTTAATAAATGATTCTTAGTTTGGGAAGATTCTTATATAATTTATGCCAACTTTACTTGCTGACATTCAAAAATCAATTTTTGTTGTTTCTAAAAGGACATTTTAATCATATTTCAATTCAGAATTCCTAGTTATCAGAGAAACTAATTATATCCCTGGACAGAGTTGCAGAACACAGCCTAGAGTCAGGAAGAGCTGAGTGCAAATTCAATCTTAAACACTAGCTATATGACTCTAAGCAAGTCAGTTAACACTGTTTGCCTCAGATTCCTTATCTGTAAAATGAGCTGGAGAAAGAAGGGCAAACCACTTAAGTATCTTTGTTAAGAAAACCTCACGGGGGGCAGCTGGGTAGCTCAGTGGATTGAGAACCAGGCCTAAAGATGGGAGGTCCTGGGTTCAAATATGGCCTCAGCCACTTCCTAGCTGTGTGACCCTGGACAAGTCACTTGACCCCCATTGCCTAGCCCTTACCACTCTTCTGCCTTGGAGCCAATGCACAGTATTGACTCCCAAGATGGAAGGTAAGGGTTTAAAAAAAAAAAAAGAAAACCTCACATAGGGTCATGAAGAATTAGAAACAACTGAAATGATTGAACATATGAACAAATATATGCCTAATGGGAATAAACTGAATTCTATAACCTTCTAGCAGAAAAAAAGAAGGGGAGGGGAACTCAATTGTATAATAATAATTATTATACATTATAAATGAGGGAAATATTTGCATTAACTACCACACTGACTGTTTTGAAGAAAACATATCATAGAGATTGTTTGATAGAAAGAACAATAAACTTGGAAATCTGAAGCCAGGAGTCCAAATGCCAACTCTGCCACTTATCAGTAATATTCTTTTGAAAAACTCACTTCCCTTCTTGGAGTATTAATTTCTTTATCTCATTTAACAGAGGAACAAAGTGAAATTTAGAGAGCTAAAGAGACCGATAATATAGAACAGAGGCTATCAGAACTGAAAGGAGTGTTTGAACCATCAGGTGCTGTAACAAAAAAATGCCTGATTCAGAAGTGCATGGGCCTTCTGATCTAGGTGTCTTGTTTTACACATAAGGAAACTGAGGCTTTACCACTTGCTTAAGGCCATCGAGCTAGGCTAGTAAGTGGCAGAGCTGGAATCAAACTTGTGCCTTCTGACCCAGAGCTCAGTTTTTGCCTTTCTGCAAACCTTACTTCTGTAATAATGTGGGAATACTGAGTTGTTTAGTAATGATCCAGCCTTTAACATACTGAATTAAGAATCTGATCAAATTTCCTTGTTAGAATATGAGGCCATTGTAAAAATGCCTTCTATGTGTTCTATTATGTAGTGGAACAAATCTTCAGGAAACCTGCAGCATTATATTTTGAAAAGGAAGAATCCATTTTGGCAGGCTCAAATTTAAGCAGGATTTAAGAGAATACCTTGAAGATATGACAAATTCTGGTTTTTGATGAGTTATTCCATGGGAAATAAAACATACTTTCTCCTAGTCAGTATCATTTATAAGTAGATGCTTATGTAAGTATTGTGACATACTTGGATGAATTCACCAGAGTGCTTCTTTGGGTTGTACCCAGGGAGGCAGCTAGGTAGAAAGAGCTTAAAGTCAGAAGAGTTAGGTTCAAATTTTTTCCCTCTCACATTATCTGTGGGATCTTGGGCAAGTCACTTAACCTCAATGACCATCCATTTCTTCATCTGAAAAATGAGAGGTTTTAAATTACCTCTCATTTCTTTTCCACTTCTCACTCTTTTAAGTTCACGGTCCTTTTATGAAATACTGATCTTGGAATCAGGATATTTGAGGTTCACATCTTGCCCCTGATGCTTACAACCTGTCAGACCACAGATAAGTTACATAATGTCTCAGGGTCTCAGTTTCCTCAGTTTCCCATACAGTTTATACCTGCTTGCTGTTTTCTGATCCTACCCTTCAAATATTTGAAAAGAGCAATCATCTTAAAGTTTTCTCTTTCTTCAGGTTAAACATCCCAGGTCCTCTAACCAATCTTCATATATGATCCGTTGTCCAGCTTCTTTACTGTCTTGGTTATCTCCCTTTGAATGTGTACCAGCTTGTTAGTGTCCCTTTTAAAATGTACCCAAGACTAGACACAATATTCTAGAAGTAGTCAAAATTTTCTCAGCTGTTAAATTAGGAGATTGTACTAAGGATTTTTGAGGCTCCTGCCAAGTCTAACAAACTTTTTATTTATTTTGTAATTTATTTTGTAATCATTCTGCATAGCAACTGACATACAGTTTATTTTTTAAATTCAATTTATTTTAATTTTAGATTTTCATTCTTTTCCATTCCCTCTACCATGAGAAAGCAAGAAAAACAAAATCATTTACGAACATATGTAGTTGAGAAAGACATGTCCACATTGGCCCTGTCAACAAAACAGCTTCAGTCTTTATTCTGAGTCCTTCACCTCTTTATCTGGATATTCTCCCTGTGTACTCTGGAATTGTGATTGGTCATTATATTTTTCAGAGAGTAATCATTGTGTTGTTCATAGATATATAATCATAAATATTTTTATAACATTAAATTTTTTGATACTGATTCTTTGAATGATTAAGATAGGAAGTTGTTAAAAATGCTTTTCCCCCACTTTTAAAAAAAATAATAAAAGACAATGTAGGGAAGTCACACTGATAAAATTAAATAAATTCTAGGTCACAAATTTAGGTCACAGGAACAAATGATCTAAGCAGAATTCTAATTTTTTATATGACTTCCTAATCTGCTCTGAGTATCCTCGCCAGACATCATCCTGATTGACCTTGATATTCAGTGAACAAAGAGAAAACAAATTTCATGTCACCATTGAGCTTTTACTTCAAAATAAAATTAACACTTAAAACTTAATAATCTAATTTGTATTGTGGTTATTTTTGAACACATATCCTCTCTCCTCTAAGACTATTAAGATCCTTGAAGGCAGGGCCCATTCTTTATATTGGCATTGAATTAATATTAATTTTAAGTATAATCCCTTGCACAAAAGTAGGCATATAAACATTTATTGGGAAACAATGATGTATAATAGACAGAAACACTACATGTTGTTAGAAAACCTGTATTTTGAATACTGTCTTTGCTTCTTGCTAATTGTATAATGCCTCTGGACTCTTAATTTCCTTATTTGTAAAATGAAAGAGGTTGAACTAGATACTGTCAAAGGTCCATTCCCACTCTGGTAAGTCTGTGATCCTATATGAATTTGAATTCTGGTACAAGTTGATTTTATAGTTTATAAAATATGAGTTTTGGCTAGGGGAAAAAGTCTTCTCCTAGTAGTGAATGTGGATTTTTAATGAAACAGCATTTTATAAGTGGAAAGAGTATTGGATTGGTGTCAGAAGACCTTGGCTCAAAACCTGGCTCTGCTAATCATTATTTATATGACCTTAAGAAAATCACTTCTTATCTGCAAGCCTCAGTATCCTTTTTTTGTTAAACAAGGGAGTTGCATTAGATGACATTTTATAGTCTTTTCCAACTCTAAATCTGTGATCTTTTGAACCCGAAGCTAGACTTTGTATTTCTGCTAAACTTGTCCTTTCTCATTTGCTCTATGAATTACTATAGATACCAGAGTTGAATTGTTCTCTTCCCCCCACCCCCTTTTCTTTTGATCCTTACCAATCTCTTTTTCTTGTGTAAATAACACAGTATTTGGAATCTGGAGATCTGTTCTAATGCCAGCCTTACCATTTATTGACTGGCCTTGGACAAGTCCTTTAACTTGACTGAGCTGAGTTTTTTCATTTGTAAAATGAAGAGGCTGGATCAATCATTAAGGTCCATTTCCCAATCTAAAATAAAATGACAGATATTGCCAGAATTCCTTCAATTAATGGCATTAGGCACATAAACATTCTGTGTTCTGTGGACCTTCCAACTTGAATATTTTAGCCAAACTATGATACTAAAAGCCAATTTAATCTTCCACTTATTGCTATCTTCACTGTCATACATATTTTAGCCTTTGTCATTAAAGAGCATGGCTGGTACTTGGTAACTAGTCATTTACTTGTGGTGGTAGGAGAGAAGGATTGCCCCCTTCACTGTTAATATTGAGACAACAAATAAAGAGGCATGTGATAACTTTCATTAGCATGCCTCTCCATGCCTACTCCCTTTGAATTGCCCCTCTGCTGAACATTCTGTTATTCTGAATCACATCTTGGCATCTACTACCAAATAGAGAGCTCAGAGTTCCTATATGAAGTGTTGTTAATCTTAGATCTGAATAATGGGTCATTGTGAAACTAACCCATATACAATTTAGTCATTTTATTCCTTTAATGACAGGTAGGTTCCGCTACAAATCTACTAAGAATCCATAGCCAAAGTACATTTCTCTGCTCAGATTGATTTGAACTGAAAGAAGTTGTATACTCTTCATTCCAATCTCTTTATTTAACTTGGTTTGTCAATTCCAGTAGAATTTGTCAAAGCTGCCATTTTACATGGTATATACGAGTTCTAGAAGCCCTTGAAATAAGATTGCTTTATCAACAAAGTAATTCATAACTTTGCTCACATACAGCATGGCCATGTTCTTGCCCCCATTAGTTATCTAAAAATTTAAAGATGAGCAATAGAAGGTTGTATTGCATTTGTTATTGAGTGGGGTGGTAATATTGGCTATGGTTGGAACAACAATAGTGTTGAGGAATGGGTTTGAATTCTAGCCCTAAACTACCCCCACTCTCAACTCCCTCCTTATTTGCTGGAAGACGTCAGACAAGTTATTTGCCCTCTCTAGGCATGTTACCTGATTTCTAAAAATCAAACAGTTGGACTTGAACTTCTTTTAGGTCTTTCTCAGCAGTAACATTTTATATTCTACTCTCTTCTCCCTCTCTACTGCTTCACTTGGTGATCTCATCTTCACCCATGGATTTAGTTAACATCTCTGTGCTGACATTTTTCAATCCACTTCTCTTGTATCTTGCATCTCCAACTGCCTTTCAGATTTCTTCAGTGGACATTTTAAACTCCATTTGTCCAAAATCGAACCAATCGGCTTTTCTCCTCAACCCTCCTCACCTTGCCCCCCCCCCCCCCCCCCCCAGTTACTGTAGAGTGCACCAGCATCCTTCTAGTTCCTGAGACATCCAGCCTAGGAGTCATGCTGGATTTTTCACTGCCTCTTACCTCTCATATCCAGTCAGTTCCAAGGCCTGTTGATTTTATCTTTGCTATATCTCTCCAACACACTCCCTTCTCTCCTCTGACACTGCCTCTGGGACATGCCTTTGTCATCTCCCTGAACTATTTGAAAAACCTGCAGATGGGTCTGACTGCCCCAGGTCTATCCCCACTATAGTCCATCTTCCATTCAGCCACTAAAATTGTTTCTAAAGCACAGGTCTGATGACCATGTCACTCCCCTGCTCAAGAAATTCTGGTAGTTCCCTGGACCCTCTGGGATCCAGTACAAAATCCTGTTTGTCATTCAAAGCCCCTTTCCCCTTCTACTTTTCCAGTCTTCTTATACTTTACTGCTGGTCACAAACTCTTACATCCAGTGACACTGGCCTCCTGGCTGTTCCATTAAAAAGACATTCCATGTCTCCATCCTGGGCATTTTCTCTCTAGAATACCCTCCCTCCTCATTTATGCCTCCTGGGTTTTCTGGCTTCCTTTAAGTTTCAACTAAAATCTTGCCTTCTCCAGGAAGTTTTTCCCAATCCCTCTTAATCCTAGTGCCTTACCACTCTTATTTATTTCCTATTTATTCTGTATACAGTTAGTTTGTACATATTTGTTTACTTGTCTCTCCCATTAGATTGTGAGCTGTTTAAGGTTAAAACTGTCTTTTGCTTCTTTCTGCATGCCTAGGCTTTACTTAGCAGTGCCTTGAATATAGAAGGCACTTAATAGATGTTTATTTAGTACTTTCTAAAGAAAATTGTAGTTCTACCAGTCTATCTTTTAACCTATAATAAAGCCTATGTAGCATTACACCAGGTTAAAGTGGTGTTAAACTGGCTTGAATTCCCCTTTGCATATCAGTAAAATCTTTGTCCTATTCAGGATTAGAGAAAGGAACTTTGACTAGGATTGAGTTAGATCAACTCCTTTATCTTCAGAATACTTTTAAGCAACAGTGGAAGTTCCAGTTAAAATGTGTTAAATTCTGTAAAGCCAGATGCATTTTCTTTGCATGCATTATCATTTAAACGTTTTATGATTGCTAAACTTTAGAAATGTTAAATGTGTATGTTAATTTGTCATAAAAATGGCAACCATTGTTTTGTTTTGATTTTTGAGGACTTGGCTACCATGTAGGAAAGGATCATCTCCCAGAAAAGCAGCCCTGGCTGTGAGGGTGACACTCCTAAATCTCTAAATAGATTAAATCACAGGTCCTTGAAGTAGCCAAGCCTTAACTGGGCAAAAAGTATGCTATAGTAGAAAAACATTTCATTTGGAGGCAGGGTTGAATAATGTTCATGCTACTTATTTGTTAACTCTGGACTCTTGAGAAAACCACTTCCCTTTCTGGGCCTTTGTTTCCTTGTCTATAAAAAATGAGAGGCTAGATTAGAACTCCTATCCTTCCAGCTCTTAAGATCCTATGTCTCCTCTCATGCTATAGTTTAAGATTTCTTATAGCGTTGACATTCCACATTCTGAAATCTTTTCATCATAGGATTCATAGATTCAGAGCTAAAAATGTCCCTAGAGATGAGATTTTCCTCCTAGCAGGGGAAAGGAATTCTCTTATTTTACAGATAAGAAAACTGGGGCCCCAAAAGGTTATTTAACTCATGAAAGGTTGCAGAACTAAGTGGTGCAGCACAGAATTAAAACATAAGCATCCTCCTCAATTCCTCATTCTTATACTACATAGCCAAGTCTTAACCTTTTTACCTTCACAACCTCTAACTGCATTACCATTCCTTCACCCACACCCACACACCACATATAAGCTCCTATGGTTCCGTTTTATCTCCAGGATCCAATATATCTGTTTGACATTTAAAGCTCTGTTTAACCTGGCCCTTTCCTACTTTTCAGCCTTACTCTACAGTTCTATGTATTTTGCAATCCAGCTATAAATATAAAGTGCCTATTTACAGTTCCTTCACATCTCACTCCATTTCCATGCCTTTGGAATCTCCTCTTCCCTTAGCCCAATGATAGACCCTTTTCTATCTCTTTGTTTTCCTAGCTTCCTTCAACTAAGTCCACCTTCTTTAGAAGGCTTTCCTTGGTTGTAGCAGCAGTTTATACTTTCTCCTTTAAGATTCCCTTCCATTTGCCCTAATCTCTCTTGAATGTAAATAGTTGTTTACATTTTTAAACTTTTTATGTATCCTTAGCTATTAGCACAGTAACTGGCTCATAAGTAGTACTTAAATACTTGTTGAATATTTTGAAATCAAGTTTTGTTTTTCTACCATACCATGCTGCTTCAAAACTTCAACTCCAAATTCTATGATCCTGTGAGCTTAAATCATCCCCTCTGTACCACCAAATGAACTTAAACAATGAGACTTTGAAGAGTAATCTATAAAATTTGCCTTATGTTGCTTTGCATATAGAATGGGAATCAATCTCTATAGCTCCTAAAGAAGACTTTGCTAATTCTGTTTACTACTCTTTCCATCAAAGTCCCCATCTATAATTCCTCTCTCTGCTCAGATATTTCAGACCTCTCTTTGAACTACTTTTATACTTTTTTTCATAGTCTGATGTATATTGTAGACAAAGCAAACCCTGTATAGTTTTGGCTAGAGCAATTTTTTTTCCAATTAAAATAGTTAACCGTCCCCTGGCTCCTTTGGTTCATTTTTTCCTCCCCAGATTGATCTTCATCTAAGAAGGTTTTTCCCTCTCTTGCCCTAACTCTATCCATGCTTCAAACCACATGGTACCTCTAACCTTCAGTAACCTCACTTTTATGGTTCAGCCCATCTCCTACTCTGGTTGGTTCCCTTGTAGAAATAGGTACAGCTGCAAGCTGCTTGGCTCAGTCCTGTTTCTGTGAGACAACTTAAAAATTTAGGGTTTGAAGACACCTTAGAGATCATTTCATCAAACTATAGTTTACAACAGTAAAACTAAATCTTAGAGATTGAAATGACTTGTCTAAGACTACAAAGGGAAAAAGCAGCAGAACTGAAATTTGAATACAAGTTCTATCCAGGGACTCTCTCTAATGCTTTTTTCCCCCCTCTGGTTTGTTATACTGTACCACTAATTTTGGAAAACATACTGTTAGATTTAAATTAATAACTCCAGGTTCTTATTTTCCATAGAATTTATTAATAAACACTTGAAATAAAGAAACCAGTTAGGCATAGGTTTAAAATCTAGTTTTCTACTCTTAAGTCTGACCACATGTTGATCCTCCCTCATGACTCTCCGTCCGCCTATCCTACTGCATCCAGGGAAGTAGAGAGAGTGGGCAAGATCTGCAACATTCCCTTTATCATCCTGCACACATCACCTGTGTGGTAAAGTCCAATATGCACGCAAAATGGGATGCGGGAAGTAGGTCAACAATCCAGGAAGGGGAGGGGATGGAAATCCCCTTTACACAATACAAAATGCTTTTCTCACAACAATGCTAGTAGGGAGGGAAGTACAAGTAGCATTTTCAGTTCTACGTATGGAGAAACTGCTGAAGAACAGAGAAGTTGTGATTTATTCATTATTTATATAGGTAGTAAGTGTTAGATCTGGGGTTTGAAGGGAGGTCTCCCCCTTCCAAATTTAGCCACCTTTTTAAACTAAATGCTACCTCATGAAACTGACAGTATTAATTTAGGAGTATGCCTATCTTTGTGTAACACTGGATGATGGGTTCTTTAAGGGAAAAGACTGTTTCTTAATTTTTTTTTTATTCCAGTCTGCAATCCTAAATACATAGTAGGCCTACCAAAAATAAGAATGACTGACTTCTGTGTGGCCCCTTATACATCATTTCATCTGATAATCTCACTTCCTCTTAGGCTTTAGTTAGTGAAGATCTTATTCTTGCCACTATAAAGGAGACAATATAAAAAGTTTAGAGGCTTATAGTGACTGGTCAAGATCATTCAAAGCCAGGATTTGATCGCAGGTCTTCTAATCACAAATTCAGTTCTCTTTCTTCTGTTCCGTTGAATTGATTATCCTTTTCTACTAGATATTTTAGGTAATTACAAGTCAGACATCAATATTGGGAAATAGTATTCTAATTATACATATTAGTGTAGAACAAAAATTAAGCTGAAAAGGGAAACTCTTGTTTTGTAAAAGAAGAGTCCTAAGTGAAATACCCTGGAAAATATCCCTAATTTGAGTTCTTCTTGAAGTTTAAAGTAATCTAGAAGATTGTAATGGGATTGGTTTTAAGGATAATTAGAATATTTTGAATATTTAAAAAATTCTTCTAAGTTATTACAAGGCTTCAGGCTAAGCAAAGCTTCTAAAATGAACCCTCACCCCTCTTCCCAGAGGAATCCAGGGTCTGCTTTTTGTTTTCTACTAGTATGTGTAATTAAAACCATATTTCTAAATTTTGATATTCGAGTTACTTAGTTATGTCGAATTTCTTGGAGAAACTTTCTATCCCAAAATGGAGTCTACAGTGAATAGTCTTCTCAGTTTAAATAAACTAGTTATCTTGTTTTAAAACCCCATGGTATTTAAATAAGATTGACTCATAGAACTAAAAGGGATCACAGGTTAGTGTTGGAAGAGAATGCTAAGAATTTAAATGGACCTTTTGATTATGTGGTATTTCCTCACATATAGATGGAGATACATAGGCATGAAAATGGCAGAGCCAGTATTCTAACCCAATTCTATATGACTTCAAATCCATTGCCATGGGGGCAGCTGGGTAGCTCAGTGGATTGAGAGCCAGGCCTAGAGACGGGAGGTCCTAGGTTCAAATATGGCCTCAGATACTTCCCAGCTGTGTGACCCTGGGCAAGTCACTTGACCCCCATTGCCTAGCCCTTACCACTCTTCTGCCTTGGAACCAATAAACAGTATTGATTCCAAGACTTAAGGTAAGGCCTTAAAAAAAAATCCATTGCCCTACTGTACCATGCTGCTTTTACTTATTTGTGTTCATGATGGCCTTGTACTCTGGATAAAATGGAGGTCATCTGAGAGGTTGTTTATCTGAGAGCAACAAATTATGTTTCCCATAAATTGTGTATCAAATAGGGCAATATTTCACAAATAGTGTTAGCATTACATGTAATTAAATTCAAAGACTTTCAGGTATTGTCTGGTGCTTGCATAATATTTTTCTTTAAGGAATTCATATTGTAAAGATTAAAAATAAACCTTTCATAATAGGTTCCATTTTACTTTGAAAGTTGAAAGAGTGCTTTCCTCACAACTTTCTGAGGTAGGTAGTTTAAGTAGTATATAACCATTTTACAGAGCAGGAAATCAAGCCTCAGAGTAACAAATATTTTGTTTTATTTATCCAAGATTACCTAGCTAATATCAGACCTAGGGATCTTGGGGCATATCAGCAATAAAATTCCATATCTGTGGACCCCTATTCTACCAGGAACAAAAAGTAGGTTTCAGATATGTGTCTGGTTAGGTAGCTGTGTCATTAAGTGGATATTAACATGTTCAAAGTATCCTGTTGGTCTTCATGTTCTCTAAGATTTGGTTTCCTCTATTAGGTACTTGCCTTTGAAGACAATAGTTACTTTTATTATTGCATATTAGGTAAACTTGACTTTGATTTCTGACAGAATTCTGTAGTGTGAGCTTTTAGAAAGGGATATGATAATCTCTAAGAATCAATATGAGTTCTTCAAGAACAAATCATGACCAACTGAAGTTATGTTATTTTGCTGATAGAATAGTGAAATATAGATGACCCAGGATAACTAGATTTTAGCAATACATTTGACAGTGTCTCATATGAGTACACTAAAACACCTAAAATTTAGCAAGATGTTTGATGAATTCTCTTACCTAGCACAGTACCTGGCACATAGTAGACAACAAGTAATTGTTCTTTTCTTCCTCCCTACTTTGTTTTCTTCCCCTTCTTTCTTTATCCCTTCTCCAACCTTCCTCCCTTCTTTCCTCTCCCCTTCCTCCATTCTAATTCCTTTGCATTGTTCTTACAGCCTCTGGGGGATCATATGGAGAAGTATGATTAAATGAATTTGGAACTAGTTGAATGATCAGATCTGAAGTTACTATTTTTATTGAATGTGTCATTGTGGAGGGAGATCTCTACTGGAGTGGTCCAGGCTTCTTTCCTTGGCCCCATGCTACTCAATATTATATATATTACCAGTAACCTAGATGAAGGCATCCTTCTTAAATTTGTTAAAAAACAGGAATCTGGGAAGAATAGGTAATATATTGAATGACATAATTAAGATGAATGAAAATAATTCAAAGAGATTTCAATAGTAAAACAGTAGGTTGAACATAATAAGATGAAATTTAATAAATTTCTAAATTATTTTTGACAAAATCATTATATATTGAGTGTTACCAAAACATGTACTTTATGCAAATATGATTCTGAAAAAAATGAAAATATGTGTTTAAATGTAAAAAAAAAAGGCAAAAGTACAGGATGAGAGAGGTGTGTGGCTAAATCACACTTGTCACAGGAGTTAGAGGTAGAGAAAAGCCTAGGTGTTTAGTGATATACAGGCTAGATTACAGTTAGTGGTGCATCAGGGCAACCAAAAAAACATGAGTTTCATTTAAAGACAGGGCTCCTAGAATGAGGGTGGTGGATTGTCTTTTGTCTTCTAGTTTAGGCCCATCTAGAGTATCATATTCATTATTGGTGGCTGCATTTTAGGAGAGATATTGACAAACTGGACCATATCTGGAGAAGCATGGACAATGTAATTTAAAACTATGTACACACTGGGGACTTGTAGTATGGAAAAGAGAAGACTGGAATAGTTATATTCTTGGGAATATTTGAAGAGCTTTCCTCTTGATGCAAGAGTCAATGTTTGCTGGACCTCAGAGTAGAGACCTAGGAGGCAATGGTTCGAAGTTACAGAAAGGCGAATTTCATTTCACCTTAGGCACGAACTTCCTAACACAATTGCCTTGCCCTGAAAGGATTCCAAAACTGGAATCCAAGTAGAGACCAGATGATAACATTTGGGCAAATTTTTGTGGGAATTCTGCTTCAACTATGGATTGCTTATATGATTCCTGAGTTAACTTTCCCCTCTGGGAATATGTAATTCTGTGTCTCTTTGATTCTGTTTCTACTGCATTCTCATTTACAAAAGTATGTAATATGTGTAGTGGTTAGAACAGTGGATTTGAACTCAGCACTGTTGGATATTCTGCTGTGTCTCTTAACTAGCTGTATGTTCTAGGGAAATCATTTTTTAATCATGGATTGAGAGATGGAATAAAATAGATCATCTAGTTTAGCTTTCTCCTTTTACAGATGGGAAACTAAGGCCTAAACAGGAGACTTGATCAGTCATGAATCTTTGGCTTCAAATCTGACATTCATCGGATCAAAGATCCAAAAGCAGAAGGGAGGGATCTCAAAGCTCATTTCTTCTAACCATCTCATTTTATAGATGAAGAAACTGAGGCATAGTGAGAGTATACAATATACTGCAAAATGTTTCCATAATGATGATCCTTTTAGGTAGGTAGTAACTGGTATAAATAGTATTCTCTCCATTTTTCAGAGGAAATTGAGATGGAGAGTTTAAAGATGTCTTATCTGCTTAGCTAGTTAGTATCAGAAAGGAATTCATTTTAGTTAGCATCAGAGAGGAATTCATTCTTTTACAGCACATAATTTCTCTAAGCCTTAGTTTCTTTCCTTTTGAAATGCAAATAATATTCACCATACCTGCTTCATAGAGTTCTTAAGCCCATAGTGTTTGTAAAATGGACCAATAAAATGCATTGGGTTGTTAAGATGGAATAAGATAATGGATATGAAGGTCTTTGATTTTGATTATATGTAGCAAGTTGTGAAGACCCTTTTAGCTCTATCATGTTAATAAGACATTTGATTTCTTTAGAGTTTGGTTTCTCATCTATAAAATAAGTGGGTTGAACTCAGTATCCATGGCCTCTCCTTAGCCAGGCTATTCCTTATTATTATTATTTTTTAAATAAACAAAATTTTTTGGAACCGTTACCTTCTATCTCAGTATGAATTTTAAAACAGAAAAATGGTAAGGGCTAGGCAACAGGGCTAAATGACTTGCCCAGGATCACATAGTTGGGAAGTGTCTGAGGCCACATTTGAACCTAGGTCCATCCAACTTCAGTCCTGGCTCAGTATCCACTGAGCTACCCAGCTGCCCCTGATACTTCCCATTTCTATTGGGCTCCTGATTAAAGGGGAGGAGGGAACAAAAGTAATTTACTTTATTAAGGGATCCTGTTTCTTCCATCCAAACTTAAAGGACCTAGCACTAAAACTAGTTTGGCTTTTGGAGCCCAGGCTGGACAGTGAGTGAATTGTCAATACTGGTTTCCTCTTAAACTTTTTACTACTTATTAGGCCCGTAGGGCTTTTCTCTCTGCTCAGTGGTAAAGATTAGATAATTTGTTTCCCAAGCTCCTTTAACTATTTCCCTACTTGAGAAGATTTGTGATTTTTAGTGTGGGCACTCCCTACACCTACACATATGTATTCTCTCCACACCCTTAATCTTCCAAATTTGCTGTGGCCAAAAATATTAATCACTTGGCAGCCCAGCCCTCTGATGATAAACTTTTTAGAGTTTGGATTTCAGATGACTCTTCTTGCGTGTGTGAGTGTGTGCATGTCTGTGTGTTTCTGTGTCTGGGTGTTGTTTGACTCATCATTGAAACTCACTGGGACTGTCAGGTTATAATCTTTCAGGACCTAGGTTCCTTTCCATGCCACAAAGAGACATCAGTGGAAGAAGCTCAGAAATTAGTTTAATCTTTTAGTACTTGAGAGGTCAAGGGAGCAGTTCTGAATCAGAAATGTCCGATTCATCTTGTGAAACAACTAGGGAATAACCTTATCATGAAGAAAATAAAGCGATTATTCTCACCAATGTGTTAAATGAGGACTCTGAGGCCTTAATTTTAGCCCTCTTTATGAAAAACCTACTAAAAATTAAAAAAAGTTCCTCTTTAAAAAGATGGCATTTAAAGAAAACTAAGTTGTTCAGATTTTTTTGAAATCAGAAGAGATCTTTATTTTAACAATACTTTAAATTTCCTGGATCCACTAGTCTTGTAAACCTTTCCCTCAAACCCTATCATATATATTGTTTGGTCACTTAATCAGCAATGATCTTTTCCTAGTATTTTGTTTATGTAGTATCATGTTCATGGGAAACAATATCATAATGGAAAGAACCCTGTCTCTGGAATTCAGACAGTTGACTTTGAATGCTAGCTTTGCCACTTCCTACCTATGTAGTCTTGGATGAGTCACTTTCCCTTCTTGGCCCTTAGTTTCCTTTTCCATGAAAAGAGAGAGATTAGCTTAGATGACCTCTTATCCCCTTCTAGTTTTCATTTTGTATATATTTTGCATTCTGTGTTTAAGGTCTCTTTCAGCTCTAACTTACCCCAGTAGCCTCATAGGGTTATGACAAAAGCACTTAATATTATGAATGTTTTGTAAAGCTTATAAATGGTATGGGAATGGAAGTTGTGATCACCATTATACAATTTCATAGAAGGCATTCTCTATGCATATCTGGGATGGTTCTAAAGGTTTTTAAGATCCCTTCCATCTCTAAAATTCTGTAACCTTATTACAGCCCTTGCTATGCCAGTGTTCTCGAAAATTTTCCCTGCCATAAAATGGGAGCATAAAGAAATGCTGAATTTGTATATACTTTTACAATAGGGCATTTATGATATTTTAAGGTAGTTCTTTAAAAAAATTTTTTTTTTTAGTGGTAGAAGTCACTCTTAACATAGTGATGTTTCTTTTTCTTTCTTTTCTTGTTTTTTGTTTTTTTGAATCCCTGGTTGCCTCCAACCCTGTAATTTCCTGTTCACTGAAGCTCTCTATCTCTCTGGTACTAAGCTTTGTATTCCAGAGGCTGTGACTGTGTGCTAACAAATCTCCATTGTCCCGTGGGTGGAATAGTGGCTGGAGCTGAAGAATTGGTGTCTGGTTTCTATTCAAATCCAGGTAGTGAGATATATGAATGGACTTTTTCGAATAGCCATGTGTATAATGTCTGCTCCACATGAAGGCTGAGGACCATGCTAGGACAGATTAAGCCCGCTATAGAGTGCCTTTGCCAGCAGTGAGTTGGAGATATTAGTAAGCATAATTTGATTGAGGGGTTCATATTTCTGTTTTGCTTACAAAATATAAAATTAAATATTAACCACACATCCCTCTTTAACTTTCTCAGCACTTAATGGTTTCTATTGTTAACTTTGAAGTTGGAGAAAGTAGAAGCTTTCTGTGGCTCTTAAGTCCAGTGTCTGTTGCTTAAAAGTTTTCTAAATCTTGTACGTTTAACAACATGAAGTATAACTTTGCTGGTTACAAGTAGGCACACCATAAGGAAAGCGGATAGTTTTCCTCTTTAAATCACCACCCTGACTGAGGAGATGGGAGGGGGCCACTTTCTCCTAATTCTGGTTCCCAGTACTTATATGGGCCTACTTGGGCCCCAACTTTCATTTATGAAGGCAATTCAAACAACTTCAAGGGCACTTCACAACTCAGCAAAAGAAGCCCTGACCAAAGAACTGACTTTAACCCCTGTGAACCTGGCAAAGCTGGGGCTTTGGAAGCAGGACTTTGGTGGTCTTAATCTGCCTTGAACAAAGATAGATTCTATAATTCTAATAATTATCACCAAGGGATAACTAATGTATCTTATTTTCATGCACCGAAAAAGTAACCCCAGCACCATGGCCACATATACCCTTTGTATCTCTATAGGCTAGAACCATTTACATTCCTTCAATATCACAGGTATTGCTGGAAAAGGTATGTGTGTGTGTGTACTGTCTTTTATGTTACTTTTTGTCTTAAACTCAGACAGCTTTGTAAGCAGGAGTGTGTGGATTACCAGAGTTAGACAAAAGCAGTCTCGCCTGGATAGGGTGGAGGGGAGGCTTGGGGCACTTCCTGTCACTCAACACATTCCAGCTCACTAAAAATTTCCACACCCTCCCCCCAACCCACCCCCTACAACATTCTCCTCAATACCCTTTAAAAATTGTAGGCATTAAAAGATATTTGGTTCCCCGCATTCCCCATTTTCCTCTTGAATACAGCAAAGACTGCCTTGAACACATACATTCCATCAGATTGCACAAAGCCTGGCTGGGGAAAATGGCTGGCAGTTTTTAGAATCTAGTCACGAACACACACATGAACACCTCACACGTCCTTTCCCCACCCCCTATTCCCCCCTTACACAGCAGCTGGCTGACCTGTCTCACCCACTGTTGGCCTATGGAGCGACCTGGACTGTCTGGTTTTGGCTCATGCCTTTGTCCATGTCTGGCTCAGTTCCTCCCTGTCTATATTTGCCTCCCAGAGCCCTCCAGGCAATGAGAGTGTTTGGTTACATAAAACTCCAGCATTTTCAAAGGAGGTCCCAAACTTTCAACTTTATGGGGAATCCTTTCTGTACTTTGGTCTTCTGTGAATTTCTCCAATATTCTAACATTCCCCCTTTCGAAAAGAAAGAAATCATTATCAAAAGGCCAAGAGGTGCTTGAGACAACCTTTGTGTCCCTCTCGCAATAACTGATTCATAACTCTCTCCAGCTGCCTTATTAGATGAGTCTAAAAAGCTTCTGTTCCAAGAACAAAGGAGCACGTGCAGAAATGAGACTCAAAATCCACTGACAATTTCACTGCCCAGGCTGCTCACAAGATCTTAGTAAAGCCTTTTGCCCCCAGATTTTGTTTTTAAAATCTTTTCTGTTTCCCTCCCCAATAGTTTAAAAAAAAAATAAAGTGCTTACCTAGGCAAAGAATCGAAGTAGTCCCGAACTGTTACATAAGACTTTTTTTTTTTTTAAAGAATAGTTGGATCTCTGTCAAAATGGGAGAGAAAAAAAGCAGCTACATATAACACACAAAAAAGGCAAACAAACTTCAAGCTGGCATAGATGGAAAACAACTTCTCTGAATCTCTTGCTAGTGACTGGGAACTCCTGGCCAGTCTGGGATTCAGTGTAGAGAAAAATGGAGCTGTGAGTTTGTCCCGAAAGAAGGGGGAAAAAAACAGGTAGTCAGACGTAGACTAGACGAGGGTATTGAACTGCCCCAGAGAGCTTTGCAGCCTTGTCTGTCTGCTCCACTTGAATTGAACTACATATGACCTAGATGATGGACAGAAGCAAATTGAGTCATGTGCATGGCTGGGACACAGCCTATTTGCTGATCCCTAGCAGTACATGGGATTTGTTTGCTGATTGGACCATACCCCTGATCATTGAAATATGAAGCCCTTACCATTCAGAGGCAGTAATTCAGGGCCGCCTGTTTGGGTGTCTGTTTCTTTCTCTTTCTAGGGAGAGACTTTCTTTCTAGGGTGTTAGTTTGATTTGATTGAACTCTCTTCTGTGAGCTTGAACACGTCTCTTGCACAGGTTTTATATGAAAATGGATCTTTCGAAAGTAGATCTGTACCATAATAATAAATATGCTTAGAATTAATGAAAGTTTACAAGAGTGTTCCCCTCACAACAAACCAATGAGGTATAAAAGATAGTATCCCCATTTTACAGATGAGCAAGTAGATTCTTTGATGGGAAAGTGACTTGTATAGCACCTCAAATCTAGGAAATGTTGGAACCAGACTTGAACCCAGATTACCTAACTTCAAATCTAGTATCTTTTCAACTCTTAGGCCCTGGGAATAGAAACACTTAAATTTATTTTTTTTTAAACAGGCTCTGGCCTCAAGGATTTTACATTTTAATGACAGTACAGGTTGTGATATATAAATGGCTAAGTTGGTACATATTTTTAAGAAAAAAAAAATTATTGCCTTTTATTTTTTACTATACCCATCTCCTTTTAATCTTTTCTCCCAGCCTATTTGTAACAAAAACATTTAAGCAAAATAAATGACATAATATTCTGACTATATACTGTATTATACATTTGTAGTTTCTTCCCTCTACAGATTTATTTCATCATCAGTTCTGCAAAATAGAGATTTATTATCATAATTAATAAGATCTTGACTTTACATTATTGTAGTGAAATACTTACATTTGGTCATTCCCCATTGAGACAGCTGTTGGGATAGTTGATAGGGTGCTTGGCTTGGAAATTGATAGAGTGCTAGGTAAGAAGCCATGGGTTCTAATCTACCCTTGAAATAACTTAATCTTGGTTTGCCTTAGTTTCCTAAACTTTAAAATAACAATAGCATCTATGATCCCAAGGTTATTGTGAGGATCAAATAAGATAATATTTTTGTAAAACTTGGTTGGGACAAAGTGGGTACTATATAAATGCTTATTCCCTCCCCTCTCTATTATGAGTTATGTCTTCCCATTATACATGAGAATTTGAGGAGGAAGAAAGCAATGTCAGTTGAATCAGGAAATTCTTTCTATAGGACAGGAATTCTTTGTCTTTGTGTGGACCCCTTTGGTAGTCTGGTGAAGCCTCTGGACCCCCTGACAGAATGTCCGAGGATTACAAAAGAAAATGATTATACTGAAATAGTTATCAAAAGTTAAAACAATACAACACATTCATTAATCCTCTTCTGTAGCATGTGGCACAAGAACAGAGTCTTTAAAGAATCTTGGAATTTTATGACATGAAGGTGAGGAGGGGAAAGAATTCTATTTTGAGAATGCTGACTGGAGTCAGTTATAACAAGTATCTAGAAGCAAGAGAGATAGAATGCTACATTTAATAGATAGAAAGTATAAGTAACATGAGTAATATGCCTGGAAAGGTATACTTTGTGTATTTAGCTTGAACCAAGGTATAATTACAGAAAAAAATTGAAAGTATTGGTTATACCTTTAATGACAAAACCAATAATCACATTTCTATAGAACTTTCCTCATAATACATATAGGGGAGATACTTGAGGATTTTAGCCCTTTTTACAGATGATAAAACCAAACTTAGAAGTTTAATAGTTTAAAATTTTTTCACAGCTAGTAAATAACAAGAAAAACACTTCAAAGCCCTTAACTTTCTTTAACATATTTCTATAGCATTTGGTAGTTTGTTATTAGAACCTCATAATTGGGAAAGACCTAAGGTCATCTCCAAACTTATGGGGGAATGAGAATTCTGTCTAGAGTATTCCTGACAAATGGTCATCTAACTTCTGCTTGGTCTTCAAGCCATAAAAAAAATCTCCTTTTTTGAAACTTAATTACTCACATTTCTAAAGCATTTCAAGTTTTATAAAGTACTTCCTTTCCAACAACTAGCCAAGGTAGATTGTGGAAGTATTGTATGTTGCTTCATCTGCCACAGGAAGGTTCTAGTTCTGGCTTCTGTGGCCAGGTGAAACTGGAATAATCCTTTTCCCAATGTGATTGTACTTTGCACATTTTAATATGTGATTATATTTCTTCTCTAGTCTTCTCTAGATTGAGCATCTGTTTTTTTTTCAATCTAAGGAATTTAATAACAACAACAGCTAGCTTTAATATAGCACTTCAAGGATTATAAAATGCTTTATGAGTATTATCTCATTTAATCCTCATAACAACCTCATAACAAAGGTATTATTTTTATCTTTATTTCATTAAGACTTACCCAGGGCAATTATAGCTAGTAAGTGTCTGGGGCAAAATTTGAACTCAAGTCTTCTGACTTAAAGGCTCATCTATCTAAGAATGCCCCTTGTATTTGTATTGTCAGAGTTTACACCTGTCTGACACTTCATTTAGCTGATAGTCTTTTGACAACCATGTGGAATCCTCTCATTTCCAAAAGACTTCTCACTTTCAAGGTCTATCTTTAGGAGAGACTTTAGTTCATCAATGAAATTTTTTTTGAATGAATAAAAAACATTTTTTATTAAAAGCACTGACTATGTACTTAGGTACTTTGATGAGGGTTGAGGATAAAAATTACAAAACAAACATTCCCATCCTTCAGGGAATTAGGACTTCAACATGAGAATGGTAGACTTGGAGGAGAGTTATTTTAGTTTGGGAAATCACTGGGAAAGGTGAATGTCATCATAGGGCAGTTCGTTGATTTGTTTTTCCAGGAAATGTTTTGTTGATTTTATTAATGTTCCCAGAATAAGCTGTGAAAAGCAAGTGGGGAGAGGGTATGGATGCTTTGATAGCATGGCAGGAAGATGGGTAGGGCACAACAAGATGTGCCTGGACCCATCCTAAATATGGTGAATTAGCAAAGCTACATGTGAAAGGAAGAGGGTTGGAGCTTCAGTATATTTTTAACCTAGTCTCTTTTTGAAGGAATTTTCATGAACTACTGCGGCCAAAAACCTCACTTAGAGGTTTATCTTTTAATAATGAATATCTATGCTCTTAATATAGCTGGTACTGGAAAGATTGGCTCTGCTTTTGATTTTAAAGCTTTTAAAATGGAGGACTTACTTAGAAAATTAGTGTTGTCTTCAAGAAATCAAGGTCACACATCATAAATAAATAAGAACAGCATGAGAAGGGGATGCCCTTCACAAAGCAGAGAAATGCTTAACCAAAAAAAAATGATAAAGAAGATCACAGAGTTATTAAATGGATAATTTTGATACTACAAAATTGAAGAAATCTCTGCACAAACAAAATCAGTATGAATAAAATTAGAAGGAAAATTAGAAGAATTAGCTGGGGGTGGGGGGAGTCTTTGCAGAAAGTTTGATAAAGTCCTGATATCCAAGACATAAGGAACAAATAAATGAATAAGAACAAGTTATTCTCCAATTGACAAATGATCAAACTATGAATAGGCATTTCTAAGAGGTTTCTTTTCATAAGTAGAAACCTATACTTTCAACAATATTTTTTAAAAGATCCATATAGATAATAAGAGAAATGCAAATTAGTATAATCTTGGATTGATCAGATTGGCAAAAAAAAAGAAATAACAAATATTGGGGAGAATATGGGAAGACATCTACATTGATGCACTCTTAGTGTGGAGTATGGGAAGTTGTCCAGTTATCTGGAGAGCAATTTAGAACCATATATCCAAAATCACTTAAACTATGCATTCTTTTTGAACCCCTAAAGACTACAACTAGACTTATACATCAGAGATACAAAGACAAAGAGAAAATATTCATGTACAAAATATTTTCATAACCCTTTTGTTGCAGCAAAAAACTGGAAAATAATGGGAGTTCCCAACAATGGTTGAATAAATTGTAGCATATAAATATAATGAAGTATTATTTTGTTATATGAAATGACTATATCAGAAGAAAACTCTTTAAAACTTAAGACCTTTGATCAATACATTGAACAAGCACACTTTCAGAAGATCATTGATGAAGCGATAATCCACCCCTTAACAGGTATTAGTTGTCAGATTCAGAATTTGGTATACATACACTTTTGGACATGGCCAATATGTGGGTTTGCTTTGTTTGACTATGCTTATTTGTCACCATGGAGGATTCTTCTCACTTAATTTTAGGGGAGATTTTAAAGGGAAGTAATAAAGATGTCCCAAAGGGACAAGAAGAGAGTCATTGAAGAAATTTTTAAAGATCCATAGAAGAGGGGCTACTAGGTGGTACAGTGGATAGAGCACCAGACCTGGAGTCAGGAGGAGCTAGATTTAAATATGGCTTTAAACTCTTCCTAGTTGTGTGATCCTGGGCAAGTCATTTAACCCCATTTGCCTAGCCCTTGACCTTCTATCTTAGAATTGTTACTAAGATAGAGAGTAAGGTTTTTTTTAAAAAGACACATAGAAAAGAACAGGGGAGGTTTGGAGGGAGACACAGACAAGCATGCTAATTCCAAAGAAATATGCTGACTTTATTGAACACTAAGATGTTGGTAATGGAGATTTGAAGTATGATATAGAATCCTTTTAAAAATGTTCTTTGCATATGGAAATGTTAATACTCGTTTGGTGTCTATAAAATACAAAATCTCAAAAGACAAAAATTATTTAAAAAATCTCTGGATCACTTCTAAACCACAATAAGGAGGTATTGCAGGAGGACTTAATAGGACTGAGGCACATACAACATATATCATTATTCCTGTTTTTATAAATGAAGAATCTAAAATTCAGGAATGATTTTTCCAAGTTCGTATAGCTAATAAATGATAGTTTCTGAACTAGTCAGATTATCTTCTGTCATTCTTTCTTCCCATTTCTGGATGGAGCTCTTGAGCCAGGAAGACCTGAATTCAAATTCCCCTTCAGACACTTACTGGCTGTGTAAACCTGGGTGAGTCACTTACTCGTAGTCTGTCTCAGTTTCTTAACTCTGAAATGAGGATAACACTAGCTCTTTACCTCACATGGATTATAATGAAGATCAAAGAAGGATATATTTCAGAAAGCACCCCATTTTTTTGCCTCACACAAACTTTTCTACCCCTTGCAATCCACAGAGGCAATCAGGTATCACAGTAGATAGGATTCTGGGCCTCAAGTCAGGAAGATTTGCGTTCAAATCCAGTCTCAGACATTTTCTAGCTGTTAATACCCCAGGCAGAGCATTTGACTTATGTTTACATCAATTTCTTCAAGTATAAAATATGGATAATAATAGTACTTACCTCTCAAGGTTTTCTCAAATGAGATAATACATGTAATAAGCACTTAGCAACCAACAGTGCCTGCTCTACCGTAGTAGAGTCAATAATTGAGTCGAGAATATATTAAGCTTTTGCTGTGTGCCAGGTCCTGTGCTTAGCCCTAGGGATACAAAGAAAGGAATGAGAGAGTCCCTACCCTCAAGGGCCTCACAGTCACATCTAACTACAAATCTAACCCTGAAAAGGGTTGAAGCTGGGGAGAAGTTACCTGGCAAGAGGCATGATGAAGTCCTACAGCCAGGATGAAAAATGATCAGAGATGGTGTGTTGCCTATTATCTTTGGTCTTGCAGAATAATGAGTTTCTGGAGATGACAGAGTTCAGGAAAGTAGCTTGTTGGGAAATGGTGTGGAGAATACTTGGGTGTCATTCTTAAATAGGGGAGACTAGGAAGGAGCTTCCAGAGGTTTACCTTTCACTCTCTCCAACCAGAGCTATGTTTCCTGGTTTATTTCATTTTGTAGAGTGTTGATTCTGGGACATGATGAAGTCCAGGAAGGTAATTAGGATAGAAAATTGTAGGTGCTATATTCTCTTTGCTCAACTCAAACTGCTTTCTGCAAGGTTACCAGCAGTCTATGCCAAACCTAGCAGCATTTTCTCAGTGCTTATTTTTCTTGGCTTTTATGCAGTATTCAATGCTGTCCACTGTCCTTTCCTAGAAACCTTTTCCTTCCTGAATTTTCTTGATACTTCTTCTAATTCTCCTACTTGTCTGACTCATTTCCTTTGCTGGTTCATTATCCTTGTCTTATCCCCTCTGCGGGGTATTGTAAACCTTAAAATTTCTTCTCCCCTAAATTTTAACTGTTACAGAATCCTCCAGGGCTATATCCTGAATCTTTCTCTCTCAGTATATTTTTGGTGGCCACATCATCTCCTGTAGATTCAACCATCACCTCTGTGTAGACAACTACCCAGTCTCTATACCCCATTACATGTCATCAACTACCTATTGGAAATCTCTACCTGGATTGTTCCATAAGCATCTCAACTCAAGGTGTCCAAAACCAGAACTGATTTTCTTTTCCCCAGAACTCTCCTCTGGGCAAGCTAGGTGGCTGAATAGAGAACCAGCCCCCCAGGGATGAGAGGTCCTGGGTTCAAATTTGCCTTCAGATACTTCCTACCTGTGTGTTCCTAGGCAAATCATTTCACTCCCAATTGCCTTTGAAGAGGAGCCTTGCTTAGTATTGATTCTAAGATGAAAGGTAGAAGTTAAAAAAAAAAGACAACTCTCTCTTCTTCCTAACTTCTTGATTCTTTTGAGAGACCATTACCCTTCCAGTTATCCTTTACTCTTTCTCTCTCAGCCCTAGTATTCATCAATTACCAAGTCTTGTGAATACTATCTCAACAGTATCTTATATTGGTTACTTTTCAAACCTCTAGCTATCACTGTAGGTTCAGGTCCTTCTCATCTCTCTGCTGGACCATTGTAATAGCCTTCTAGTCAGTCTTCTAGGCTCCTGTCTCTTTCCTCTGATGCCATCCCCAATACACTGCCAAATTGATATTCCTATAGCTCAGGTCTGATCATACCATTTCCTTCCTCCAGCGGCTCCCTTTAGAGTTTAGAATAAATTATGAACTGCTTTTTTAGACTTTAAAGCCCTTCACAATCTCGCTTCAGTGTGACCCTCTAGGCTTCTTGCACATTTCTTTCCTTTACATAGTCTACTTCCTAGACAAACTAGCTCCTGCAGCTCTTTCTTGTGTACAGTATTTCACTGTCTCTCTTTCTGCTTTTGCATGAGGTGGAACACCCTCCTGCCATGTTCCTGTTTTCCTCACTACTGCCTAGTAGAACATCTAGCTTTCTACAGATTTGGTTCAGCCCCTCATCCAGGAAGCGTGTCCTGATTCCACCCCAGAAATGGTTTCGTACTTGATTTTGTATGAACTTATATGTTAGAGTAGATAGACAATTGACTTTGAGGTCAATCCATGAGCACTCAAAAGCTACTACTGTCACTCACTACCTATGACCTTAAGCTAGTCACTTGCATTGGTCTTTAAAGAATTGACCTCGGAGCTCCCTTCTTGCTTTCTTTGGAGGACTCAGAATTCTTTGAATAGGAAGGAAACTATCCCTGATATTTCCCCTTTGATTGGGGTTTTTACCCTTATCTGATCTCTAGTCTCATAGAAAACTGCCAAGAGGTTGGTTGGAGAAGCCTGATCCCCAGTGAACTGTGACAAAGCCTTTATTCATGCACGACAGTCAGGGGCTCTCTTATCAACATGCCTAAGCATGTGGATTCTAGGATTTATTTCTAGGCTTGTTGGGCCACTGGGAAACTAGGTCATTACCTAACACTGTCATTTGTGACATTTTTGTTTAGTTTTGAAAGCTGCTTTCATTTCTTTAACACAAATTGACTTTCATATTTTGAGTTTAAACCAACCACATGTAATAAAGCCTCAGCCCATATATATTATATTCCTCACCCTGCAGTTGTTTTTTTTTTCTCTTCTTAACAGCTGGGTATCTTAATTCTATATTAGAGGCAACATGGTAGAGTTAAAAAAGAACATTGCATTGGGAACCAAAAGATATGGATCTCAATCTTGGCTCTGCTCTTCTTTCTGTGTGTTCTTTCATAAGTCTTTGAATCTCTGTTTTCTCATTTGTAAAATTATGGGATTGGATTAGATGATAACAATCATAATAGCGCTAGCATTTAAACACTCCTTTAAAGTTTGCAAAATGTTGTACATATATTATCTTATTTGATTCTTTAAGACCCCTTCTAATTCTATAATTCTGTGTTAGATGATGTTTCTACAACTGCCTTGCTTGCTGACTAATTTCACTATATACCTTTTCCTTCTGAACATTTCCTCTCCTCCCACCCCAAGCCCCTCTTCAGATCTAGAATCATAAGTCATAGTTAAATTGTATTGTTGTTGTTGTTTTTCAGTGGTTTTTCAATCATATCTGATTCTTCATGACCCCATTTGGGATTTTCTTGGCAAAGATACTGGAATGGTTTGCCATTTCCTTCTCCAGCTTATTTTGCAAATGAAGAAACCGAGGTTAAGTGACTTTCCTAGGGACAGACATACAGTTGACAACAAATTCTGAAACAAGATTTGAACTCTAGTTTTCCTCACTCTTAAGTCCAATATTATGCACATATTTATACTGGGGCAGTTTGATAGGGGTAGAGGAGAAATCATTTTAATCATAGAGGATCAGAAAAGGCTTCATAGAATAGGTAGTACCTACACTGGTACGTATAGGAAGGGAAAGATTTCAACAGGGAGAAATGAGGAGTCTTAATGAACATGTGGAAAATGGAGTGGGTGAGATGAGGTCAGATCATGGAAACCTCTCTTCTTTGGGTCTCTTGAGATTAAAAGACTAAAATAGACTACATCATTACAATTATATTCATGAAACTATTTAAATGAAGACTGCTTGGGAGGTAAACAGAGATAAAGGTTGGACTGTGGACAGAAACCTTTTCTAGCTCTCTAGTTCTATAATGCTCTCATTTCCATGGATCTCCTTTTCAATTCTTGGCAGCAACTTTATGTTTCTTGGTTTTGTTCCCACTGAGTATGAAAAGGATTAACATTTTACATAGGATCTTTGTGACCATGAGCTAGATTATGGGGTAGAGCCATTTCCTTTGCCAGGTTCTAAATAGAGGATGTTTCTTCACATTCATAGGTTTTAGAGCTAGAAGCAATATTAGAAGTAAGCATCCATGCTCCACATGAACTCACTGCCCACCTTATGAAATAGCCTACTTTGGAATAGCTCTAATTGTTAGGAAGCTTGTCTTTCTATCAAACAGATAATCTGCCTCCATATGTTCTTTTTTAAACTCTTACCTTCTGTCTTAGAATTGGATAGTAAATATTGTTTGAAAGCAAAAGAGTGGTAAGGGCTAGGTAATTGGGGTTAAATGACTTGCTCAGGGTCACACACCTAGCAAGTGTCTGATGTAGATTTGAACCCAGGATCTCCCATCTCCAGGCCTGGCTCTCTCTCCATTGAGCCACTTACCTGTTGGTTTTCCTTCTGTCTTTTCAAGATAAAGACAAGTCTAATTCTTCTTCCAAATGACAGCTTTTTAACTCATTGAAGTAAGTGTCTCCCTTAATTCTTCTTTGGACTCCATAGTCCCTTTTCCCTCAACTGCTCTAGGACTTTCGCTCATTCCAATCTACTTGCATTTCTTGATGTTTCCCAATTTACATTCTTCTAAGATGTGGTACCTAGAACCACACATAATGTGCCCAATTCTTGCTATGGCCCTGATTGTATAAAAAGGTTGGGTTGCTGTTTATTGTACTAAATATTTCATAGGTATAGAATATTATAATGTGGATTCTCTAAGATAATTTCTTTTTAGCCCTTCAGTAAGAGATGTGTTGACAGGCAGCAGGTAGGAAATGTGTATTTCTTTCCCTCGACAGACCTTGGTGTTTTCTCACTGTCCATTAACACTATCAGGAGTGTGATGTCTTGCTATAGTGTTACCATCAGGGGCTTGAAAGCTTTAGTCTACTAAAGAAGCATTTAGAGGCTTTCCCCAGAAATTTCCTTCTGGTCTGGTAGAATGATCAGACACCCATGAGTCAGAAAACCTTCTTGTGGTTTGTATCTAAGAAGCTTTTTGATTATGGGCAAATGGACTTAAATTCTCTGGGCCTCATTTTGCTCCTTTCTAAAATGCAAAGTTTACACTGGACAATCTGGAGGATCCTGTTTAGCTGTAATAGTTCATGCTTTATGATCTGGGTTTGAATAGTGGCTCTGCCACTGACTCACTAGAAACTCATAGATTTACTATAGGAAAAAGCACTTCACATTCCAGGGCCTTACTTTTTCATCTCCAAAGTGAGGTAGGTTGGACAAGGTGATTAAAGCCCTTTCCAACTCCACATTTTATGTTCTGCAGTCCCTTCCACTATAAATTACTGTATCCCAATATTCCTTCAAACTCAGCCAATCTACGATTATGATTTGGGGCAACTCAGTTAATATTAAGTTTGCTTAAAAGGGGCAAAACCTTTGCTTGGGCTTCTAAGATGAGAAATCCCAATAAAAGGAGAACATTTCATGATGAGCTAGCTGAACATGTCATTGCATTTTGTCTCTGAGACACTACCCTAAATTTCTTTCTTTGTGTTTTTTTTAAACAATTTTGATTTTTTTCCCTCTAATTACATGTAAACAAAAATTCTAACATTCTTCAAAAATTTTTTGAGTTCTATATTCTTTCCTCCCTCCTCCCTCCTCTCTCTCCTCCTTGGGAAGGTAATCAAATTGATACAGATTATTTATGTGCAATCATGCAAAATATTTCCATATTAGCCATGTTACCCAAAAAACCCCAAAACCAAACCCCCCCAAAACAAGAGAGATAAAGAAAGTTTTAAAAAGTATGCTTCAGTTGACATTCAGACTTCATCAGTTCTTTTTCTGGAGGTAAATAACATACTGAAGAGTCAACCCATTTATCATAGATCTCTCCTGTGTTTCACATATTATTGATGGGCACACAGTTCAGGAATCACCGAAGTTCTTAATGCTCAGAGGAGAGATATAGACATAAAGATCTTTCACCCCTCTTCTAGGATCTGTAAAACCCAAGTATTCAGGTCCCAGGTCCAATATACTTCCCCACATCCATAATTTGTAAATCCCATTTACCATGGAATTTGTTCCAAGGCAAATGTTCAGTTACTTGAAAAATCTCAAACATGAACTCTTTACACCATCTGTTTCAAACAGGTGCCTCAAACAGGGGTATGGTGAAAGACTTGAATACTTATTCTGATTTCGCAACTTTATTGATGCCTTATAAGAATAATCACCTTCTCACCCTGGGAAAGAGTTTCCTGTCTTTTAAAATGAGATAAAGGAAATGCTTTCAAAAATCTCTTCAGTTCTGACATTTTATACTCAAGGCCCATTTCAACTCAATTCTGCCACTTGCCTCTTTGGCCCTCAGTTTCTCCTTTCGTAAATTTAGTTGAATTGGGATTAGTTGGTATTTGAGGCATCTTTCAGCTGAAATATCCTTTGTTTTAAGATCTTTTCCCTCTTCGTATTCTATAAAACTTATTTCATTGTTTAGATCAGTCATCATAAGGCACTCATTCACATGTTTTTTGAAAACCCAATGACCGACTTAATCTTTTCAAAACTCAAATCCACTGGGCACTGTTATCTCTTGATCAAATAATTCTAGTAAACATTTTGTTCAGAGAAATATATGTGAAAGACTGTTATAAGAGTAAAAATATAGTCCCCTATCTTCTACCCATTGCATATACCCATTACAGGGCATATGTTTCATTCTTCATTGAGTTTGGGACTTGGTTCAGAGTCCTTTTCTTTCTCCCTGAGTTATACTAGGACTTCAGCCTACCTGTTGCTATTCCCTCAAACACCCTAATCTCTCAATTCATGATTACTTGTTTCCTATGACCTACTCCTCTACCCCACCTCAGCTATACACTAAAGATGGTCATATTCTTTTTTTTTTTTTGATAAAGATATTTTATTTTGCCAATTAACATGTAATAACAATTTTCCATGTAAGTTTTCTGAAGTTATATGATCCAAACTGTCTCTTTCCTTTCTTTCTCCCCCTTCCTAGAGCTGGTAAGCAATTTAGGCTGGGTTCTACATGTATTATCATGCAAAGCATATTTCCATATTGTTCACAAAGAGTTTCAATAGGGAAGGGGACTTTGAAAGGGAAGGAGCCAATGTTCAGCTGTTGGGGATTGGATACTACATGGCACTTCCTCTTTTTTTTTTCCTAAACTGAGCTGTTACCAATGGAGTCAGTCAGTCTAGACTAAAGGGTAAGTCTGTTCCCCCACAGCCTCCTTAACTGATAAATTTAAATTCCCCTCCTATCACATAGACTCTGATTCAGATTCTAGTATAACTCAAGGTATCTAATTTATTTGGTTATGATGTTTTTGAAAGAATAAGGAAAGGAGAGGAGAGGGAAGAGGGAAGAGGAAAGAGGAAGTCCCTGAGATTTTCTCTCCTATATAGCTCTTGAGGGTTTGATCAAGGAAGTCTTTTTATGAATAAGCTCTGGGTTCCCCTAAGGGAAAAAAGAGAGTCTTTATCCCAAATTGGTTTCAGCTGAGAATTGAGATCTTCAGTTCAAGCAAAGGATTTAGAAACTTGTATTTCTTCCACCCAGCTCCACAGAGTCCCAGATAAGAAGAACTTTGAGTTTCTTCCTCCAACTGCTTTTGAATCTGGATGGAATTCCACCCATCCCCTGAGGTTTTGTGAAGGTTTTATTTGCTTCTCTTCTCAGCATCTCTTCAAACTTCAACTTTCTCTTTGCTCCTGGTCATCTCCTTGTTCAGAGTATAATATATAAAACCAAAACTCCAAAATAAAAACCCAAATAAACTAAAGTGAAAAATTGTCTGCTTTGATCTGCTTTTAATTCTGACTACAACAGTTCTCTCTCTGGAGTGGATATTATTCTCTGTCCCAAGTCTCTCAGAATTGTCCTGCATCATTGTATTGCTTATATAAGCAGCTACTTCTTTCATAGTTTCCATAATATTGGTATTACTGTGTACAGTGTTCTCCTGGTTCTGCCTATTATTTCACTCTGTTTTAGTTCACATAGGTCTTTTCAGGCCCTCTCTAAAATCATTCTGTTCATCATTTCTTACAGCATAATAGTATTCCATTACTCTCATGTATCACAATTTGTTTAGCTATTCCCCAATTGATGACATCCCTTCAACTTCCATTTCTTTGCCAAGGGGTCATATCCTTGATCTTGCCATTACCTACTATCATTATTAATATATCAACTGAGCCTAAGAATATTGAACATATACTCTCCCCCATAGTACTCTAGGTCTGCAAAAAAAGGAAGGGAGATGCATTCTCCTATCTTTTCTTCTGGCCCATGCATTCTTTCCATTTTCATTTTTATCATCATTTATATTGTTTTTCTGATTAAGCTTCACTATGCATTAGTTCATTTAATTGTCTCAATGCTTCTGTAGTCTTTATTTTCCTAATTTTCCCAAGTTTATTGGCATCTATTCCTCTCCTATATATATGCACTTTTTTTTTGCTGCTTAAAAAAATACTATGAGTATTTTTACATTTCTGTCTTTGACCTCCATATGCTTTCACCCAGAAATCTCACGTTTAGATCTCTTTTCTAAAGAGTTAGTGAGAAAGATACCTTGTGAAGTTTTTGAGGTTTGCCTTCTCTAAAAGTCTTTGAGTGAAAATTGGGATAGTTGCTAATAGAGATGTTATAAAGGAGATTCCTGTATAGTACTATAGAGTCTAGAAGGCCACTGGAGTCTCTTATTCCTCAGTTTAATATCATTTATAATAGTTGAAATTAGAGTCTCTCATTTCAACTGTTATAAATGTTATAAAATTAGTCTCTCAGAGATAACTAAATTTGCATCTTTTGTTACTGACTGAACTTGGTCTAATAGAAACATTACTGATCTTAAGAGTCAGAAGGAACCGGGTTCAAATTTAGACTCCATTGTTTGCTAGCTGGGTATCTGGGTAAGTCACTTATACTCTCTAATCCTCAATTTCCTAATTTGCAAATGGGATTAAACTTTTTTTTAAAAATGGATTTTATTTATATCTTTTTTTTTCATCAGCAGCCTTTCTCCCTATATTCATTCCTGTCCTGATTGTTCTTTGAAGCGAGCCATCATTTATAACAAAGAACTTAAAAAAATTAAAGGAAGAGGAAAAAAAGAAACAAAATCTCCAGTAAAACTGAATAGTACAAAGTAAAAAAATCTGATCTGTGTAAAGTTCCACACCTATGGACCACTGCTACCTCACTTTTTCAAAGAAGGCTATCTTTTCAAATCTCATCTTTGGAAGCAAGCTTAGTCTTTATAATTTGGAGGCTAATAAATTTGGATTATGTAACTCAAAGGTTTGTTAATGAGAAAAGGACTTTGTAAAGCTTTTTGCCATTGTAGTCTACTTATTAATGCCTAGAAATCTTGTATATCTATATTATATGCATTCCCATTCAAAAGGGGGTGTTTTTTATAGTGGGATGGCTATCTCAAATATAGCAACAGTTGAACATGGTATCCTGCTGAGATCCCAGAATAACAGTGCCTTAAAAGGCAATAATGTAGAGATCATAAGGGTAAGGGGAGGGGGGGGGGCGGAGAATTAGGGCACAGCTGTGGAGTTCTGTAGGCTAAAACATAGACTCAATATGTCATAGGAAATTAAATTTCTTTCATGACTTGAGTGCATACAAGGTTGATTCCATACCTAAGTTGGACCATTTGGTTCCTTTTCCTTAACCCCACATACATCTGTGGGAGTTTAGAAAAAGAAGAAATTGCAATAAGTTCAGTTTGGGGCATTTATCATTCCTGTCCTGAGTGGATCCCTCTGAAATTTAAACCATCTCTAAGCAAAAGGAGATATCAGCAGCTAAACCTGCTTTGGAAACAAATGAGAGGATTAGATAAATAGCTGATTTTCCTGGTCGGTAAAGATTAATCTTCATTTTGGGGCTCTATTATTCTGTTTTCTAATACTGCATATTCCTGATAATTTAAGGTTTAACTTTTCTTCCTTTCCAAATTCTTTGTCCCTTCCAGCTGTGTTGTTCTGATTTTTGTAATGTTAAAAATATAAAGAAAATGGAAAACTTTAAGCACCTATAACTATAGTGTCCTTTCTTAACATAACCCATAGATCTCCATTGAATTGCCTGGAGGCATTTAAACCATAGGACTGCTTTTAGACTTCTCACATAAAGAATTCAAATCAGAAAGGAAACCAGATCAAAGACCATGATTCTAATAACTTCCTTGTGCACATGCAGAAAAATTTACAAATGTAGACTATTTCAACTTGGCAGCCTATTGACAGATAGATAATTTTCTGTCCTCTTTAGAGTGATCTCATTGACAACCTACATTATTAAATCAACAACAGTGGTCTGGTAAGATTTAAATGCTTTCTGGGCATCTCTAACTGAATAATTTCTACTAATTATTTTCCAGTTATGTTAGTGAATGCTTTGCCATTTATCTGCTAGGAAGCCCCAGTCACATTTTCCCAGAGGCTAATCAATAGTCTACCCATCCCTAAAAATTCTCCTTACTGCTTACTTTTCTTTCTGTTTACAGTGATCACTCCAGATGGGAATGCATACATTTACATACTCTGTGCATAGTATAAACAAAAATGTTTACATGTTATCCCCCTCATTAGAATGTGAGCTCCTTGGGGGCAGCTGGGTAGCTCAGTGGATTGAAAGCCAGGCCTAGAGACGGGAAGTCCTGGGTTCAAATATGGCCTCAGCCACTTCCTAGCTGTGTGACCCTGGACAAGTCACTTGACCCCCATTGCCTAGCCCTTACCACTCTTCTGCCTTGGAGCCAATACACAGTATTGACTCCAAGATGGAAGGTAAGGGTTTAAAAAAAAAAAAAGAATGTGAGCTCCTTAAAGATAGGAACCACTTTTCATCTCCCCAACTTAGCACAGTGCTTGGGCATATAGTGGGTGCTTAAATAATGTTGTTTGCTGACTGACTATGTATAAACCCTTTTTAATGAAGAGGCTTTGAAAGCTATCATCCCTAAGCATAGCAGGATAGGGGAAAGAATGGATAGTATGAGTAATAAATATATATAGACTCAGAATTTTCAAGCTAAATGACACCTTTATAACACCCAATATTAGAAAATAATGTTTGAGCTCAAAGAGATTTCTGTAGTGTTCTTAACAAACCACTTCACAAATGAGTTCTGGCATGCTTAAAATTATACAGCTAGTCAGTGGTAGAGCCCAGGGCTCCCAACAACCAGGTTTCTTTCCACTGTGATCAATGGGTAGCTCTCTCCACAGCAATTTTCAGTTCTCTTCGATTGTTTATCAAAAATGTTTTCATGTTTTGTTTTTCCAGAACCATCACTAGGAATTTTTATGACTGGGGGAAAATTAATCATTTTGGAGGGAGGGGGGAGAGAAGGAGCAAACAGTATAGTTTGACCACAAGTGCAGTTGCATCAGAGAGGAGACAATTTTTTCCTCAGAGAATTTGACTCCCATGGAGTGAGTCTAGGAGAAGTGAGCCAGAACCTGAAATGAAGACCACAGTGATTGCACTCTGGGAGTGACTGTCCAGAGGTACTGTGGTACTGTGGATCAGTGGAAGAACCAAAAAAGGCAAGGTTTGGGGATGCTTACCTCTGCCATATGGTCAGCCAGCCTGGACCAAATTCTTAGTCATAATGGGCTTGTTAAAGCATTGACTCTTTTGGTTGCTCAGAATATAGTATTTAACTTGGTGACCTACTTTCCTGTTGGATTTCTGCACAGTGCCAGAGATGTCAGCAGTTATAGCTCTCAAGATTGTACAACATGATTTTCCTTTTCCCACTTTATTCATTTTGCAAATACTTTTGTTCTACCAATCCATAGTTCATTTGCCTGTTAAGAGATAAATTTTTATCCTGAGATCTAGACTAAAAGGGACTCTTCTTAAGGAGCTTGGAGATAAATAGTTCAGCCTTCTACTATGGGTCCAAGTAGAAGACAAATTAGTATACTAGTAACTAAAGTCAAGACTTGCAAGGGGTAGGAGGGAGTGCCAGGATGAACTAGTTCAATTCTAACTGAACAACAATAGGGAAGACACTTGTACCTCTTGGGCATAGAGCAGGAAGCGAACCATCAGGATAATCTAATTCAACACTCATTATGTAGATTAGGAAACTAATCAGAAAAATGTAGTGGCTTTTCCAGGGTCATTGGTAATAAATGCCAGAAAATGAACCATAAGCCCAGGTTTTATAGCTAGACGTCCGGTGCCCTTTTTAAAAAATCCCTCTATGCTGTACCTATTTTTTAAAAATGTAATTTGTACTAAGATTCCCTTCTCATGAACTCATTTGATGAAATCGACTCTGCTGTCTGATATTAAGTCAAGCCAATAAGCATTTAAGTGCATACTCTATGCCAGACACTATCCTAAGTATGGAGGAGTTCAAAGAAAGGCAAACCCAGTGCCTGCCTTTGAGAAGCTCCCTTTCTAATGGAGAAGATCTGCTGCAGTAGAGACTATGAGCTATGTTGCAAGAGAGGTAATTCCCATAATTCTTTTTATCTCTGCAACACTGTTTTAGGAAGAGCTGGTATTGGCTCCAATTCATGAAGGAGGAAACAGAGGCTTAAAGAGAAGTGGCTTTCTGCAGGTCATACCTGGTAAGAGCCAAACCTTCTGACTTTTAGGTCCAAGTTCTTTTTAATGTATAGCCTTTAATCTCTGCTATAGGCAGTAATAATAATATCTGACATAAGCTACTTGAAAATTGGCACAGTCTTTTACATACATTCCCATTCTATCTTCCCCACAACTCTAAGGCTGTACTGTGAATATCACTCCCATTTCACAGATGAGGAGAAGGGGGTGTGATTAGTCAGTTATCACCAGAGGCAGCACTCATATTCAAACTCCTGGACCTTGTCCAATGCTTTGTGCTATTTCAGTAATACTAAACTACCACATTCTAACAGAAGTGAGTGGTTTCAAACATTTAGAACAGAAGTGCCACAAATAATACATTTCTTTTTCTTTGGTAGCATTCTGTCAAAAGAGTATTATTTCTCATCAGGCCTTTTTAACTTCAATAGATCCCATGCTTTTCTGCCTCCAGCACCTTTTCTCCCACTGTTCCCGTGCCAGAATGTCAAACTTACCCTTCTTCATTTGTTCACTTTCTATCCAGCCCAACTCAATTGCTACTCTCCATAAATCTTTAGTTCCTCTCAAATCTTTTCTCCTTGGCCTTAACATAGTATTTTTATAATGTGATAGTACTATACCTTTATCTGTCTATAGCTATAATTACTTAATAGTAATGTAATAGTACTTTAATAATGGCCTATAATACAGTGCTCTGGAAAGGATGCTGTATATAATTAGATCACCTTGATTCAGATGTCAGTAGTAAGTGTACTACTTAAGGGTTTTGATTGAAGGTCAAATAAATCCTGAACTACATTCAATTCAGTTAAATTTACCCAACACTGAGTGGCTGTAGTGTAATAAGACCTAGTATTCGGTGGGGTAGAGAAGAGAATGTGAATCTGTCCCTAGGAAGTTGTAGTCTAATAGGATGAGACAAATAGACAAATAACTTTAATATAACTTTAACATGGTCCACCAATAGTTTTTGCAAATTCAGTTAAATGAATATTTATTAAGTATCTAATAGATACAAGGCATCATACTAGGAACTGTGGGTATAAGGGAAAAAATTGAGTGTCTCTGTCCTCAAAGAACTTCTCTTCTTTAAGAGTGGCGGGAATAATAAGTAAATAAAAGGATTAGGAAGGAGAAAACTAATCAGTAAAGATTTCTTGTAGTTTACATCATAGGTAAGTCTCAAAAGAAACTAAGAATTCTAAAAAGTAGAAATGAGGGGATTACATTCTAGGCTGTTTACATGGAGATGGGAGGTGGAGTATTCAGCTCAGGTATTAAGTAGTTCTTTTGGCTAGAGTAGTTAGTACCTGCAAGTATCATATGTAATAAGCCTGAAAAGGTAGGTTGGAGTCATATTTTAAAAAGGCTTAAAGTTCAGGCTATGGAGTTTGTATTGTGACCTAAAGATCAAAGAGATCTAGTGAGGCTTATTGAGCAGGAAAGTCACAATCAAACTTTTTTCCTTAGGAAGATTACTTTGGTAGCTGTTTAAGATGGATTGGAATGAAGATATCAGAATCAAGAAGACCAACTGGAAAGCTATTGCAAAAATATAAATGAGAGACAATAAAGGTTTGGACTGGGTAGTGGCTGTAAGTGGAGAGAAGGAGAAAGAAGTGATGGTAGAATTGGTAAGAATTTGCAACCCTTTTGGATTTAGGTGTGTGAGGGTATATGGAGAGAGAATAGGTTAGGATGGCTGGGGTCGAAAACCTGGGTAATTGAAAGGATAGAAGGATGGTGGGGTTCAACATAAATGGAAAGTTTGGGGGAGACGGAGGGGGAGGTTAAAGAGAGCAGACAGTTCATTTTATATGTGTTGAGTTTGAGTTACCAGTAGGACATCCATTTGGGAGTGTCCAAGCAATTACTAATGTAAGACTGGATTTCAGAAAAGAGATTAAATCAAATTATATAGATTTGGGATACATTTGCATAGATAACCCATGGAAGTGGATAAAAACATCAGAGGGCAGAGTATTAAGAAAGAGGATGACAACCCTTGGAGGACATTTATGCTCGTCCAACAAGGAGACTGAGGAATTTCTCAAGAAGTTGAAGGAGACCAAGAGAGAGCATACCACAGTAGTCAAAGGAGGAGAGTGTTTCATAGCTCAGGCTCACCTCTATGCCTGGAATGTTCTCACTTTCATTTCTTAAAATCCTTCATTTCCTACAATATTCAACTTAGGTGACTCCTCCTTAGGAACAGCCTTTCATGATTCCCTTAGTTATTAGTAATCTTCCTTCTTCATATGGTCATATATATCACAGAATGATAAACTGGGGCTACAAAACTCCTTAGTGTGTCAGGAACCAGATTGAAATGTAATTTGGAAATGTTTAACAAAATAAATAAAAATGCAGTTAAACAGATGATTTGTGAGTTTCTAAGACAGTTTGCAACTTACAGGCATCCATTTCTAGTTGAGCTTAACTCTAATGTATAATACTTAACTGTGATGTGTTTTTGGATGAGTGTGGGGCTAGTGTCTAAATAAATAGCTCTTGCTCATGGGTGGAAGAGGTAAAAAAATCTGAGATCCTATCTGGCCTACTCCATAACCAAGGCTAATGGCCTTTTCTTTTTTTGTGGGAAGTAGTAGAAGGACTTTGAGCATACCAGCAACAGTCTTTTTTGGGGACAGGAGGGTAGGCAGGATCCAGGCCTGCTGAGGTTAGATAATCTGTTCTCTTCCAATCTCCAAGAGAGGTTTTAGGTTAGGATTATATCTGCACTCTTCAAGTATCTCTAGTCTGGGGGTGTTACAAGGGGATCACTTTAAAAGACTGATATATATTAATTTAAGGTCACCAAGGAATTCAGCTATGTAATTCCTAAATGAAAAACTCAAGTCAGCAGTCAACCTTTTATGGAGTTTAATTACAATAGGAGGAAGAAAGGAATTAGAGATAGAGAGAGAGAAAAAGGGAGAGAAGGGAATAGGGCTTAAATACCCCTTCTGTTTAGGCTGGGCCAAAAGGCCCAAGCCCTTAGATAGCTGGGGCAAAGAAAAGAGATCAGTCCCTATTACTCACGTGACCAAAATGGAGAAACAGTCTCAGAGGCCCCCACCTTCAGCTTCCTTCAGAGCAAGCTTCTCAGAGTACACTGCCACCACTCCGACCAACTCCTCAACCACCTCGAGTCTTCAGACCCCCCTGATCTTTAAGGAAAACCCTCCAAGTTGCCTCCCCTCAGTTCTCACATCTACCAATCACTGTCCATCAATTTCCCTGTGCCAATGGAGGCTCTAGCTTAACCCAGGACCGCCCAGAGGCTTTGCACATGTCTGTTGAAGGTCATATTTTCAAATAATTAAATCTTTGCTCCTTTGCTACAGCCCTTTCTAGATCCTGTTAACCTGAGTAGGGTAGAGATTGGAATAATTAAATTTTGATCTAGGCTGCAGCCCTTACTCAATACTGTTAGGACTGAATAGGGTGGAGATTGATTCCAAGTATCTCCATTGTATCAATTCTAAAATCAATCATGACTCAAAGAAATTCCTGTTCTATGCTTAAGCATAGGTCAAAGTCCTTTCCATTGTTCAGCAAAAGGTTTCTGTCCTAAAGTAATCTTAAGAAGGTAGGAGGGGGAAACTCTCATGCCAATGGGGTTCACATTCCAATAGCCAAGACCCACTATCAATAGGGAATTTTTCAAGTATGAAATTTCCTAATGGTGAAATTTCCAACATTTATAAGTCTAAGAAATTTTGAGGTTTACAGGGGGAAGATTCTAAGGGGTTCCAAAGAGAAGCTGCTTCCTTGATCACAGAGTAGCTTTTCCCATCAAATACTGGAGTTGTAAACCTTTGTATCTAAGCAAAACAGTAAACAAAAGTTGGAGAAGTTATACAGATTAAAAGTGGCCAAAGAAATACAATAAAAGAGTTCTGCAGTTGGAAAAAAGATCAAACCTCTCTGCTCAAACCAAGAAAGAGAATTATTTCAGCCCTGGGATATCCACTCTCAGCAATGAATAGATTTGGAAATTCTAGAGATCAAGGGACAATAATTGGGTGTGGAAGGCATCATCCCTTTACATATATGCAGTTCTAGGCTGGTATTTAACACATGGTGTCTGTCAACTACCTCCTACAAGATTCTCTGAAAAGGTCTTAACTGAAGTCTTTTCCACATTGTAGAATTTTTTTTTTCTTCAGTTTATCTGTTGCCATTTTCCCCTCTACCTAAGCAAAAAAGACTGTCTTTTCCCTACCTTTCCTGGAGAGCAAATTAATTAAATCTCTCCCTTCACCAAATGTTAGGTCTTTGGAGCAGTTTCTTTTGTCTTTGTGTCCTTTGCAGTTAGTTCAGTTCCTTATAAATAATAAGGGCTTAAATACTTATTGGGTTAGACCTGAGGTGTTTTATAGCATCAGACATTGCAGAGAAGATAAAGACATAGAAGAGAGCATTTGATTTACTAGTTATAAGTTTGGTAGTATTTTTGGAGAAGGCAATTTCAGTTGAATGGTGGCGTGAGAAGGCAGCTTGCAAAGGTTAAAAAATGATTGAGAAGTGAGGAAGATTAAACTCGTTTAACTGACTTTTTCTATAGGATGATAGCTTGAGAGAGTGATGCCTACCCCAAGTGAAGTGAGTTTTGTTTTTCAGGGATTTTTTTTTTTTGGTATTTAAGATAAAGAAATTTGGACTTAATTTTAGGCTACCAGGAAGGTGCTGGTAAGAAAATTAAAATGAGACTATGAAGGAACAAGCCAAGGTGAAAATTTGTAGAGTAGTCTAGAAGTGGTAGGCATCAGTCTTAAGATGGCCTTTGAGTCAGTCAGTAAACCTCTGGTTTGGAGCATCTCTTCAAGATTTCTAAGGCTGTCTATTATATTTTTATCCCACCCTTTCCTGACCTCTCTAACCCTTATTAGAATCTGGCATGTGAAAATTTCTGTTGCTGATGTGCTACAGTATGCACCTACCATTGATATTATTGGGAAATCAGACATGTGTCTAAATGAGATACCCTGTAAAACCTGTATCCCTGGCGTGTTCTGTTTTTTTGCCCTAGCTTATAGCTTAAATTGTCCTAGTATATAGACTGTAACAAAAATATGCATCCAGAGTCCTAGTCTCCTCATGCCCTTAGAAGAAGCCTAGAAGGTAGAATCACTAGGCTGAATTGATAACCAAGATGTTTCACAGTAAGACATTAACCTCTTGGAGGGGTCAATGACACTCCCTCTGCCATTCCTATTTCTTTTATGGATTGTTTCAGAGACTATGATCTAGATATGCCACATAACCTACAGTACTTACTTTATATGCCACAGAGTGTACCAGCCCCACTACCTACACATATCTATGCCTGAACTCAAGGCCCACCAGCCCTTCTGGCCTTTCTCTTCTCCAGCAACTAAGACCCAGTTGTATCCTTGTCTCTCTAGTGACTAAGAATGAGATAAATTACTTGACCTTGAAAGTTGTTTTTTTTTCTTATCTTAGGTCTAGGTTCTTCCCCCCCCCCCCCCCCTCATTGTCTTACAGATCTCAAGTTAGAGCTCAAGAAAGCCTACTTTTGTAAATATCTATTGTTTTCTAGGATTATTGTCCTCTTGCCTCTTCTGTGAAGCAACTGCAGTGGACAGGAACTGCCTTATAAACAAGGAGAAAGGTTGCCTTATTCTGGTCTGTGCTGAAATGGGAAGCCACTGAAGAGCAACATATGACAAATTTAGACTTAGGCTTTAAGAAAATTACTTGGGCTGCAAATAAAATATGAATTGGGAAGATAGTGGAGGTAGAGATTAAAGGTAGGTTATTAGAGTTATTTAGGTGCTGGACAATGAAGATTAATTGCAGTAGAAATAGTGAAGAGAGGCCAGATGTGATATACTTGGAAACTAAAATCAATAGGATTGCTCAGTTGGTTGTATTTGAAGAGATAGGGAAGGAAAGGAGTCCTCTCTATCCCTGTTTGATGAATAGATAGATCTTGGCATTTGGTCAGGAGAAAGGGAGGTCCATAGGAAATGAAAGTGCTTCAAAATTGCTAACCTTGCTCTTGATGCAAGTCTTTGGCAGTTTTGGACTGACAAGGCTGGATAGCTTTAAAGTCTCATCTTAGAGCCAAAACCAAAGTACAAGTGGTGTTTTGGGAAGATGAGTTCCTGAATTCCTTCTCCCTTTCAATGCCTATATCTAATAACATTTCATCATTTCTATTTTTAGACAAAATATACAGGATTCCCTAGTGGAATTAAAGTTTTTTGGAAAGGGGGCATTGAAGGAATGAAAACTAGAAGTTGCCTTTCCTGCTAAAAATATTTGGGGATAATATTCATCTTGTGATTTTAAAAAGAATTAATAGCATGATGTTCATTCAGAACTCTTCAACAGCATGTCAGCGGAGGAGGTAGCAAATATTCTGGGAAAAGTTTTGGTTTAATAAACTAAAGTCAAAAGCTTGTAAACTAGAAGTCAGAATGTATGTGTATACATACATACATACACACACACACACTCTATCTTCAAGAAAACTTACAAGTTGTAGACATGAATAGCCATTCAACAACAGTACCAGAAATGAAACTTTATGTACATCTTGACCAGAAATAAGGTCATAGCAAAGATTAATCAGAACTTAGGCAAAAATGAACACTAAACTAATAGAAAAAATGAAGATATGACATCCAGTCATAACAGATCTAACCCAATCAATTTGAGAGAGAGAGAGAGAGAGAGAGTCACAGAAATTCACAGAAATTTAACCTATGTGAAACCATTACTAAAACAAGGGTAAGGGGGAAATGGGAAAAAGTTTTAAAAGGGTTGGACTTGATTATTTAAGAGTGTGGTCACCAGGAATTTAATTAATTCCAAAGAGATTTTATTTACAAAATGTAGAAAAAGTAAAGTAAGAAATCAGAGAGAGGATAAGGTAAGATATTTAGCCTAAACACTAAGTAATTTACTCCCTGCCCCTGGGCAGGGAGAGTTCTTAACCAGAGGGGCCTTGTAGCTGAGGCCCTGGGGATGCAGAGAATCTCTCTCAAGCTGATAGGTCTCCCTTGAGGTTAGTCTCTATTGAATATCCAGTAGTTAAGAGTCAGCTTTTCACTCACCCTGTGGCAGTCTAAAGGAACAGGATCTCAAGTCCAGTCAGCAGATCCTTCTGCCCCTCTTCACCAGCCTCAATTCCAAAGCATGAAGAATTGAACCTCCTTTTAAAGACATTTTCTCTTGTGTGACTTCCTGTGCCTTCCCCTAATTCTACGCCTACTAATCACAATTGACACTCTGCTCTAGGACTGCCCAAAAGGTAGTCATTTGATTCTGATTCCTCACCCACCCTCGCACTTGTGGGTCACAAACTTCCCACTCAATGATTAAGTGGGATGTTTACACTTTGGTGGTTAGATCTAAAAATGGGCAGACCTCCATACTCTACTTTTAAATAGGGTATTTACACTTTTGGGGATTAAAATCTAAAAATAGGCCTGGATTACAATTTAAATCTTCACAATCCGGGGAGAGTTAATTAATTTCATTTTCAGAATCAGGGGAGAGTTAAATTTAATCTTTACACAAGGAAGCAAAAAGAGTTCAGAAATCACCATAACCTAGAAATTTTCCTTGCCAAGTAGAGAAACATGGCATTGAAGGGCAACATTGGTTTAGATTATAAATTATTTTCTAAATCTTTTAGAAGTTGGTGATTGAATATTATGACCAGCATTGCCTCATAAAAAATTAAAGAGTAATAAAAGTATGATGCAAGCTTAATATGATACCCATTTAAGCCAGATCATTTTAAGACTTTAAAAATAAAACTAGAAGAACAGACAAAAAATGGAATAAATCAGCATTTTTCTGACAAACTATTTTCATTACACTGCTAGTGGAGTCACCACATTTGAACCCTAATAGCACAGATAGATCCTGATGTGCTTCAGGAGGAAGTAGAAATGGAACCAGATCAGATAAAGATAGGAAGAACAGATAGACCAAAAAATAGGGGCATGGAAGTTTATTCTAGAGATGACACAATACTTGAAAGTACTGAAGGTATCAGTTCTCAAGATATCTAAAAATAGGGGGCAGCTGGGTAGCTCAGTGGATTGAGAGCCAGGCCTACAGACAGGAGGTCCTAGGTTCAAATCTGGCCTCAGACACTTCCCAGCTGTGTGACCCTGGGCAAGTCACTTGACTCCCATTGCCTAGCCCTTACCACTCTTCTGCCTTGGAACCAATACACAGTATTGACTCTAAGACAGAAGGTAAGGGTTAAAAATATATATATATATATATTTAAAAATATTCCAGTAAAGAGTCTATTGGTAGTGAGCACCATTCCTAAGTCCAAATCCAGTGATTCTTTATAGATGGCAAGGTCTTCCAGATGCGTATGCTATCTTTGGTGATTGTGTCCACTTCAGAGCATTAAAAAAAAAAAAAGCTTAATGAATTCCATTATCATCCAAGAGGTTGGTTAACTGTCCAAACTAGGAAAACCACGTGGATGCCTGTTGTCCAGATAGTGAGATATAGTTGAATAAACAGCCTGTTAAGTAGGCCATCATCAGCACATATATTTTTGTACAGACAAGGGCAAATAGTACAAGTTCAAGTTATTATAACTACCATAATGTCTTATCTTCCTCTTTCTAGTTGAATGTTGACTTTTGTCCTGAAAAATCTGTCATTTGACTATGAAGTCTCTCCAGTGAGGCTTTTCCATCCAAAATCAATAGTTTCCAAAAAGAATAGGATGATGAGAACAGGCTGAATTTAATTTTGGAGTTATACATTCAGTGATCCCAAATGACTACATAGCTACAAATATTAGAATATCACAATCTAAGGCATAAAAATTGAAAGTAACCAAGATGACAATGGATAGACATGCAGTGTATAAATACATTGCATCCCATTACCAACAATGACATGTAAAAAAAAAAGTCAAGTAAAAGAATATTCAAAAAACAAAGGGATAACAATCCTGGTTCTTCATTGACATCCAAATGATGTTTAAAGCTATGGAACAAGGTCTGCAATGTGTTGATTGAATCCTTCACGAAAGTTCTATGGAAAGAGATGGATGAGAATTACATAGAATGAGATTATGATCTATATCTTGAGAGGGAGAATATTCATATCAAAGAGATCATGAAGCTATTGAAATATTGTTAGTTATTGTTTTATTACTGATTGTTCTACACTGTATTTTTACTTGATAAGTATTGGAGTACATTATTTGTTTTTTTATTTTATTATTATTTTTTTAAACCCTTCTGTCTTGGAGTCACTACTGTGTATTGGCTCCAAGGCAGAAGAGTGGTAAGGGCTAGGCAATGGGGGTCAAGTGACTTGCCCAGGGTCACACAGCTGGGAAGTGTTTGAGGCCAGATTTGAACCTAGGGCCTCCCATCTCTAGGCCTGGCTCTCATTCCACTGAGCACCCAGCTGCCCCCTGGAGTACATTATTTGAAGAAGACATGTGTTCAAATTTTTATCACTTTATTACCTTGGACGATCTTCAAGTAATATTTGCTATTGGTTAAATAAAAAAAAAAAAAACCTGAACCAGGAGAATAGTGTATACATTCAGTAACAGAAATATTATATGATGATCTATTATGAAGTACTAAACTATTATTAGCAAAACAAGGTTTGAAAACAACCCCCAGGGACTCTTGACAACCCCACTCTTGATAACATGGCCAAAGAAGGAACCTATGGAATCTTGATAGCAGGTCAAAGCATGCCATCCTTCCCTTTATTTCCTTCATGAGTTTTTTTTTAATCACATATCTGATATGTGTCTTCAGTCATAACATGGGGAATATGGATGAAATATAAAGCACTATTATAATCTATATCAGACTATTAACATCTTGGGGAGGGGGGAAAAGGAAAGGAGAGAGAGAGAGAATCACAATATGTTAAAAAATTGTTTCTATATGTAGTTGAATTAAAAAGTTCAATAAAAAGTGAACTATGTTTAAAAAAAAAAACCCAACAATTCAATATTTTCCAAGTACATCATGAGGCTGCTCAATTCACCTAACACAAATTTCCAGTTCTGTAACTGTTTTAGATAAGGTTCTTTACCTGTTACTTTGGCCAAAAAATTCCATACCTCAAAAGGCAGCCTTTTTAGGAATAAATAAACCTTTTCTATTCTTCATCAAAAGCTTTCTAGTTTGATGTGACCTAATAGAGTTTGTACTCCCAAGACATAACCATTGACAACCCAAAGTAAACCTAAAGGAGGACTTCAGTGATGATATAAGCCATATAAATATACTGTAATTTATGGATTCAGAGTTTCATCCTTGTGGGTCCTCCTTCCCCCAGACAGAGCCTGTGCCTCCATAACTTAATCTTCCTGAGAGCTGTCATCAAATCTGCTCACTTGATGTCTGACTGTGTGCTAATAAAAGCAATTCAAGTTTATGTGCCACTTTAAGGTATGTATATAATGCCTTCCTCTCTGTGAGGGAGATACTATAATCTCCATTTTATACATGAGGAAACTGAGGTAATGAGAAGTTGAGATTGCCCATGATATAACAGGATTTGTACCTAGATCTTCTGATTCCAAAGTTTCATTCTTTTTGAATACACTGTGCTGACCGTCCTTAAACTTAGAGAAGTTGTGTCCAAATGAGAGATACAGAATTCCTTGCCAAGCTTTAGAGTTTTCTTCCCCTGCTGGCATGGTTTGAGCTTCCCAGAGCCTTTTTCTCACTGGTAGAACCTTCAAGAAGCCAGGTCCTGCATTCACATGCTGAGGTGCAGGAGGAATTTGGTTCAGAAACTAAATACATCTCAGAATGCAAAGACTCATTTCTAACACACCCAAGAATAACTGGAGCAAGGCAAATGAATGATGCCAGCACATTGAAGACTGTTCTTTTTATCAGCAGCAATGAAGAGATGCGCTAATGTAATGCGACAGATCTGGAGCAACTCATGGGGACTGACCAGTGATGAATTCCAATGTCACATCCTCTAATTACTTGTGAAGGAAACATTTTCTGCAATTTGTTTGTTTGTTTATTTATTTGAAAATTTAATTGTTTTTGAAAAGCAAATTGTCTTAAAGATAGTGTCCTTCAGGTTTGCCATTTAAGAATGGTCAATTTTGAAGGCAGACTAGATTTGCCAATATTGTGGTCCTTGTTTTAAACTTATAAAATGAAGGAGTTGAACTAATAGTACTTTATAGTGGGAAGAGTCCCAAATTTGAATCAAAAGATCTGTATACAGATCCTGGCTCTGCCATTTACTTGTTGTGTGACCTTGTACAAATCAGTTCCCCTCCTCAAGGCTCAGTTACCTTAATTTGTCCAACCCTTTTTACAGGGACATAGGTGATGAAGTGGATAGACCTGAAGGCAAAAAGACCTGAGTTCAAATTTGACTTCAGGCACTTACTATCTAGGTGACCCCGAGCAAGTCACTTAATTGCCTCAATTTCTGTATCTGTAAAATGAGCTGGAGAAGTGTAACTGTGAAAATGTGGGTTTCCAAGACTGTGTATTGCCAAAAACTGTAAAGGTTTCGGCCAAAGTGTAAAGATAATTTTTAGTGTCTTGATTTAAATCAAAAATAAATGGTCGCTATGGGAAAATTCCCAAATATGAAAATACCCAAGTCAGCTGAGTTTTATGGAGATTTTAATTAATATAAATGAAGGAATGAGAGAGAGAGAGAGAGAGAGAGAGAGAGAGAGAGAGAGAGAGAGAGAGAGAGAGAGAGAGAGAGAGAGAGAACGAACCACAAGATCGTCCCAAGAAATCTCCAGTCCTTCACTGAAATCCTCAACTCCTTAATTGAATTCAGAGTCTCCAACTCCTCCGACCTAACTCCAAACTCCAACTACCAACTATTTAGACCTCCCCTTTCTTTTAAAGAAAATTTTCTCGTGTGTCACCTCCCCTAAATTTTCACATCTACCAAACACAGTAGATGCTTTTCCCAGGACTGCCCATTCTTAATTCTCACCACTCTTTAGTTCTCACCTTCTCTGGGTAGACTAAAACTTCACACCTCTTTTGTAAGTTGCTTGACCTTTTAGTGATTAATTTAACCTTTATATGTACTTAGCATCCTTTTGTATTAGATCTAAAAATAGACCTATCTTAAGGTTCTAGCTTTACTATAAGTATGAGTTAGGGACTTTTCATTGTTCAATCAGGAGTTTACAACTTTATCTTCCCCTAAGGCACTGTCTGAGCAGGGTGGAGTAATTTTAAAATTCCCAATCCATTCCTAATCAAGTACCTCCATTTGTTATAATAGGGGAATAGCTTAACCAAATCTTCTAAGGTACAATCTGAGCAGTTTTTAAGATTCACAGAAGGAAATGGCAAACTACTCCAGTATCTCTGTCAAGAAAATCCCTAATGGGGTCATGAAGAGTTGGACACAACTGAAAATGATTTAAACAACAAAAAAAATCTCTTTCAGGAATTCTAGTTAACCTTCTAACCAAGCTGCTTTCTTTTGAGGCTTTGCTTGTAGGTGTTTTGAAGTCTTACTCCATTTCTGGTCTTATATCTTGAGTATCTCTGTCACTCTGATATCTTTTTATGGTGGGGTTCCTTTTTTTGTTTGCTTATTCTTATAGCCCACTTCCTGACTTTAGACTTCATGTTAGGACCAGACTCTGTACCTATGGAGGAAATTACCCAGCTAGTCCTATCTACTTTCTTGGGGTATCGAGTATCATGTTTTACAGACTCAGGCTATGGACCTGCAAGCTTTCAATGCTCCCTGTGTGGACTGACTTGGGGGGAAGTTTGTTTATTACTCCTCCCTCCTTCCCCCTAGGGCCTGACCACACAGTTTGGGTCTGAGCAACAAGCCTGTGGCATTGTCTCCTTTAGGGTTCCAGTAGACTGCTGCTGAATTCAGATTGGATATCTAAAAGTTCTGCTGTTTTAAAGTGACAGAACTGGTCTCCCTCTTGGTCTGGGATTCCTACCATAGTTATCTGATGCTCAGACTGGGATTGAGATTGATACTCTGGTCTCACCCCTCACCCTAGATCACCAAACAGGTTCAGTCTTCAGTCCACCCTGTATTTGTGTTCCAGAAACCAATAGTGAGGCAGTGTGACATCTCTTCTTCCTACAACCAAACTAAGGTTGATTCTACCCCCTTCCCCTTGCCTCATTGGTCTGGGATCTTTTCTTTCCCATAATCTTCACACCTACTGCACAGTTTTTGCTAGCCAAACCCCATCCCTTGTGTCCACAGACCTCTTTGTCTCACTGTGCAGACCTAGTCTGTAAAAATGACTCATTATGATTTTTTTATTAGATTCCTTGACTAGACTCCTTTGTTTCCTAAATGTGTTTGGAAGAGTTATGGGTGATAATTTGTCTGTTCTTTCCCTGCCACTCTGACATCTTGGCTCTGCTAATGTATTTTCCCAATATTATCTTGTACCTATTTTGTATAGACCTGTCTAGGTACATGTTTTCTCTCTACAACTAGAGTGTAAACTCCTTATGGACTGGGATAATTTCACTTTTGTTTTTGCATCCTTAGCACCTAGCACAGTGCTAGTGAGGCACATAATAGGTAAAATGTTTGCCGATGGAGAATTCCAAGTTGTTTTCCAGGATGGTTGGACTAATAATCCACCAATAGGGTATTGGTGTGACTGCTTTTATAAATGTGGTGATATTCTAACTTATCTGTTCTGTTCTAACCCTCATCAGTCTTGTTAATTTTTCCATGCTTTTCCTGTCATTTCCATTCTTTTCATCTCATATTAACATAGATTGAATCTCAGCTAGTCTTGCACCACCACAATTCACTGTTTGACTGGACAGCATTTTTCCTTTTATAGTGTTTTCTCCTCAGAAAAATAGAGAGGCGACTAGTTTCTAGCTCTTGTTATTTTGTGATTTAGTTTATTTAATTCATGTTTTGGTTCATGTGGACGTCTATGTTTCTGGTTTCCTGGCGACTTAACTTCTAAAAACTATCTTTCTGCAGCCAAATATTCTTGGGCAGCCCAGATCCTATGAATTTTCTTTTGCAGCTGTTACCTCACTTTCCTTTTTAGTCTTTCCTGACCATTTCTTTTCTTGTCCATTTGTAGTATGCTGCCCTCTACTGTCAAGCAAAGGTCTGACTAAATAAACAGTTCCTCTGGAGTTGAGTAGATATGACCTCTATGTAGTATGAGCTTCTGGAGACTTTTGTTCTGTTCTCGTAGTATTAAGTCACTTGATATTCTTGAGCGAATTATTTCTCCCTCTTTGGACTTTAGTATCCTCCTGTGTAAACTGAGAGGGTGGAGTGATTTCCAATGCCCCATCCAGTTCAAACTTTCCTTGTTCTAAAGTCCTGTCCATCTCTTAATATTATATGTTTACAGCTGGACAAGAAGCAGAGTTATTATTTTGTAAAGACCTTTTGTGATTCTGAGTCTATCAACCAATGTAATGACTGTTCATCTTAGCTTCATGTCACCTGCAAATTTGACGGTCATGTCATTTGTGCCTACTCCAAGTTATTGATAAATTGTATAGAATACTGTCTCCCTTCCCTTTACAATTCAAAGATGTTTGGAGGCAGATAGTGCTTGTTCTTGAAACAACACATAGTCTGACTTTCCCCATATTCTAGACATTGAGGAGGTTTTGTAATGTAGTAGAAAGAGCACTGGGTTTGAAACCAAAATAACTGAGTTTGGCTGTTAGCTTTGTTACTATGTATGTTTGACACCTTGCAAATCACAACCTTCTGAACCTCAAATTTTTCCATCTATGAAATTAATTTCACAAATTTTCCCATGAGTTGCTATACACTTCTTCTATCTTTCCCCTGCCTCTATCATCTCCTGTTGACAGAATCTTTGGTGATGAACTACTCATTTTTCCCCAATTACATTGAAGTTTTTTTAACTTTTAGAAAAATCTTGAGTTCCAAATCCTTCATTTGCCTACTTCTCTCCTACCCACTAAGAATGCAAACAATATGATATCAATTTATACATATGAGGTCATGCAAAGCACATTTTCATATGAGCTATCTTACAAAAAATAAAATGAAAAAAGTATGCTTCAGTCTGTACTCAGTTCATTAGTTCTCTCCCTGGAAGTGTATAGCATTTTTCATTCCATGAGACACTCATCATTAACTAGATTGATCCTTAAATGAAGGACAGAGTTTGTAAGCAGGCCTAGCCTTAAAGCCTTTCCATCTTGTTATACAACCTACAGAGCCTGGTCTTCTCTGACATAGCTTATGAGAATTCATTGCCACTCCCATATTACAGGGAGATATTGGAAGATCTTAGTGGAAAAGTGGGGATATGCACAACACTGCAATTATCCAGTGGCCACATTTAGGAAAGATGTTAGTCAGACTCGAAGCTTATTTGGAGAAGATATGAAATCATGCCAAATTAGGATTAGGGATATTTATCTTGGAGAAGAAGAAGAAAAAACGTGGGGCATTTCATGATAGCTGTCTTCACTTATATGAAAAGTTGTGGTATAGAAAAGGAGGAAGTAGAGACTCCTGGCCCAGAGGGGAAGGTTTGCAACAATAGGATTAAAACAGATTTTTGCCAGAGAAGAATAAGATTCATAATAGTTTGGTCCACAGGTGAAATGGGCTCTTTCCCTATAGAGAGTTCCCTATCATTTGGGTGCTCAAGCAAGTATAGATTAGAGACGACTCAATGTTATTGAGGATTTTCATGTCTTAGGCATAGTTTTGAGTATGTAAAATAAAAATGGTGGAGTCAGTGTTCAGGAATGATTTATCTATAAGGGTGATCAACATATTTTTTTAAAGGAGATGTTACATATTAATAGCATTTATCAAAACAAGTCCATAAACTCACAGAGTAGAAATTAGATTTCAAACAGCATTTTTTTTAAACTGAAAATCCACTTCTTCTCTTTCCTTTTCCATCCTTTCTTCTTCATTGAGAGGGAAAATAGAAAAAGAAAAACTCTTGAAATAAAAATGGTTTCCAAGCAAAACAAATACTCCTTTTGGCTATATCCAAAAAGCAGGTGGCCGATTCTGAACTTTGAATCTATCACTGTCAGGAGGTGGGTGAGTAACATGTTTCATCATAGAATGATGAAATCTCTGGAATCATGATTGACCGTTTCATTGACCAAAGTTCTTGAGTCTTCCAAAAATTTTTGTCTTTATAATGTTATTGTAACTACTCTAAATATTGTATATTTGAGTCCTTTTCCTTTTTCTTTGATCTCTTTGGGTATTGCTGCATAAAAGGATATAGATATTTTAGTCACTTTGAGTGCGAATTTCAGGTTGCTTTCCAGAATAGCTGGACCATTTTTTTTTCCTTTAGAATATTTTTCTATGGTTACATTATTCATGATTTCCCTCTTCCTTCCCCCTTCCCTGATCTGACAAGCAGTTCCACTGAGTTATACATGTATCATTGTTCAAAACTTATTTCCATGTTATTAATATTTGCAGAAGAGTAACTTTTAACATACAACCCTAAACACATCCATATTGAACTACATAATCGATTGTGTTTTTCTTCTGCATTTCCATTCCCACAGTTAATTCTCATAATTTCCTCTGAATTGTCCTAGCTCATTATTAGCCAGACCATTTCACAGCTCTACTAAAAGTGAATTAATCTGCCTGTTTTCCAACGGCCCCTCCAGCATTTATCATTTTCCTTTTATGGGATGGACAGTAACTTTGCCAATTTGCTGGTTCTGAGATAGAACTTTAGAGTTCTTTTAATTTGCATTTCACTAATTATTATTGATTAGAAGTTTTTTGTATATGGTTATATTGATAGCTTGCCTTTCTTTGAAAATTACATCTTCCTATCCTTTGATCATTTTTAATTGAGGAATGACATTTATTCTTTTAAATCTGAATAAGTTATAATATCTTAGAGGTGAAACTTTTATAAAAGAAACTTAAAAGCATATTTTTTTCCTGGTTACCCATTTCCCTTCTATTTTTAACTGCATTGGTATGATATGGGCAAAAACTTTAATTTCATCTAATCAAAATTGTCCATTTTAAAACACATTCTGTTAGAACCAAAAGAGACCTCAACGTATAAAAAAGATTGAACACAGAACATAGAGTAATAGTGGTTTGTGCAAGAAAACAGTCCATTAACCTCTCATTTTTAATATAGTAAAGTTTTCCTGTGACTAGGATAGGCCAGTTAGGACCCTATTATTAACCTGTAATGCCTAAACTTGAAAACCAGGTTGCATTGTTTGTATCTGTAAGAGGTAAAATAAACAGCCAAAAGTTTGCTCTGGCATTAGCTGAAACTACAAACAAATCAGGTTTGGATTCTTTCTAGAAGGTAGATGACAATTACTAGAAGTCAGAGATTGAAGTTTCTCAAAGTTAAACCTGTTCTGTAATCAGTGGACATTGTCCCAGAAGACCTCTGTTCAAATCCTGGTTCTGTCACTTCCTAGCTATTTGAAGTCAGTTACAACCTCACCTAGCTTTCCTACACATCTGCACACACGCATTCTTCAAAGATATACTATTTCTATGTTCAGGGTCCATTTATTCATAGTTTAAATGATGAACAAGATATTCGAAAAATAGGTGGACTATTTTATATTCTACCTATCACATCATCTGCAGTAATAACAGGCAGCCTAGCCTTAATTATCCCTTTTTAGCTGGATTCTACTCAAAAGTCTCAATTATTGAAACCATAAATACATCATACACAAACTCATGAGCCTTAATAATAACACTCATTGCCACTTCTCTTACAGCCTACAAATTGTCTATTATGTTTTATTAGGAAACCCACGATTCATATCTATTTCACCAATTAATGAAAATAATCCTAACCTCATTAACCCTATTATACCACTAGCTATAGGAAGCATTTTCGCAGGATTTTTACTAACAATTAATATCCCACCAATAACATCTATTACTATGACTATACCAAACATAATTAAATTAGCAGCTCTAATAGTTACCATAATAGGCTTAACAATCAGTATAGAACTTAATTCTTTTACTAATAAACTTATAAACTCAATAAACTATACTACTAACTTCTCAAATATATTAGGATATTTTACTTATTTTACTCATCGAGTATATCCCCTAATAAATTTATCTGCAGGCCAACATATTGCTACCATACTAATCGATTTAAACTGATATGACAAAACAGGACCTATAGGACAAATTAATATCCATTCTTCAATATCATCATTAATTACTTCTACTCAAAAAGGTCTCATTAAAACATATTTTATATCCTTTTTTATTTCAATTATATTTATTTTAGCATTTATTTCATCTATACCCACGAACAACTTCTAACACAACATAAATAGTAATAAATAGAATTCATCCTAACAAGGCTAAAGCTCATCCCCCACATCAATATAATAGGGAGACACCACTAAAATCCTGACCAATGCAACTTATTACAGCAAAATCAATTAACTCAATATTAGTATCTACATAAACATTACCAGACATAAAATATCACATTAGCTCTATACATAAAACAAACAATAATATACTAAAAGCTACAATATTTCCAATTCAAGTTTCAGGGTACTCTTCTGTAGCTATAGCAGCAGTATAACCAAAAACTACTAACATTCCCCTAAATAAATTTATAAAACTACTAATCCTAAAAAAGAATCTTCCAAATTAACCACTATTGCACAACCCAAACCACCACTTACAACTAAACTTAATCCCCCATAAACAGGAGAAGGTTTAGAAGAAAATGCCACAAACCCAAAAATCATAAAAATTGTTATCATTTTTGTTATTTTAATATGGATTTTAACCATACCTATGGCATGAAAAACCATTGTTGTTTTTCAACTACAAAAATTAATGACTAACCTACGAAAAACTCACATTTCTAGGCATTCTTGTACTTACAGTATCTTTTCCACAAGATTTAAAAGAAATTGCTTTGATCCAGCCATTGCAGTGCTGGGTTTGTACCCCAAAGAGACAATAAGTAAAAAGACTTGTGCAAGAATATTCATAGCTGCGCTCTTTGTGGTGGCCAAAAATTGGAAAATGAGGGGATGCCCTTCAATTGGGGAATGGCTGAACAAATTGTGATCTATGTTGGTGATGGAATACTATTGTGCTCAAAGGAATAATAAAGTGGAGGAATTCCATGGAGATTGGAACAACCTCCAGGAAGTGATGCAGAGCGAAAGGAGCAGAACCAGGAAAACATTGTACACAGAGACTGGTACACTGTGGTACAATCGAACGTAATGGACTTCTCCATTAGGGACAATGCAATGTCCCTGAACAATCTGCAGGGATCTAAAAAACACTATCCACAAGCAGAGGATAAACTGTGGGAGTAAAAACACTGATGAAAAGCAACTGCTTGACTACAGGGGTTGAAGGGATATGACTGAGGAGAGACTCTAAATGAGCACCTTAATGCAAATACCAACAACATGGAAATGGGTTCAAGTCAAGAACACATGTGATACCCAGTGGAATCACGCGTCGGCTATGGGAGAGATGGGGGGGGGGAAGAAAATGATCTTTGTTTCCAATGAGAAATGTTTGGAAATGACCAAATAAAATAATGTTAAAAAAAATTAAAGAAATTACTTTGTAGATCATAAAGTACTGTATAAATGGAAGTTTTAAAAAATATTCATTTTTATTATCATGTGAAACACACTTCCACATTGGTTATTGTTGTAAGAGCAAAGTCATACATAACCAAAACTACAAAATAAAATCACAAATACACTGATGTGAAAGACAACTCCAATAGTATCTTCTCTGGTGGTAGGTAGCATTCCACATCGTTAAATCTTTCAGGATTGTCCAAGATCATTGTATTGCTGAGAGTAGCCCCATTTCACAATGATCATTGTCTAGTATTGCTGTTCTGTGTACAATGTTCTCCCAGTTCTGTTTTAAATGGAAGTTTTTTAACATTTGAAATCCAGTGGTATATTTCGTATTTTTAATTCAACAAGAATTTATTAAGCCCCTAAGCATGCAATGTGGCTGACACCATTGCTACTCTCAGAAGAATTTTTTAGGGTGGATACAACATGTATGCCAGAAGGAATGTGATAAGGGCAAAAGAGAGGCCCATACAAAGTACTATAAGAAAGATGAAGGGGAGATCACATCTAGCTTGGGTAAAGGGAGGAGAAGAGAAGGGTGAGGATTAGGGCAAGGCTTCATGGAAAAAACATAAGCTAGATTTTGAAAGTAAAGAATTTTTAGTAGAAAAAGATAAAGAGGAGTGTGTTCTAAGCTTAGAAGGTGACCTGAGCCAATTCATAAAGAAAGGAGAGAGCAGGATAAGATTACAGAACCTTTTGTAGATCTGGAAAGTATACTTTACATTAAAGAGCCAGATTATAGGCCATGAGAGGCAGGTCAAGAGTTCAAAAAGGGGATTTGGCTTTTCTTTTAAGAGCAGGCTTATGGTCCTTTTCTCTTAACATTGTCCTCTTTTTCACCTCACATTTTAGGATCATACAATTTAGGACTGGAAGAGATTTTAGAAGTCATCAGAGGAGACTTGTAGAACTACAGACAATTCTGGCTGTATATAAACTCACATTGTGCTAATTCTACTTTATGTAAAGAATTCTGAAAAAAAAAATCTGCATTCCAAAAAAACACCCATGTTTACTGTACTGTGCTCTTTCTCTACTCTTGCTGTTGGCTCCACAGGCTTCCATCCCCTACGAGGAAAAAATCCTAAAAAATCCCTCCAGGGGAATGGAGAGGAGTTGGGGTTGGCTTGAGACTTCCAGGGAGAGGAGAGCTTTACTGTGCTGGGCCCATTCACTTCCCTGTGGTCTGTCTTCTCTTAGTCTGCAGTATGCCCCCAACCCCCCCCCCCCCCCCCCCACACACACACCTACTTCTCTATCCCTGGCCCCAACTAGTGCTTGCATCATGTACCAGCCCCTTCCTTCCATGGGTTTGTCCCACTTTTTCCCTCTCTCACATCTCCATGTCTATGAGCACATTCACTTTATGTAGAAGTTTGTGGAAATGGGACTTTGTAATAGAGAACTACCTACACTTTGAACCAGATGATCTACTTTATAAACTGAACTGAGAGATCTTAGAATGTCAGGAGCAGGAGGCCACTTTAATCCTTTGTTCAACTCTCACATGAGGAAACTGAGGCACTGAAAGGGGAAGGAACCTACTTGTTACGTAGATGGTAATTAGCAGAGATGAGGTTTGACACCAAGATCCTGACTTGAAATCTAGTGCATCCATTTACTCTCTTTATCCTTTATTATCCTTTATTTCTGAATTCTTCAAACTATCTTGGTTTTTGGCTGCTTAGACGGAGAGATCGTATGGATACTTCTTCCCTTGGTATTTCTAAATCAGTTGAGCCTGATAGACTCTGGTTTATGATCTTGTAGGTATGTGTGATGCAACTACAAAATATGTTAGCTTTTTTCTAAACATTGTATGCAGAATTTATTTTATCAGTTGGTGATTAGATGTGTGTTATCTAGTTAGATTTCAAGAACAGCTTAGAGAAAGTTCTGGCTTTTCGACCTTCTTTTCTGGGCTGACCATTACTCTCCCTCCTATACTCTTCAATCCATCCAAACTGCCCTGCTGCTACTCTCCCTACATGATGTTCTGTTTTCACCCACCTCATGGGCAAACCCTTTTGCATAGACTCTCCTCCGTTCCTAAAATGCTATTCCCTTCTTATATCCACCCCTTTTCTTACCATTATTTCTCTACTAGCCCTAACCCAAATTTCATCTCCTTTAAAAGACCTTTCCTGATTCCCCTAGGCCTGGGATTCTTAACTTACTTACTTACTTACTTACTTACTTACTTAATTTATTTATTTATTTGCCATGGATGCCTTTGACAGTTTGGTGAAGTTTAAAGAGCCCTTCTCAGAATAATTTTTTAAACAAAAAGTCAAATATATAATGTTATAAAGGAAACTCATTATATTTAAATAGAGTTATCAAAATACCAAAAAACATATTTAGGAATCCCAAGAATCCCATACTCTGTCACTATTTATTTTGTATGTATTCTGTCTGTCTTTCTCTGTGGTCATGATGAGTAGGACATTCATTCTGGTGTTTGTATCCCCAGCATTTCCATATCATAGTGAATGCTTAATAAATACTGGATGATTGTCACTTGAATTAATAACTCTAGAGATTTTTTGACTAGCAAGACTATATTTATTAGAGGTAGCCAAAGGTATAGTAGAAATAAGTGAGGCCTAGAAATCAGGAATTCTAGCTTCTAATCCCTTCTCTGCCTTGCCAGGTGATGCTATACAAATCATTTCCTTCTCTTGATTTCAGTTTCTCTTTCTAGCTCCAAAGCCTTGACTTCCATTGAATGTCTACTGATCAGCACCATATATGGTGAAAAGCAAATGGCTAGCAGAGGCTTGCTTGGTTACCTGTTTGACAGAAATCCTGTGATGCTGTGACCCTGGGTTTGATTCCTAATAATGACACTTAGCTATGTGACCTTGGACATTTCATTTCTTTTTTATAAACCACTGCCTTCTCTTTTGTGCCCCCCCCCCCCATGAATTTTCATTATTTTACTTACAGGGACATAGAACAGAGTGCATGAAGGAACCTTAGAGAGATGGTCTAGTCTGAACACTGGGCCATAAAGCTTTGCATTTATATTAGAAGACTGTGCTCAGAACTAGAGGGACAGACACTCAAAGCAGAAAGAGTCTCTCATGAAAATGTTTGGAGTAAAGCATTGTATAGGAAAACAATTTTTTTTAACTCTTACCTTTCGTCTTAGAATCAATACTGTGTATTGGTTCCAAGGCAGAAGAGTGGTAAGGGCAAGGCAGTGGGGGTTAAGTGACTTGCCCAGGGTCACAAAGCCAGGAAGGTGTCTGAGGCCAGATTTGAACCCAGGACCTCCCATCTCTAGGCCTACCTCCGAATCCACTGAGTCACCCAGCTGCCCCTTTAGGAAAACAATTTGACAGGAATTTGATCATCATACAACCCTATCATTATACAACATTACTTAAACAGCAATACTTTGTAGAATGATTTAATTATAGACTTAGCTGCTGTCATCAATACAATTATCTAGGACAGTTCTGAGGGACTTATGACAAAGAATGCTCTCCACTTCCAGAGAAAGAACTGCTGGAGTCATAATGCAGATGAAAGCATATGATTTTTCACATTAGTTTATTTATGTTTTCATTTGGAGGATTTGATTTTATGAGTATTCTCTAACATCAATGACCAATATGGAAGCTTGTTTTACATGAAAATATGTGTACAAGCTAAATCCAATTGTTTACCATCTCTGAGAGGGGGGAGAAAAGAAGATAGGGAGATAATGTCGATCATATCACTTTGGAAAACTTATGTAGAAATTTGTTCTTACATGTAATTGGTTAATTAAAAATAAAATGATGTTACTTATTATGTATAATACTATATATTATACTATATTATATTATATATTATACCATATATTGTATATACTATATATTATATAATAATATGATTGGGCATATTATTAAGCTACATGCCCCAATACTCTCAAAATGAATATGTGGCCTAAATATAGATGGTCATGGGTCAGTGGGTGGCTCAGTGGATTGAGAGGCAGGCCTAGAGACAGAAGGTCCTCGGTTCAAATCTAGCCTCATATACTTCCTAGCTGTGTGACCCTGGACAAGTCACTTAACCCCTACTGCCTTGCCCTTACCACTCTTCTGCCTTGGAACCTCTCTCTCTCTCTCTCTCTCTCTCTCTCTCTCTCTCTCTCTCTCTATCCATCCATCCATCCATCCATCCATCCATCCATCCATCCAGTTAATTTATGGTTGCCAGGGATTTAATTTCTAAAGAATTATTAAAGTCAAATGGAATTTATTGTAGTTTATTTTACAATAGAGGGACTATATTAAGGAAGAGAGAAAAGGGGGGAGGGAGGAAAAGGGAAAGAGAGAGGGAGGGAGAGGGAGAGAGTGCTTGCTGTGGCTTCCTCTGACCCAGATAATTCTAAGGCCCCAACCAGGGGAAAGGAGTCTCAAGACGATGGGCCTTTCCTGGAGTCTCACACCTCCATAAAGGGCAAGGAAGGAAGTACACTCACCACAGTGACCTTCTAAAAGAAAAGCAGTCTGAGGTTTCCCTCACAAACTCCTCCAGGGTCCAGTTCCATGGCCAAGTCTGAGTGTCTCCATTGTGTCTCTGTTTCCACTTTTAAAGACCTTTTTCTCTTGTCACTTCCCCTAAAATTTACATTTATCAATCACAGCTGACCTTCACTCTAGGACTGCCCACTCTTTCACACATGGGTCACAGACCTCCCACTCAAGGTATGAAATGGGTGTTCACACCTTTTTGTGGCTAAAATCCAAAATGGGTATATCTCCATACTCGACTTTAAGTACTGTGTTTATACTTTGGGAATTAAAATCTAAAAATAGACAGGGGATTACAATTTAATCTTCACAATAGAGGAAGCGCTAATTACCTTCATTGTTACAATCAGGGGAGAGCCAAATCCAATCTTCACTACACACACACACACACACACACACACACACACACACACACACATGTATGTGTATATACACATACATATATATAATTGGTCATACCATAAAACACTTATAAAACAAAAAGCATTTTTTATGACTATGATTAAGGGAGAATACCTTTAAGGAATAGAGGAGCTCATAAAAGATAAAATAGAAAGATTTGACTTCAGTCAACAAACATTTTTAAGCTTTTATGATGTTCATTGTGTTAAACAGCAGAGATACACAGGGGGAATTATAGTTCCTGACCTTTATATTAGAAGCTTTTACATGAATAAAATTAATAAAGTTAAAATTAGAAGAGAAACAGGGAAAAATATTTGTGCCTAATAGCAATAAAAATCTGAGATCCAAACTATATAAAGAATTAAGATAGATGTATAATACCAAGAGTCTTTCCCTGGTAAGTACATGTTCAAAATATGTGAACATATTTCACTAAGTGTGGTAGGAAAGGGACTAAGCATTTACAAAGCACCTACTAGTGCCAGGCATTGTACTAAGTGCTTTTACAAACACTTCCTTGTTTAAACCTCATAGCATCCCAGTGATATAGATGCCATTGTTATCCTCATTTTAAAGCTGAAGAAACTGAGGCAAACAGAGGTTTAGTGGCTTGGCTAGGACTCTATCTCAAGTGTCTGAGGCTGAATTTGAATTCAGATCTTTTTGAACTCACTCTGTCCACATCTAGCTGCCTTGGAAAAATTACAAGTTATTAGTACCTATGTGCTCCCTATCACCAAAAGTAAAAGAAATGCAAATTAGAACAACTCTTATATTTCCCTTCTCTCAACATTACAAATTTTACTCACAATTACCAGCTTAGTTGAGACCTTCCTCACCTCTTAGCCACATTATTGCAGCTGCCTCCTAATTAGCCTCCTTGCCTCAAATTGCTCCTCACTCCAGTCTGTCCAACAAATTGTGCTGCCAAAATGATTTTCCCTAAAGAAAAGCTGATCTTGTTACTCCCCTACTCTATCAGCTCCAGTGGCTCCCTGTTACCTCTACAATCAGATATAAACTCTATTTATCTTTAAAAGCTCTTAATAATCTGGTCCCAACTTATCTTTCCAGCCTTTTAAAAAAAAATCTTTACCGTCTATTTTAGAATCAGTATAAGAATTGGTAGTAAGGGCTAGATAATTGGGGTTAAATAACTTGCCCAGGGTCACAAAATCTAGACTGTTAGAGGCAGATTTGAACCGAGACCTTTAGTTTCCAGACCTGATTCTCTATCCACTATCCACTATCCACTCTATCCACTACATAGCTGCTCCTCTTTTCCAAGTGCTCTCTTTTTAATTTTATGTTAGTCCCTCCCTTGTATTCTGAGATCCAGTTCAAGAAGCCTTTTTTTTTCTCTTATCCACACATAAAATATCTCCTATCTCTATCCCTTTCCCCAGGTCACCCTTACTCCGTCCTTAGAAGGTAATTTCTTTTAATCTCCCCCTCAGAGAATCCCTCTTCTTCAGAATGAAGCTCAAGCACTCTCTGTCTCCATGAACTCTTTCCTGATGCTAACTGCTAGAACCCTCCTTCTTAAAATACTTTATATATTTTAACTTTGTATTTATTTTTATTCTCATTATACTTATTCTTCACATACTTGTCTGCTTATTATCTTCCCTATTAGAAATGAACTTCTTGAAAGCCGGGTTTATTGAATTCTTTCTATTTGTATCCTCAGCACGCTAGCACGGTGCCTGTCACATAGTAGGCATTCATTTAATAGATGCTTTTTGATTGATTAAGTCCATCAAACAATGACACTGTTATATTTATTTCAAGACTCTCTATCTCTCTATAGACTTGAGTGCTCTCTTTTTAAAATCTGTCTTCTCCAAATCCCTTTCTTCCTTTAAACCTCAATTCAAGCACCAGATCATACAGGAAGCTTTTCCTAATTCTGATCTCCCCACTTGCCACATTTCCTCTGTCCAAAAAAAAAATGCCTTTAATTTACTTTGAATTTAATTCTTAAGAAATATAAATCTAGTTATAGGAGTAATGATTTCTCCCATAGGATGTAAGTTCCTTGAAGATAGAAGTTGGTGGTTGATGGGTTTTTTGTCCTTGTATCCCTAAGTGCCCGCATAAAGTAAATACCTTTAAAATGTTCATTGCTTGATTGATCATGTGACTGACATATTTGCTGTGATCTTGTGGTCATTCTAGGATGCAACGAGGACAAAATTTGAGTAGAGTTCAAAGGATCTTAAGAATAAAGAACTCCTGAAAATAGAACATATGATGTTGGAGCTGGAATGGACCTTAGAGATGATCTAGTTCTACCTCCTCATGATACAGATGAGAAAACTGAGGTTCAGCAAAAGGAAATGAGTTGTTCGAGGTCACAGGGGCTAGCAAGTAATAGAATCAGGACTCAAACTCTAGATCCAAGTCCATTCTTAGACTCAGTATACTTGGCCTGCCTTGTACTGGCACCTTTTACTACCTCCTGTCGTCCAAAGAAAATATCATGCCTAGGAACTGAAAGTGTCAATTAGCTGATGTATTTTAATCAGTGTGAATATAATGGTATGACTGGAAGTCCAGCTAGTGGTAAGCATAGTATTTGTATTACTGGGATCTTTAAGAGATAATTTCTAACTTTAGAAACTCTTAACAGATGGGATTTTAGACTAGTGGTGGAAGGAAAGGACATCTGGAAAAAAGCCTTGTTCAACCTATAGATTACTTTTTAAAAAATATAGTATGTTTCATGAATTTGTATGTCATCCTTCTTCAGAGTCCATGCTAATCTTCTCTGTATTGTTCCAATTTTAGTGTAAGTGCTGCTGAAATAAGTACTATAAAGGCTTTTGAAAAGAAATTATTATTGCTGTTATTTTTGCATCACTTTCATTTTCAAAAATTTCCTCCCCATCCATTAAGCTAGGGTAAACAAAGAATAAAAAGGGAAGGAGAAAATACTTTGCAATTTAGCTTAACTAAACAACATATCAGACATTTCTAAGAGTATATACAGTTTTCTCTGCATGTGTAGTTCCACATTTCTACAGAAATACAAGAAATTGTATTTTCACTGTGATCAAAACTGGTCATAAGTATGCAGTATTTTAAAAAAATTTCAAATTGCTGTCATTGTTTTGTTTCATTTTGGTTCTACTTACTTTCTTTCAATTTATATGTCTTTGGAATGGATGACTTCTGAGTAATCCTTTGTCTCTCAACTAGTCCCTATTCTATTCTCACACTACCACTTTCATACCTAGATACTGATCGTGTTTTAAAGAACTTTAAGAGCAAACAGCTAAGTAGTGCAGTAGATAAAATGCTGGGCCCAGAGTCAGAAAAATCCTAGTTCAAATCTGACCTCAGATACTTCCTAGATGTGTAAACCTGGGCAAGTCATTTAATCTTGTGTGCCTCAGTTTCCTCATCTATAAAATGAGGTGAAGGAAATGGCAAACCACTCCAGTATCTCTGCCAATGGATTACAGAGTCAGACACATCTGAAATGACTGCACAACAAAATTAAAGAATGCTAGAACTTGAAGAGACCTTGGAGATCAGGTAGTTCAGAACCTTTCCAGTTACAAACAGTGGCTCAGGCTTTCCAAACTTTTAATACCAGGACCATTTTCATTTCAGCAGACTTGCTCTTCCATGCTTTTCCCTCTAATATATATAAAAATTATATTTCATTTGTTACATTTAAATACCTAGTTAACTCCCTCTCTCCCCTTCCTTCTTTAGAGAAGGCATCATTTGGCCAAAAATGATATGTGTTTGTTTATAATTTTCTTTTTTTATCAGTTTTTTCTTTTTATCAGTTTTTTATGCAAGCCATTTGTTGTGGTGTATATAATGTTCTCTTGGTTTTGCTCATTTCACTCTTCATAATTCCATGTAAGCCTTTCCATGTTTTGCAAAAATTAACCTGTTCATCATTTCTTATGATGTAGTAGTGTTCTCTCACAACCATACACCACAGCTTGTTTAGCCATTCCCCAAATGATGGGCCTCGCCCTAGTTTGTTTTTTTACCACCACAAAGGGAGCTGCTATAAATATGTCAGAACAAATAGTTTCTTTCCTAATAATGTTATTACTGTGTCAAAAGATACATAGTTTTATAACTCTTTGAGCATAATTCCAGATTATTCTCAAATTATTAGATCAATTCACAGTTCTGCCAACAGTGTATTTGTAGTCTTATTTTTCCACGTCCCCTCCAACATTTTTCACTTTGCCCTTTATAATTTTAGCCAATTTGGTAGGGATGAGATGATATCTCAGTTATTTTGATTTATATTTCTCTAATCAATAATTATTTTGAGTATTTTTTCATACATATATTTATAGATAGCTCTGATTTCTTCATCCCCAAACTGCCTATTCATGTCTTTTGATCATTTATCAATTGAGGAATTACTCAGTCTTATATAATTGACAAAGTTCTCTATATATTTTAGATATAAGGTTACTATATGAAAAACTTTATTAAAAATTTCCCTCAATTTACTGCTTTCCTTCTATGGCTATGTTAATTTTATTTGTACAAATTTTTTTCAGTTTAATATATTCAAAATTATCCATTTTATATATCAAATGCCATTTCATATTCATTCAGAAATTCTTCTCATCTATAAATCTGATAGGAAATATGTTCCCTATTATTCTAATTTCCTTATATCTCTAATTATGCCCAGGTCATGTATCCATCTGACCTTAGTAAATGGTGTAGATATTGCTCTATATCTAGTTTCTGCCAGACTACTTTCCAGTTTTCCCCACAATCTTTACCAAATAGTGAATTCTTATTCCAAAAGCTTAGGCCTTTACTTTTGTCAAATACAAGGTTACTATAATTCTTTTTAAACCCTTATTTTTTGTCTTAGAATCAATATATTATATTTTACATGGAATTAAGGAGAAAAGTGGTAAGGGATAGGCAATGAGTCACACAGCCAGGAAGTGTCTGATAACAGATTTGAACCCAAGAACTCTTGTCTCCAGGTATGGCTCTTAATCCACTGAGCCACCTTGCTGCCCCTGGGTACTGTAATATTTTACAACTGTTGGTTGAATATCTGTTCTGCTCCACTAGTCTAGTTTTCTATTTATTAATTGTGATAATTACTGCCTTATAATATAGTTCAAAATCTGGTATTTGTAGACCACCTTCCTTTACGAATTCATTCCTTCAATATTTTTGACCTTTTGTTTTTTCCACATTGTTAGGATCAACTGTCATTTTGAGTAAGTAGTTATAGTTCCTAAGATGGTGGGATTTGGTGCTGACTCATCTGCCAGTGTGGTTCAATAAAGAGAGTTATATATGAGGGTGATAAATCATTAATTTTCCAAGTCAAGGCAATAGTACATATTTTACAATTCTTTTATGGTGCTCTTAAATTATTACTTGATTAAAAGTACTTGAAATGATTAGTGTTGATCTATAAGTGATTTCTAATGTCCCTCTCAGCTCTTAATATTCTGTGTTCCAAAAACCCTTACTGCTCTGGTGTTCTGTCTTCTCTGTTAAGCATTTTTATTTAAAAACAGAAGGAAAGTAACAAGAATTTTTCTTGAAAACTATTTTAATGCACTTCTTCCCACTCCTTGCTAACTGGCAATGTTCTTTTCTCGCTTATCATTGTGGTTTCCCCTCTGGAGTAGAATCCAGTCTGACTGGCTCTCTCATCTTCTATAGGTTTTGACTTGGAATGCCATACCTGGAAAACTTGTATTAGCCAACAGTCTGGGTAGATGAGCATTGTCTGTAAACTTTCTTCCATATTTACCTTGTAAGCCAAATAATTAAAAAAATAATTATTTATATTTATATGACATTTCTCAATTTACATGGGGTTTTCACATTCACCTGTGGTCATCATAGCAGTCCTATGAGGTGGGTATTTTGTTATGCCTATTTTGCCATTAAAGAAACTGAGGATAATTGTTTTGCTTTGCTCATATAAAGATGCAGGACTTAAGCTCAGACTTTTGATTCCTGTGTTCTTTCTATCCTGCTTCACTGCTTGCAAATTCCAGTTTATTATAGAATTTTAGAGTAGGAAGGGATCTGCTTCTTATTTTATCTTTTCCTTGTCTCCCCCTTATCTAGTGTCAAAAACCAAAATAAAGCTTTTACCAGTGCACACCTCTCCTCAAACCCTGGTCCTCTCAACTAGGCCTTACTGTCACCTTGAGCTCTTCTCAGAATTGCTGAGAAGAGTAGTTGCCTGCCCCTGACAGAGGGAGACCCCTGACAGAGGGAGACCAAGCTAACTGGACCTTACTGGAAGTGTTATTGTGATGTCTAGTCACTCACTGATATAGGTCAGGTCAGTAGCATTGCCCCCAAAGTGACAGCTCTGATTGATGAAGCAGAAGCACCTGCTGAGTGGGGGGCAGGGCCTCTTATCTAGGAAGAGTTTCTCTTTTTAGTAGAAAAGTTTTGCAGAGAGTAGTTTAACCTCTCTGATTGGTGGTAGAAGGCAGAGCATGTGCATAGATAATGGTGAGTAAAGCTAGTAGTGGGCAGAAAGTATACCTTCTTATCCCTAGGTTCCTAGAGCACTTGCCAGGGACCTTACAGCAGAATGACAGAACAGAAAAGGCCATTAGAGATGAGTTTTCTTGTAGATCTGGAAAAAGACTTGCCCATTGCCACAGCTAGGACTAAAAATCTAGTCATGTGGTTCTTTCTCTTATACTCTTCTGCCTTTCCCTGCTTAACTCCCAAGTGCTTGGGTTTGAATCCCAGTATGAAAAATGTTAGGAAAAGTTGCTTTATGATGTTTCCTACTTGGCAGAATAGTATCACTGTTTGATAAAAGGAACTTTGGTCTTGGAGTCAAATAATCTGGGTTTGACTCACAAAAAACTCTGCTACTTTACTAGCCATGTGATTGATATTGGTAAAGTCATTCCCTGGCTTTGGGTCTCATTTTATAGTTTCCTCTGTAAAAATGATAATTACACTTTGTACTGCCTGTCATTTATATAGGGCAGTTGTAGTGATTCAAGAGTCAAAGTACCAGTATAGAAATGTAATTCTTAGTTTCTGTAAATATCAATAAGCTTAAATTCTTCCTCTCTAATCTTGAAGTCCAAAATTAGTATGCAAAGGAATATGACTCCCAGGATTAAAATAAATTTAAGCTATTTTCTATTGTCTTATCTCTAGACTGTATTTTCTGACTTCACTATTTCTGTCTGTGGCCCTACCATTCACTTGAGTCTTCCATGTTCACAGGGCTAGCCTTCCTTCCTTCCTTCCTTCCTTCCTTCCTTCCTTCCTTCCTTCCTTCCTTCCTGCCTGCCTGCCTGCCTGCCTGCCTTCCTTCCTTCCTTCCTTCCTTCCTTCCTTCCTTCCTTCCTTCCTTCCTTCCTTCCTTCCTTCCTTCCTTCCTTCCTTCCTTCCTTCCTGCCTTCCTGCCTTCCTTCCTGCCTTCCTTCCTGCCTTCCTGCCTTCCTGCCTTCCTCTCTCCCTTCCTGCCTTCCTGCCTTCCTCTCTCCCTTCCTGCTTTCCTCTCTCCCTTCCTGCCTTCCTCTCTCCCTTCCTGCCTTCCTCTCTCCCTTCCTGCCTTCCTCTCTCCCTTCCTCCTTCCCTCCCTCCTTCCCTTCCTTCCTTCCCCCTTTCCTTCCTTCCCCCCCTTTCTGGAACATTCAATTTAATTTCACCCATGTACTATAATACTAGCCAAAATTTACCCACATGTCTTCTTGGAATTTCTTGTCTGTATGCTCTTGCTAATATTTCCTACCCCTCCTTGGAAGGCCTTCTCTACTTTCTCTACTTATCCTCTTCACTTGTTGATTTGTTATCCATCTTTTAAAACCCAATGCAAATGCCACCTCCTTCATGAATCTTTCCCTGTATAAGATTAAAATTAATATTTAATAGCTCTAAGTATTATATTTTATAATATTTATTAATAATCATTTGAAATAGAGTAAAAGTATAGCCTGAGTAAAGACAAGTTTACTCAGACCACAAAAGGAGGAGGAGAAGAGCGCAAGAGGGTGGACTTATAGAAACCTTATCTCCAAAAGGTAAGGCTGAAAAGGACATTCTGGGAAACAGTCATGGGGTACAAAATTCTAATTACACACCTGAACCCCCTAGATCAGTAACCTATTTCCCTCTCAAATCTTATAACACTTTACTTTTCTGATACCTTGTTGTATTATTTTGTATATTATAGTTATTTATGTGTCCTATCCCTAGACTAGACCAGAATAAGTCTCCTGAAGGTAGATAATAAGGCCCTACATGAAGTAAGTGCTTTAAGATGGGAGCTACACCTTAATGCCTGGCTAGGCATACTTGAGCTCTCAGGACCAGAACTAGGATCATAAGATCTCAGAAATGGTAGAAATTGCAACAATATCTAATCCAGCCCATACCACCTCTTCAGTATCCTTAGAAACACTTTTAAGGCTGAAAATTCTTATGAAAATTTTCTATGGATCAAGCCAAAAATCTCCCTTTTTACAGTTTCCACATGTTAGTTCTACTTATGTCCTCTGGATCAAGCAGAAAATCTCCAATTATTGAAGAAAGTGATCCTTTCTTCACCTCTATTGCCATTCTTTGCTTCCCAGGACTGTATATTTCCAGTTTCTTTATCTTTTCCTCATATTCTTTTTTCCACCATCCTTTCCCTTCTTTGGGTACCCTCCAATTTCAGTGCCTTTACTAAAATGTGAACATAATTCTGATGTGCAGAGTATGATGTTTTATAGATTTATATTTCCATTAATGAAGCCCAAAATTACATTATCTTTTAGCTTTTGGGGGTTGACATTCACAGTGTCAATGTTGCAGTCAACTAGGGTTCCTGGCCCCTTTTTTTATAGGAACTGCTTTCTCATAGCATTTTCCTCATTTTTACTTCTTTTAAGTAATCTATCCAGCTTAATTATTCTTTACCTTTTCTCCTCTCCACACAGCTTGTTGTAGCTGGTTTGAACTTTAAAACCCAGATTATAAATCTCTAGGTTGCTTTGTAAAAATGGCTTTGTCATTTTTTTAAGGTCTATATTTATCTTTTAGTTGTGTCCTGATGATATAGGCAACTAATCTATAGAAAGAGATTAAGAATCCCTGATGTGACTAGGCAAGGCCACAAAGACAGAACAGAAAGACAAGACTGCTGATTCATACTTGGACATGAAATGAATGGCCTTTTACCCCCAAATCTGTGAAACATGATATATTGGGAGTTTTGCTAGAAGAATTTTTGTAAAGTCCTACAAAGTGTAAGCTACCATTGTCTAATCCTCATAGCCTGACTGGGTGACAGAACATAGGCTTTGCTGTCACAGCCATTGAGGCCTATAGAAGTGTGAATGAAGTTACTCGTCCAAGTTCAGATTATGAATGACTGAGCCAGGAATCAGTGTTCTTTTTCAATATACCATGTATCTGTCTTGGAAGAAATAGCCTGCTCTTTTAGACTACAGAAACTACCAACACTTCTTTAGAACTTCAACATTTATACATTTCATTAAATCAACACTCTAAGAAGGTAGTACAATTATGATTTTTCTTTTATGCAAATGACAAAACTGAAGTCCAGAGAGGTTTAACCTCCCTTTTGCTCATGAAACTGGTGGGAGTCTTAGGACTTCACTTGAGGTCTTATGACTCTAAATTTTTTTCTCTATCATACCATATTTCCTTACCTTTCTGGTGAAAGATCTCCCCTGGTTGGCAGTTAACATTTGGAAGGCTAAACTTAAACGAGATAGGCTTCTGCATAGTGGGGGGATCAAGTGGGCACAGATATAAAGGTTATTGACATGACTTTAGCCTTTCCTTAACATCCCTTAGGGGATTTGAGCAGTATCTTTGCTTCAGAAATAAAGTAACTGCTTTGCAGTCACAGCCAAGGTATGCCAGATAGGGGGAAATTGTAAACTCATTTTTTTCTTGTCTCTGTGTAGATAAACAGGTTAAGCCTCTAGCTTCTCAGCGTGGAGGGAGGATCTGCTGCTATCAGGATTGCCACTCTGCTTGTTTGCAACTAGCTCAGCCGGTTTGCAGTCTTTTTAAAAGTCCAAACTATCAATTAGAAATGAGAGCTTTGTTCTTGGGTGGGATTTGTTGAATTTGGAATTGGGGCTGGGCCAACCTGTGGAGGTTCCCAAGGAATGACCTCAAGTCAAACCTTTCTTCTATTTAAGATATGCTTTAGCTAAAGGATTTTCTTTCCCTCTATAAACTCTTCTTTTCTCTCCTCCCAACCTTGTACCCTTTCCCTGCCAAAAAAAAAAAAACTTTCCAGACTCTCAGTGTTATCTCCTCACAATTTTCCTTTGTTATCCCAGCTCTATGGCCTGTATTAAATACTACTTAGATCTTATAATGTAAGAGCTAGGAGGGTCTTAATTTAGAACCTAGAATGTTGGCATGTACAATTTTAATTCTGGCCAATGTCTTAGCATGTAGAGTATTGTAAATTGGAGTTGGGAGGAATCTGAAAACACAATGTTAGAACTAGAAGAAGCTCCAAAACCAATGATCAGAAATGGATAGGACCTAACATGATAAAAAATGTTAGTTTAGGAAGGTATCATAGGACATAGAATTTCAAAATTCTTAAAAGGAGACCTCAACTTAATAATAATGTTACCTCCACCAAAATATTTTAGTTACTGTCAAAAACGGTAATATTTCTCTTCTGAAAGTAATGAAATAGAGTCTCAGTTAATATAAAAACAAAGTAGAAAATAACTTCATCTACAAATCACTTCTCAGATATTGTTTTGGCTGATTTCCAGTTCTCCACACACCCACCCATCTAGTGACCTCATCTGGAGAAATTTAAGTAGTCTGTTGTTGTGAAAGCCAGTACCTGTGAGACCTTTAAAGCTTCTTTCTCATAATAGATGATTTGGATACTATCACCTATAAAAGGATTCATTTCTAGAAATACTTACCTTGAAGTATAAATCGAAAGAATGGCTCTGATCTCAGCTTGATTAATCTCAGAATTAGAAGAAAATCTTAGAATTAAAAGAGAGGTCAAAATGATTTTCAGTTACAAAGAGATCTGAGACATCTAGTCCAACACATTCACATTTTTAAAGTAATTTTTTGTTGGTGTCTTTTGTTTTTTACATCATCTTTATTTCCCCCAGCATTCCTCCTTTTATCCTTTTAGGAAACTATTCCATGTAACAAACAGTATTTTTTTTTTATTTTTAAAAGACAAAAGAAAGAAAAGAAAAAGAATCAGCACTACCAAACAATACATTGAACAAGTCTGGAAACATCTATAACACATTTGTACCCTCCCTTCTTCCTGAAAGGGTGGTTTAAGAGTGCCATCTCCTATCTTTGTAAAATATTTACTTTCTGTCTTCTAATTAATACTGTGTATTGGTTCCAAGGCAGAAGAGTAGTAAGGGCTAGGCAATTGGGGTTAAGTGACTTGCCCAGGGTCACACAGCTAGAAAGTTTCTGTGGCCATATTTGAACCCAGGACCTCCGGTCTCCAGGCCTAGCTCTCAATCCACTGAGCCATCTAATTACCCCATCTCTTATTTCTTTCAAGGATTTCTTGATTTTTATAATCTTGCAAAATTCACTCAATTTTTTTGTACCTGTCTGTGTCTTTCCTTTTACATTGTTGTAGTCATTGTGTTTTCATGACTCTCCTTACTTTACTCTATAGAGCTCCCTGTGATTCTCTGTATTCATCATATTCATCATTTTTTACAGTGCCAGTACACATTCATTTTACATATACAAAAAACTGAGGCCCAGGGAGATTAAATGACTTTCTCAATGGCATACAAGTAGTAATTTGATATAAATATAATGTTAATGCAATAATTTAATAATGATGCCAGATGTAAGATCTCCTGCCTTTTTTGTAATATCTCCAGCAAACATCCAACTTCTACTTGAATGCCTCCAGTATATTTTTTCGAAGAGCTTTTGAGAAAACAAGGATTAGTCTATTTAGTCAACCACCTGATTTTCTCCTCTAAGAGAATGATAACATTTAAATAATTCAGTAGGCCTCTTTGTTCGACAGAGAACCCATGACAATGTTTTATGGCAATGTGCTTAGTGAATTTGTAAATCAGAGAACCTGTATTTAAATTCAAACTCTGATTTATACAGACCCATATCTCTTTGATTTTCAGTTTCTTCCTATATAAAATGGGGATAATAGTACTACCTAATTCCATCACCAGGATTTTTTGTCAGTAGTCAATAAGATAATAAAATAACTCTGCATCTTGAACTCTTTACTGTACCTGCTTCCTTCATTAGTGCAAATTGGTGGCATATTTGCCTTTCCATCCATCATAGGCCATCTAGATCAACTGCTTCATTTTATAGATAAAGAAATTGAGGGCCAGAAACAATGACACTTCCAGAGTAGTCCTCTAAGGTTTGATTTGAATCTACTTTCTCTCCACAACAATCATTCTTTTTGCTCTATTTCCATGATATTCTCATCTAACTTTTCATCATCACTCACATTGCTCATACCCTATTTCAGACCCATGTCTCTTTTCAACTAGACTACCTCAAATAGCATCCTATACCCATCAGTTGGGGAATGACTAAACAAATTGTGGTACATGAACATAATTTAATATTAAGGTACCATGATGGGAAGATTTCCATGAACGCTTGTCAAAGTAAGCAAAATCAGGAAAATGACATACCCAATGATTACAACAATGAAAATGGAAAGCACAACCACCATAAAACATCCAAACTAAATTTTTCAAAATTATAAAGAACAAGTTTAGCCCCCTAAAAGACACTTCTTATGGCTTTTCCACAATGTTCAGGTCCATGGTTTTGGACATTGCATATAATGTACTAGGTATGCAATATACAAAACCACCTTTTTGTGTTCAGATTAAGATTTATATGTTAAAAAAAGATTTATTAAATACCTAGTATGGACTTTGAGATCATAGCTCATATATCCATCTACTTTGTTGCATTAAGTTCTTCCTCTTGCTATAGAAAATGTTCACTATCCCAGGGCCTAAAGGATAAGAAGCAGAAATATTGTTGTTGGGTTGTTGTGTGTGTGTGTGTGTGTGTGTGTTTTTGCTGGGTTAAAAAGGAATTAAAAATGCATTCTACATTTTATTTTGTTTTTCTTAAAATTAATAATGGCTCTATGAACTGACAGACCTCACCATCTCTAATGTATGCTTTAAGTTTACGGGATCTAGTTTAATCTCCTCATTTTATGGATGAGGAAACTGAGACCCAGAGAAGTTAATTCACTTACCGAAAGTCACACAGGTCATGTCAGAGGCAAGTTTATTCCTATGACGTTAGAAACACAGATGTGGAGTTCTGCAAGAGATATGACTAGAGATGTTCAAGAAAAGATTGTATAATCAATCACTTATCTGGAATGTTGTAGAAGAGATTCTGCTGCAGGTGTTGTTTGAACAAGGTGACCTAAGAGACTCTATGAATTTGAAAACCCATTTTGTCATAAAGATTTACTCATGAAGACCAAATTGAACATAGATTGCATCTTGATTCCCATTGACTTTAGCAAAATGTATCATAGAATCTTAGCATTGAAAGGATATTCAGATGTCATGTAACTCTCCACATTAAATAGGATTCTTGACTACAAAACCTCAGCAAATAAATCACTCAGCTTCTACTTTAGGATTTCCAGTGTTGGGAAGAACTCAAAACCTCCTGAGGCAACCCAGTTCACTTTTGGACAATTAGGAAGTTTTTCATCATATTGAGTTGAAATCTGGCTTTCTGCAACTTGAATCCACTGGTCTTTATTCTGCCTTCCGGGGCCAAGCAAAACAAATCTAATCATCCTTCCTCATCAGATCTGATCAAATACTTGAAAACTATGATCATATCTATCCCTGGACCTCAAAAATCTTCTTTCCCCAGGCAAACCGTCCTGAATTCCTTTAACCAATGTTCCCATGTTGTACATTCCAGGCCCCTCCCCATCCCAGTTGGTCTCCTTGGGATGTGCTCTAACTTTTCTATGTTCCACTTAAATCATGACACCCAGAACTGAATTTAATACTTCAAATGTGGTCTGAGCAGAGAACAAGTAGAAATCTCCCTTTTTGTGGATATGACTTCTAGAGCAGGCAAAAATCCCAATGGTTTTTTCCCTAAAGTCTCTTTAGTCATGTTGGTTAGAACAAGACAAATCAGTAATTTGATCTTCTTAAATCATTGCACCTCTTTGGGCTGAGAGGCCATGATTTGTGAAATGATCCCAGTGTTTTATCCTCCTTGCTAGAGAAGAAGACTACTAGTACTGACAATAGCAGTTAACCACTTAATCTCAGTAGAACGAAATGATGAATTACTACCTTTCCCTTAAAAAGGAATGCTTTCCCTAGGGGATGCTACAGGAGGTATCTTGCCTTGAGTTTGTCTTTTAGGGGCTGACCAAGGAACAGTAGGAAAAAGTTCAGAAAGCAAAAGTGTTTTTGAAAATTAGGGAGCATTTTGTAGCCTTTTTGCCCCATAATAACTGCCACAATTAAAAGAATCATTCAGTGTTAGTGTAAATTAAATTAAAAGCACAGAACTTTAGGATTTGAAGGGAATTAAGAACACATAGATGTTAGATTTAGAAACTGTCTTGTCCAATCCCTTGGTGTATAGATAAGGAAACTAAGAATGAGTTCCAATGTGATTTGCTCCAGGACTAGTAAATATTTCTGGATTAAACTAGCTTGGATTAAAAATCTAATTTCCTTACTATTTCTTTTTTCTTTTAAACATTATTTTATTTGGTCATTTCCAAACATTATTCATTGGAAACAAAAATTGTTTTCTTTTCTTCCCCCTCCCCTCCCACCACCTCTCCCATAGTCGACACACAATTCCACTGGGTATCACATGTGTTCTTGATTCGAACCCATTTCCACGTTGTTGGTATCTGCATTAGGGTGTTCATTTAGAGTCTCTCCTCAGTCATATCCCCTCAACCCCTGTAGTCAAGCAGTTGCTTATCTTAGGTGTTTTTACTCCTACAGTTTGTCCTCTGCTTGTGGATAGTGTTTTTTCTCCTAGATCCCTGCAGATTGTTCAGGGTCATTACATTGACACTAATGGAGAAGTCCGTTACGTTCGTTCGATTGTACCACAATGTATCAGTCTCTCTGTACAATGTTTTCCTGGTTCTGCTCCTCTCGCTCTGCATCACTTCCTGGAGGTTGTTCCAGTCTCCATGGAATTCCTCCACTTTATTATTCCTTTGAGCACAATAGTATTCCATCACCAAAAGCTACCACAATCTGTTCAGCCTTCCTTACTATGTCTTTATCACACTTTTGTTTTTAGACCTCATCAGTGATCCTTTTTGACATCATGCCTGATTTTTGCAGGGTACTATCAAAGCATTATGTGAACCCACACAACCCCTAGAATCTGAAGCTTTTCCTCTATAATGTTTACATGCTTACTAATTTTTAGGGGAAAAATGACATGAAATGATGAGGTTTTCTAGAAATTTATAGATTCACGGAATGAAGCCAGAATTATCAGTTATGGAAGTTAAGATATAAAGCCTATATTCTCTTTATGTACTGGTTTCTAAAGGCTTTGGTTTTGACTTTTCATATTCTGGATCATTTATATCATATGCTGTTTTGTGGCATTTATTGTTGAGAATAAGAAATGATAGACCAGAGGTAAAAGTTACTTACAAGAACATAAGACAATGTAGTGTGGTGGAATCAGGGTTGGTCTTAGAGTTTGAGAGACTTGAATTGAATCCTCACTTTGGCATTTGCTAATTGCTATAAGTACTTTTTATTTTCATTAACTCATTTCCTCATCTGTATGATGGGGTTAGTGATTTTTGCAACACGGTTGTTTTGAGAGAAATTTTTTGAAGGACTTTCTATAAATGTGAATTTTTATTACTAGCTGTTTGACCTTGGGCAAAATTTCCCTACTCTTTTAGCCTCAGTTTCTTTGCTAAATGGGGGGAGGGGCAGTATTGGATTTAAAAAAAAAAAAAAAACCTTCCCAATTCTAGCATTGTCTGTTCTCAGGTTCTTATGTTCTTTTAACTTTTTTTACATTGAATATTTTAGCATTCTATCTTCCTGGTTACTTGCCAACTCCAATAGTATGCTTCAAAGATCTGACATGTCTTTGTTTTTATTTCAACAACTCTCCACCAAAACAACAACAAAAGCCCTTCACATTTTCACTTCCTTGATACAAAAATTTGACATCCAGGCTCTGAGACTACAGTCCAGATCCTTTTTTTAATGCCCTAAAAGATTTTTTTTTAAGCTGTAAACTAACAAGATGGGGGTAGGGAGGAGAGGGATTCCCCTACTAGCCCCTTTGGCTTCTAGCTTAATCTTTGTGTTTATATATTCACCATCTCTGCCTTGCCCATCCTGTAGGGGAAGGTGGCTACTGGAGGGGTGTGCTGAGCTAAGTGCCAGGCATCATGGTTAACTGAGAAAAATAAGTCTATCAGTTCCACTTAGATAACCTTTGGTAGTCCACGGCCTCCTTACACGTTGTGACCTCAGGGCTTGAACTTTGTAATCACATGACCAGCTTGTAAACTGACCTGTGAGGATGACTGTTGTAAGCCAAAGCTGGGAGAGAGAAATTGGCACTAAGTATGGTGAGGTCTCTCTTCAGGCCGGGGCTTGTTCTGTGATCCCTCATTCTTCATGGCTGCTCCAGAACTTCTCAGCAAACTCGGAGAAGCATGAAATGGATACATGGGAAGGTAAAGGGAAAAGCCTGATTAATCACGCAGTGCTGGCACTGAGAGGTGGAGAAAATTTCTTGGAGGGTTTGTAACAAACAGTAGCCCCTGGAAGGGGATGGGGGAGGAGAGTCCTCAGGCAACTGCTTTCAGTGTATGGGCAAGAATTCAGCCCTTAATTTGGGGTTTAAATGTCGCAGAGCTGAAAGACTGAAGGAGAAAGGGATAGGTTTCTTTCTTTCCTTCTCTTAAAAAAAAATGTTAAGTGTGTCTGAATACAGCCAGCAGTCACTTGTGCCTTGTCTTCTAAATAAGGTTTGTTGTTATTTTTTTAACATACTCTGTTTATCCCTGTGCTTAATGTGTTTAGATTTTAAATTCCTTAATCCAAGTCACCATCTGGAAAAAGCTTCATTTACTATTGTTAATTATTGATAGTATCAGGGGCTTGTGGGGCCCTTGATAAGGCAGCTTGGACTCTCTGGGGACAGATACTGGGGTCATAGATATTTTCTAGCTTTGTGGAGGTGGTAAAGTCCTTGATGATGATCTGTAAGCTGAGGGTCTTGGAACATATTCCAATATTAGAGATACTAGTTTATATTCCTGGTTCTTTTTCAGATCTAAAGCCTGCATACAATTACAGTAGTTTAATTTAATTATTTTGTTCTTTGGGGCAGATTGTGAAAAACCTTTCTTTTTTTTTTATTTCTGAGAAGAACTTTTCATTTTAGTGCAGTGGTGGGTTTATTTTGTTGGTAAACACTACTTCTGGAGCAGCTTTTCAATCTTTGAATTCTTTGGGGATATTTTATAACCCCAACTCCCTATAAGAAGTAGTATAGAAATTAGGATCCTACTTTTAAAATTCTGTGAAAATTTCCCTGTTTATTACAATAACTGGAGCCTGGTTAGGAGATTCCCCCCTCCCTCCCGGAAGTAAGTTCGGTTTTAAGAATGGTTTATAAATAATAAAAACTAATTTATTTAGTACTTTGTGCCTTGCCAATAATAACTTTGTGATATGTGTATTGCACAACCCTACTTTGGGAAGGAGAGGGGGAAGAAAATTGTTATCTCCACTTTATAAATGAGAAAATGGAGGCTCAGAGAGGTTCATAACCTGCCCAAGACAACAAAGTTAGTAAAATCAAGATTTGGAAGACACATTAAAGATAATTTCATTCAAACTCTCACTTCACAGTATGGTACTCTTCTTCAACACTAGAATTCTAGTTACTGCTAGGACATTCTGTCTCTGGACCTATGTAGCCTTTTAAACATCTGCCAGAACATCTGTGAAATTTGTGAGTACCAGGATTAATCCTTCAGCATTGATTTGAAACCAGTT